>NC_061117.1:133876666-134116953 GCF_002878395.1 Capsicum annuum
CGTCGTGGCATGACTTAGGTATTTTGATTACCTTAGACTTCATCGAGCTAGATAGTAGCAATACTTTTCATCAAATGTTTTTGACCGATATAAAGTTTAACTCATTGCACATTTACATTGAAGATGCTGCCTTCTTAATTTTCAAGTTCTACTACTCCAGATGAGTAGATTTGACTAACTCTAAATAGGCCTGACCACTTGCATTTAAGCTTACTTGGGAATAGTTTGAGTCTGGGATTGAATAGAAGCACCAAGTCACCTTTTTGGAAATCTTGTTTATCAATTCTCCAATCATGATACTTCTTCATCTTTTCTTTATATAGTTCTGCTCTTTCATATGCCCTAAGATGGAATTCATCCATCCCATTCAGTTGTCCCAGTCTTAGTTCTACTGCCTTTTTCCAACTCAAATTTAACCTTTTAAGGGCCCATAAAGCCTTGTGCTCTAGCTCTATCGGTAAGTGGCATGCTTTTCTATAGACTAACTTGAATGGTGACATGCTAATGGGTATCTTGAAAGCAATTTGGTAAGCCACAAGGCATCATCGAGCTTTTAAGACCAGTCTTTCCAAATAACATTTACCGTTTTGGCTAGGATGGCTTTAATCTTTTAATTTGACACCTTCACTTGCCCACTAGTTTGTGAGTGATATGGAGTGGCTACTCTATGCTGTTTTACCCCATATTTTTCTAAGAAAGCTCGAAACACTTTGTTCCAAAAATGAGATCCCCCATCACTTATAAAAGTACATGGCACTCCAAAGCGAGAGAAGATATTCCTTTTTAGAAAAGGAACAACCCTCTTTCCTTCATTATTAAAAAAGTCAACAACTTTGACCTATTTCAATACATTGTCCATAGGAACTAAAATATACTTCATCCCATACGAGCTTACAAAAGGACCCATGAAATCGATGCTCCAGACGTCAAACAACTCCAGTTCAAGAATCTTAGTCAAAAGAATCTCATGAATTTTTTAGATCAACCCCTGCCTCTGACATTGGTTGCATTTCGGCACAACTCATGAGCATACTTGAACAACGTTAGCCAATAGTAGAAGCTCTGCAACACCTTCCTATCCATTTGGTCACCTGCATGGTGACCTCCAAATGGGGATGCATGACATACTTCAAATATATACAAAACATCTACTTCTTGCACACATCTCCTCATAATATTAGCAGCATATCACCGAAAACATACGGTTCATCCCAGAAGTAATGTGTCATATCATGAAGGAATTTCTTTCTTTGATGGAAACAAAGATTTTTTGGACTGAACTCACTCACAACATAATTTGCAAAATTTGCATACCAAGGTATTTTCTCCATAGCAGAAGCCAAGATCTCGTCATCAGGAAATGCATCATTTATCTCCATTTCATCACTAATTGCCTTCTCCCTTTCCATTCTAGACAAATGATCCACCATTTTGTTTTCAAAACCCTTCCTATCTTTGACTTCAATGTCAAATTCTAGAAACAGCAACACCTATCTAATTAGCCTTGGTTTTGCATCCTTCTTAGCCACCAAATACCTCAAGGCTGCATGGTCAGTCTGAACCACTACCTTGGTCCAAAGAAAGTAAGCCCTAAATTTTTCAAAAGCATACACTACAGCCAGGAGTTCTTGTTCAGTGACGGTGTAGTTCTTTTGTACTCCATTCAGTGCTTTTCTGGTATAATATATTGGATGAAATAGTTTGTCCTTCTTTGGTCCCAACACTGCTCCAAGGGCAACACTTCTTGCATCACACATGATCTCAAATGGTTTTGACCAATCCGGTGAAACAATGATACGGGCCTCGACTAGCTTCTTTTTAAGGCATTCAAATGCATTCAAGCAATTATCATCAAAGGAGAACTTTACTTCTTTCTCCAAAAGTTTGTAAAGTGGATTTGTAACCTTCATGAAGTCTCTTATAAATGCAGGTAAAAACCAACATGTCCAAAAAAACTACGAACTCTCTTTACTAAAATGGGAGGTAGTAGTTTCTCAGTAACTTCAACCTTGACTCAATCAACCTCTATCCCTTTTGCTGAAATTTTGTGCTCGAGAATGATGCCCTCCTTTACAATAAAGTGGCATTTCTCCTAATTAAGCACCAAATTGAATTCAACACATCTTTGCCAGGCCATACTCAGGTTTACCAAACATAGATCAACCAAATCTCCCACCACGGGAAAATCATCCATGAATACCTCTAAGGTGTCTTCCACCATATCTGAGAAAATACACATCATGAATCGTTAAAAAGTTGCAGGTGCATTGTATAGCCCAAATAACATCCTCTTAAATGTAATTGTGACATATGGGCATGTGAATTTTATCTCCTCCTAATCTTTAGGAGCAATACATATTTGGTTTTATCCAGAATACCCATCCTAGAAGCAATACCATCCTCTTCCTGCCAATCAATCAAGAATTTAGTTCGTAAAGGGCATCAGGACGTGGTCTTTTAAAGTTCATAAGTTTAGTTTGTGGTAGTCCATGCAAACTCTCAACCCTGTCATAAACCTAAGTGGAATCAACTCATTCCTTTTATTTGTAACAATAGTCATGCCCCCTTTTTTGGGCACACATTAGACTAGGCTCATATATTTACTGTCAGAAATAGAGTAAACCACTCCTGCATCCAACCACTTAATAAGTTCCTTCTTAACCACCTCCTACATTGGTGGGTTAAGACGGTGCTAGCACTCGATTATTGGAATACAATCTTCTTCAAGTTATATTTTATGCGAACAAATGCCAGGGGGAATTCCAATAATGTCTATGATAGTCCTTCCTATTTCTCTCTTGTACATCTGAAGTACTGAAACAAGTGCTTCTACTTGCTGCTCACCCAAATCAGCTGCAATAATAACGGGTAGTATGTTTTTGTTGTCCAAAAACACGTACCTTAAATACCCATACAGTTCTTTCAATTCCAACATTGGTGGCTCTTCAATAGATAGCTTAGCCGGTGGTGTTGGTCGATTAGCTAGATCAAGATCTATCTTCTTAGAAGCATAAAAGTATGAACCCATTCCTGACAAAGCACAAATAGTCTCTTCGTACACTTCAATGCCTTCACGATCAAAATTTATCAGAACTGCAGCTAAAGGCTCGATAACAAGTTTCTCCTCTATTGACACCTCCTAGCGATCCTCATAATACACATCAATAATTGAGAACACAATTATTTTTTTATGTTGCTTCATTGATTGGCACACATCACATCCCACCAACTCATCATTCATCCTGAATAAGAGCTCATTAGCTTACAAATCAATCAACACACTTCCAGTTACAAGGAAAGGTAGACCCAAGATTATGGATACCTCAATGTCCACCTTGCAATCAAGAATGATGAAATCTACAGGAAATATAAATCTAGCTACCTTCACCAACACATCATATAAAATACTAATAAGTCATATTACTAACCTATCCACCTTCACAAGTCACATGTTGGTGGGTGTGGGATTTCCTAAACCTATCTTTTTATATACAGCCAGCGGCATCAGATTAATGCTCACTCCCAGATCACAAAAGGCCTTAGCAAATTCCAGAGACCCAATTGTACAAGGAATAATGAATGCTCATGGATCTACCTTCTTCTGCACCAAGGTCGTCATAGAAATAATGCTATAATGATAGAGATTATCCTCCGATTCATAGCTCACATGTCTTTTCTTCTTCACAAGGTCCTTCATGAATGTAGCACATTTATTGTAAACTACTTCAACATGGCCATGAATTTACTAAATTTCGTGTCCTCAACTGTCTTCTTCAATATTTAAGAAAAGAGAGGTGGTGTTCTTTGGAGATTTTTCACCACTACTTCTTTTTCCTTATCTTTCCCTTTTTCCAAAGCATTATCGGAACCATCCAATTTCTCAGACTCCACCAGACATTCTTCCTTAGGATCGTTCTCTACTTCAATCATATCTTCAATCAAACTTTTTCGCATAGAAGGTCCAAGTAATATCTTACCACTTTTAGTGGTAATTTTCATACATGAGCCATCATTCTATAGATTTTAGACTGTATCACTAGGTAATGTTCCACTCTTCCTTTGGTTCAGAGTTGTGGAGAGTTGGCTCATTTACTGTTCCAATTATTTGATCATAGTGGAGTTTGAGTTTACTAATCAACTAATAGAGGACAGATTGGTCTGCATGGTAGTCACCCCTGAGTTGGTATCCTCCACTCCTTTTAACAATTTATCCATCATGTACTCCATGGACATCTTTTCAAAACTTGTTGTAGCAGCCTCAAAATTTACAGGTGAGACATATATCCCACTCCTATCGTTATTACTCCTCTAATTTCTTTGTTCCTGATTCTTATATCCATCCTTTTCATAGTGTCCAACCTTGATTTCCTTGGATATTGCCTTAGAAACCCCCTGATTGTTTGCATAGTTTGCCTCCTCTTCTAAGTCAGACTCCACTTTTCCCTACGATCCCACAACCTTCACTTTCTCAGTTTTACCTTATAGTAAATGCTTGGTTAGCAAGTCCATTTGTGTTTTTAGGTGAGCCATGTCTTGATCACTCTCCTCGTCTATTTTGCATTGTTTTGTATTCATACCCACTGAAATAGTGAAGCTTGCTACTATAGAGTCTCTGGTATGCCACGCCCAAATCTAATTGGTCATTCTCTTGAGCATTTCTGAAGCCTCCGGGAATGTAAGATCAACAAACAAACCACCAGCAATATTATCTACAATTTGTTTTGTCACAGAGTTAAGAGCCCTATACAGAGTCTCCATCAAGTGTATGTTCGTCATATTATGGTTCGAACACTACGTCAACTTCTTTTTAAATCTCTCTCATATTTTATGCAAGGCTTCAGTTAGGAGCTGTATAAAGTTACTAATCTTATCCATCAATTGTACTATCCTAGAAGGTTGAAGAAACCTTTCTAGGAATGCTCCTTTCAACTGCCTTCAGTTGGTGATAGAATCGGGTGTCAGCTCATTAAGCCACAATGTTACCTCCCCAGATAGAGATAATGGAAATAATCTCAAATGGATAGTATTCTACCCCACTCCTAGGTTATCAAAAGATTTACAGATGGTGACAAAGTTCAACAGATGCAAGTTTGAATCATCCCCAGGAAGGCCAATAAACAACCCCTTGAGATTAAGGAGTTGAATCATAGTACAGTAATGTTGAATTTTTCCCCAGGTGCTAATGGTGGAGGAATAATTGCACATGTTGCACCTGCTCCATTTATTCCATCATTATCATCATTGAGGTAATACCAGACCGGCTGGTGATCTTTCCTTCCTTGGAATGGACAATTCCTGTTATCATTATGCTGTACTGGTGCAGCTATTTTCTCTGCACGCCTTGTGTTATTAGGGTTCAGCAACTCCTTATCTCCTAAATTATTATCCTCAGGATTTGGATGTTGTACTTCTTGACCGATATTCTTTATATTCATCTAAGCTTTAGCTAAGGCTGCTAACCTGTCACCCTCCTACTGGTCTGCCATTCTGCCGATTAATTACGATTTCAAAGTAAATGGTAATAATGGTCCTCCAGAACATCTAGTTCTTGGAATACACCACAAAAGTCCTATAGAAAACAAAAACAAAAAATAAAGGTGAAAGTAAGAAACTTTACAACAGTCAATTAGCCCACACAAACTTCAATTTACAATCATAACTCCCCGGCAATGACATTATTTTTGATAACACTCAAACTGCACCTCCCTTATGAGAATATAAGTGATTATTGTCAATATATAACCCAACTAGGTTGGGGTTAAATCCCATAGGGAATAGGGTGTGAATAGTTATCTATGGGTTAATCAATTGATAGTTACTAGTTTTCTATGAATGAGGTTTTTTGGAAATGTAACAAATAATTACTTCTTAGTTCAGTGTTTGAAATAGATATGATAAGGAAAATCAGAGTTATGTTCACTATGGGTATTGGGATGTGAGAGACGCTAGTAACGGTTTAAGATTCTTGTGGTAGGTAGGAACAACAAACTATTTAGACATTTAATTATCTAATTCTCTCAAACTTAGGGAATTTATATTTCATAACACGATGTTATCCCAATTTAATTAATCTTGTTACAACATTAATTATTAAATGGAAGTTTATGCTTCTAAGTGACTGTTGAAAATTCACTTCTTACTAGGGTTGATTTCTTATCTCAAGAAAACCATCCATAAGCAAAGTCTATTGTTTGCAACCAATAGTCCACATGTAAAATAATGGAATTAACAAGAAGTTACTACCACCGTTTGAATCTTGAACACTTAGTTACGTTACAAACTCAAACCCATAGATCCTAAAACTCGAGTTAAGGGAATTTAGCTAATCATAATAAAATAAGCAAGACAACAAGTTGAATTCATACTTAGATAGATGATCTTACAGTAAGATGAATAGCAACAAGTGTTTCTCAGATTTGATCCAGTAGAAAAATCCTAAAACAATTGTAATAATCTCTCTAAATAAATAAAGTTAGAAAATAGAGAGAAAAGTGCTCAAAACATGAGTTCTATATCTCCAAGATCCTCCATGAAAATCCTAACATATGCTTTAAATACTTCAGTTTAATTATGGAAATAAAATCATAGATCACAGTATTTTCTCGGACAGGTGACGACGTATGTGTTTGCTTATCAGGAGTTTGACGGCTTATCAGGAATATTGTCAGCTCTTCTTCACTTTGATAATCTCTGCCTTGGGCTGATGATGAGTCTTGAATGGTTATTAGACATGTGATGACTTATCAGAGATGTCGCCACTTCTTCACTTCAAAATCCATTCCTTGCCTAAGCCTGATAGCTTATCATACTTCTGACGGCCTATCACAGATGTCGTCACACATTCCAGCTGAAGTCCATTCTCTATATAAGCCTGGTGGCAACTTCCATAGCTTATCAAAAGGCTGACGACTTATCAGATAAGTCTTCATCTATTCTTCCTTCTCTACTTGCTCAGAAATAAACTCTCTTTACTCCCACAATTACTGATTTTCTTATATCTTGACTTTTACTGCAATATCAAAGAGAAAAAAAATCAAAAATGAAAAGAATTGCTTAAGACTTTGTAATTATTCTCAGTTAAAAGCCTCAAATGTGTTAGAATATACTTATATATTAGCCACTCAAGAAACCCAATCTCATACTCTGAAACTGATAAAGAACCTGGATGAACAATAATAAATCCAAATCTTGCGTAAAAATTTCTCAATGATCCAATTGTCATTACTAGCTGACGCTGAAGAACGTTGATATCCATTCCTCACTCTCTAGTTTGATACTATGCTAAAATTCTAGAAATGCATGTTGAAGTCCCAACTTCCTCTATTGACAACTTGGCATCATCCGAATAGGGTAGAATAAAGTCAAAGAATATATTTAAGGATTTTAAGAATAAGGACACAACATACAGAATCAAGAAATGAATTTCCTAAGAATTCCCTATAGCCTTACGAAGATAGGTTACGGACATATCTGTACCAACCTACTAGTTTCTACTAAACACTTAGATCTTGTACTAATACAATAGTGAACCTAGATCTGATATCAATTAGTGATGATCTAATTTCTGAGGTCATGATGGCACCTATTTGTAATACCCCATACTTTTCTTAGCTTGAATTCATCCCTAGAAGGTTAAAGAATAGCTTTCAAGATATATAATATAATTTTTTAATAGAATTTTCAAGGTTAGACCTTCCATTGTGTAGAAAATTGAATTATCTTTCCAACGGTATAAGATTCACCCAAATTCGATAACTGAGTGAGAAGTTATTGCTATTTTAAGTTCCAGTCGTAAAATACCATCATTTTGGACACTAGTGCATCGCAGAGATAGTTTAAATGACATTCGTCAAATTCTAGTGAGGTTCCGTGATAGCTCCACATTGTGGAGAAATCTATTTTCCCAATTTTCCCATTCTAGTGGACCTCCGCAATGTTGGTGCATCGCGTCGAAGGCCAAAATGGCATTTTAAAGGGGCACCGTGATGGTGGCACATTGCGGCGTCTGCCCAGTTCCCAGTTGTCAATTTTCAGTAAGCCACCATGATATTAGCAAGTCACGGTACACACCCAGTTCATAAAAATAGGTGTTTGTTAGTTCGTTTAATTATTCAAAATGAGAATTTCGGTAACTTACTAAGCCCCAATCCGTCTTAAACGAAGAATTTATCATACTCAAGGAAATTTATGCCCAAATTCATCACTTTCCTCTCAAAAGAAAACCCTAGATCATCAAAGTTTCGTCTCCAAGAAACCCAAATTCCTCCATTAATTCTCCAAGATAATTCAAGATTAAGGATTCCTAATACAAGAACTCCAAGAATTCATCTTTAAAAGAACAATAGGAATCCAAGATTCAATCTTTTCACTAAAGATCGTCAATTAAGGGATATGGGGTTATGAAAAGGATACTCCTTTCATCCTATAGCCCAAAACTTGTTTTTAATTACAAAAGTTATTTAATATTATGTGATTTCCCGTGAAATTGAAGTTAGGGTTTATACCCAATATTACTATTCATAAGATTATGAGATTTCCATTGATTTAGAAGTTGAATTACATGATTTTGTTCATATTTCCATGTAAATTGCATAAATTTCCAGATTTTATGATGAATTATAAATATTTACACTACCAAGAATGAATTTTAAGATGTTTTAACATGAGTTTGATGCTTGGGTCACTAAGCCCTAATGAGTATTGCTATTTACAGATTGGTTGTGCTATGAGCACTTTAAGACTAGATTATTTTTAGATTATTGGAAAAGATTTAACCTTTTGGTCTCAGAATAGATATGAAATCCACTTTACAGAATTTAAATTACAGATTAACCTTTACAGATATACAATTGGTTTTTATCATAAACCATCAGACTATTTAAAAAGGGAATTTTCATCAGAATGAGCAAACAGATTTATTGGGAGTAGTATTTAGCACCGATATGGATACGTTACTACGATTTCAAACCACAAAACTATGTGTCAACATAGGATATAGATTGTTCCCACTTCTACGTGGCTGATAGTTATGTGATCACTAAGATAGTTACACTCCCTAGCAAGAGTATGACTCCTCTCCCCAACGTGAGGATTTCTCTTTAGGGGGACAAGAACATTGGACTCTATGAATGCTCACATGGTTTATGTCGGTTAGAAGAACCTCCCTTCAGATAAAAGATAAAGTATTTCCTTAACACCTTCCGATAAAGCATTCTTCATTCAGAATAAGATTTTAGATTTCTAAACCCTATAAGATAAAGTATTCCTATACAGACTTATATATTTCATTTAGCCTCTATGATTTGAGAATAAGAACAAAATAAAAATTTCATAACGATAATGGCTCACAAGATTTATAATATATGCTTTATTGTTCAATATTTATGATCTTCAAATTTTAAACTACTTAAGCCTATGTGAGTCATTTACCTTTAGCGTGTATGATTTTATAAATTGTGATGATATTGTTTACTTATTCCATTCATCCCTATATACTCAGTACATCCTCAAAGTATTGATTCACATATGCATTTATGTGCTACATTGTCTCATAATGTTGGTTCAGGTGCTCAGTCTCAGCAACGTAAGTGATTTTTGAGTATTTCATCTATATCCCTATAGTTGACTAAGTCATCATAGTTCAGTGACTTAGCTATTTATATTTTAGTTATAAGTAGACGCTTTATTATTCATTCAGATAGTTTGAGTCAGTTGGGGCCTGTTGCAGTGACTCTCCAGAATCAGTCAGTAGAGGTTTGTCGAACTTTTAGATTTAGTTTTTGATTTCTATTACAATATTGAAATTTTTAGTTTTTCCTTATTCAAATAGTTTTCCACATTTATTATGATTTTTCATTTATAGTTTCCCTATTTTGAGATTCAAAGTTAGAAAAGGTAGCTAGAGTTAGCTCAAGACTACTTGTAGTTTAGAGCACTATGTGGCATCTTGGGAATAAGATTTTGGGGTGTTACAAACTTTTTATCAAAGCCTAAAGTTGAGAGAGTCCTAGGGAGTCAAACAATCCATGTTACGTAGAGTATTGATCATCAATGTGAATCGCTCCACATCTATGAGCTGGCGGCTACAAAGCATTTTAGGAAATTATCTCTTCTTTCATGATTTATTATCCATTTAGTGTCACTCTTTTCTTCTAATTCATGCTTTCACATGACAAAAAATGCCTCCTCATCGAGCTATCACACGCAGAAATGATAATCAGCCACCTCAGCCCGCAAATTTTTTGATTGAGAATGTTTCACATACAGAGTTTTCAGCTACCTTTCAGGCACTATCCTAAGTTGTGATAGGTAATGTTCAGGGAAATCATCCATCTGCATCCCCACTTCAGCATGATAGAGACTTAACGACAACTAGAATTTGAGATTTTATGAGAAAGAATCCGCTGGAATTCTTTAGGCCTAAGGTAGGCGAGTACCTATGGTTTTATCTAGATGAGGTGAAAAAGATTACTCAAATTCTTCATGTGTCTAAAAAGGAGAGTGTAGAATTAGTATCCTACAGGCTGAAGGATGTTGCATATTATTGGGTAGTGATGTGGAAGAAAAGTAGTGGGGAGAATGTAGCTCCCATTTCTTGGCAGATATTTCAGGATGTGTTCTTAGACAAGTTCTTCCCACATAAGACGAGGGAACATAAAATAGAAGATTTCATGAACCTGAGGTAGGGCATAATTATAGTGAAGGAGTATTACCTCAAGTTCAATCAGTTTTCTAAGTATGCCCTTAATCAGATGGATGACCCTAGGTCAAGCATGAGTAAGTTTGTGACTGATGTATCTGGATTGGAAGTTAAGGAGTGTAGGAATGCTATTCTTATTGGAGACATAGATCTTGCTAGATTTATAATGTATGCTCAGTAGATTGAGGTAGAAAAGTTGATGGAAAAAAAGAGAGTGAATAAGATGCTAGGATAGGGCAGTATGATTATTGTTAGAATAGGTCTGGAGAAGGAAAACATTTAGAGTTTCAAAATTGATCATCTATGCTCACACCTTCTAAAGCCAGTGCTCCCACACCCAAGAATAGGTAAGAATAGTGGGGTAAGTCTTCTATGTCCATATCTCAGAATAGTGTGAGTGGGAAGCCCAATCATCCCCAATGTTCTAAGTGTGGTAAGAATCATGAGCGTGAATGTATATGGGGACAGAAAGGTTGTTATGGTTGTGGCCAGGTTTGTCAGGGAATCAAAGAACCCACGTGCAAGATAGGGAAACAGGGATGTTCATCCCCAGACTTAGGCTGCTAGTGCACCAGCTCCTTTAGGTTGCCCAGCCACTTCTCTAGGCGATTTATCCAGTACCGGTGATGGTCAGCTCTAGAATCAATTTTATGCCTTTATCATCCCATCAGGAGCAGGATGATTCACCAAAATTTGTTACGTGTATGCTTCGTGTCTGTTATCTTGATGTTTATGTGTTGTTAGAACCTGGTTCAACTTTCTCTTATGTGACCCCATTAGTTGCGATAAATTTTGAGATAAGTTCTGAAAATATCCCTGAGCCTTTCTTGGATTCTTTTCCCGTATGTGACTCATTTGTTGCAAAATAGATTTATAAAATGAGTCCTATCACTGTCCTCCATAAAGTCATGTTAACGGACTTAATATAGTTAGACATAGTTGACTTTTATCTTATTCTTAGTATGGATTGGCTCCATTCATTTTATGCAACCATAGATTGTCGCACCCGAGTGGTGAAGTTTCAGTTTCTCGATAAGCCAGTCTTTGAGTGGTCAGCTAATTTTGTGTCTCCCAAAAGTCATTTAATATCTTCTCTTACAGCCAGAAAGTTGATTTTCAAAGGGTGTATCTATTATCTTGTTTGGGTTAAAGACACTATGTTTGAGGCTCCAACAATTCAGTTAGTCAGTGTAGTTAATAAGTTTCTTGATGTTTTTCCAGAAGATTTCCCAGGGGTACGTCCCGATAGGGAAATATAATTTAGTATTGACCATCTCCTAGATACTCATCCTATTTCTACCCCTCCTTATCATATGGCTCCCGTAGAGCTGAAGGAGTTGAAAGAGAAAATCAAAGATCTTTTAGATACAGGTTTTATAAAGCATAGTGTTTCTCCATGTGGCACTTCCATCCTACTCGTGCGAAAGATGGTTCCTTACGTATATGCATTGACTATCGTTAGTTGAATAAAGTTAAAGTAAGAACAAATATCCCCTTACAAGAATTGATGACTTATTCGATCAACTCCAAGGTGCCAGTTATTTCTCAAAGATAAACCATAGATCCAACTATCATCAGCTTAAAGTAAAGGAGTGTGATATTCCATAGACAGCTTTCAGAACCTGTTATGGTGATTTTGAGTTTCAATTTGTGTCCTTCAGGCTAACAAATGCCCCATCAGCCTTCATGAACCTCATGGATCAAGTTTTCAAATAGTACCTAGACACGTTTGTCATACTATTCATAGATGATATCCTTATGTACTCTCATAGCGAGGGTGACCATGTAGATTATCTTAGAATTGTCTTGTAAACTTTTAGAGATCATAAATTGTTCACCAAATTCAACAAGTGTGAATTTCGGCTAAGATCAGTAACCTTTATTGGTCATATTGTTTCTACCGATGGCATTAGAGTGGATCCCTAATAGACAAAAGCCGTAAAAAATTTGCCTAAACCTATCCCTTTATCCGTTATTAGAATTTTCTTGGGTTTGGCCAGCTATTACCTCTATTTTGTTGAAGGTTTCTCATCTATTCCATCGCCTATGTATAGACTGACCCAAAAGAAAATTAAGTTCCAGCGGTCAGATTTCTATGAGAAGAATTTTTAGGAGTTGAAGACTCGACTCACTTCAGCCCTATTCTTAGTGTTACCCGATGGTACAGATGGTTTTATTTTTTATTGTGATGAGTCTAGAGTTGATTTGAGTTGTGTATTAATGCAAAGAGGTAAGGTCATAGCCTATTCCTCTAGATAGTTGACACCTTACGAAAACAATTACCCAACCCATGATCTTGAATTAGCTATTGCTATGTTTGCTTTGAAAATCTGGAGACATTATCTATATGGAGTGCATGTTGATTTGTTCATGAATCACAAGAGCTTGAAGTATGTGTTTACTCTGAGGGAGTTAAATCTGTGTCATAGAAGGTGGTTGGAACTATTGAAGGATTATGATATGAGTATGTTGTATCCTCCGGGTAAGGCCAATGTAGTGGCAGACTCCCTTAGTAGACTATCTATGGTCAGTATTGCTCATATGTAGAATTATAAGAAGAGTTAGCTCAAGAAGTTCATTATTTGGCTAGATTAGGTGTTAGGTTGGTTTATTCAGCTGAAAGGAATGTTTGGTTCAGAGTAGTTCCGAATCCTCCCTAGTTTCCGAAGTGAAAGAGAAGTAATACATAGATTCTAGTTTGGTCAAACTAAAAGAGTCAGTTAAAAAGATTGAGGTTTTCTTCCAAGGGGGAGATGGCATGTTTAGGTACCAAAGTAGATTATGTGTTCCTTGTGTTGATGATTTAAGGCAGCGGATTATGGAAGAAGCGCTTGGTATATGTTATTCTATTCATCCAGGTGTTACCAAGATGTACCATGACTTGCAAAAAATCTATTGGTGGAATGGTTTTAAGAAAGATATAGCAGAGTTAGTAGCTAAGTGTACAACTTGTTAACAGGTTAAGGTAGAGCACCAAAAACCTGGTGGTACATTGCAAGAATTTGGTAACCCTACTTGGAAGTTGGAAGATGTGAAAACGGATTTTATGACAGGATTACCCATTTTGCGTCATTACCATGATTTGATTTAGGTTGTTGTAGACAGATTGACGAAGTCAGCATATTTCTTGCCAGTTCGTACGTCTCACACGGCTGAGGATTATGGTAAGTTGTTCATCAGGGAGTTAGTCAAGATGCATGGAGTTCCATTGTGTATCATCTGAGATAGGGGTACTCATTTTACGTCCCAGATTTGGAGAACTTTTTAGAAAGGTCTTGGTACCCAAGCTCATCTTAGTTCAGCTTTCCACTCTCAAACAGATGATCAAGAAGATAGGATTATCCAAACTCTAGAAGATATGTTGAGACCATGTGCTCTTGATTTTAAATGTTGTGGGGCAGAGCATTTTTCGTTGATTAAGTTCGCTTATCCTACCAGCTGCCACTCTAGCTTTCAGATAGCCCCATTTTGAGGCTCTTTATGGGAGGAGATATAGATCACCCATAGGTTGGTTTGAAGTGGGTGAGGCCGCTTTTCTTGGGCCCGATGTCGTTTTTAAAGCTATGGAAAAAGTTAAGTTGATTAGAGAAATATTAAAAACAGCCCAAACTCGTCTGAAATCCTATGCGAATATAAGAAGAAAGGATCTCAAGTTTGAGGATTTCACCCATAAAGGGGTGAAGATATTTGGACAAAAGGGGAAGTTTAGTCCTCGGTATTTTGGCCTTTTCAGAATTATGAGTCATGTTTGGAAAGTAGCTTATAAGCTTAATTTACCCGCAGACTTGTCAGTCGTTCATCCTGTGTTCCATGTCTCTATGCTTAGGAAGTGCATTGGTGACTCCAATGTTATAATTCCTTTAGAGTGATCAGATATTCAGAACATCCTTTCATACGAAGAGATTCCAGTTGAAATTTTAGATCATCAAATCCGTAGACTAAGGAACAAATAAGTTCCCTTGGTCAATGTTTTTTGGCGGAATCAGTTTGCTGAGGGATATACTTAGGAAGCAGAAGCAGATATGTGAGCCAAGTACCCTCACCTTTTCTCTGCAAACTCAGATTTAGCCGAAGGGAATACTCTTCCTTAATTTAGTTCTTTTCTAATAATAGATTCAGCTATATAGTTTTCCTCATAAAAGTTCATGTATTCACAGAATTACTTAGAATAATTTGGATTAAGTTATTCAGCTTATTTTGGTTTTTCATGCTATCATATATCCTCAGATTACTTAGTATTCTTAGTCTAATTTGCAATAATCGAGGACGAATGTTCCCAAGGGGGAGATATTGTAATACTACATACTTTTCTTAGATTGAATTCATCACTAGAAGGTTAAAGAATAGCTTCCAAGATAGATAATATAATATTTCGTATATTGATTTCCATATTTAGACTTCCCATTGTGTAGTAAATTTAATTAGCTTTCCAACGGTATAAGATTCGTCTAAATCCGATAACCGAGTGAGAAGTTATGGCTATTTTAAGTTCCAGTCATAAAACGCCATCATTTCGGCCCCTAATACGTCACGGAGACAGTTTAAATGACATTCTAAAAATTCCAGTGAGGCTCCGCGATAGTCCCACATCACGGATAAACCTATTTTCACAATTTTCCCATTCCAGTGGCCCTCCGCAATGTTGGCGCATCGCGTTGAAGGCCAAAATGGCATTTCGAAGGGGCACTGCGATGGTGGCACATCATGGTATTTGCCCAGTTCCTAGTTGTCAGTTTCCAGTGAGCCACTGCGATAGTGGCGCATAGCGGGGCCCACCCAGTTAAGAAAATTTGCATTTTCTAGTCTGTTTATTTATTAAAAGAGGTATTTTGGTAACTTACCCAGCCCCAATCCGTCTTAAACAAAGAATTTATCATACTCAAGGCACTTTATGCCAAAATTCAGCACTTTCCACTCAAAAGAAAACCCTAGATCATCAAAGCTACTTCTTTAAGAAATCCAAAGTCCTCCATTAATTCTCCAAGATAATTCAAGATTAAGGATTCCTTATACAAAAACTCCAAGAATTAATTTTTAAAAGCATAATAGGAATCCAAGATTCAAGCTTTTTATGAAAGATCATCAATTAAGATATGTGGGGTTATGAACAAGGATACTCCTTTCGTCCTTGTGTCCAAAACTTATTTTTCATTACAAAAGTTATTTAATTTTATATGATTTCCCATGAAATTGAAGTTAGGGTTTATACCCAATATTGTTATTCATAATGTTATGAGTTTTCCATTGATTTAGAAGTTGAATTACATGATTTTGTTCTTATTTTCATGCACATTGCAGAAATTTGCAGATTTTATGATGAATAATAAATGTTTACAGTATCAAGCATGAATTTTAAGATGTTTTAACATGAGTTTGATGCTTGGGTCACTAAGCCCTAATGAGTATTGCTATTTAAAGATTTATTGTGCTATGAGCACTTTATGACTAGATTCTTTTCAAAATAGATATGAAATCCACTTTACATAATTCAAATTTTTTATTTAGCTTTACAAATAAAGAATTGGTTTTCATCATAAACCATTAGACTATTTTAAAAGTGGATTTTCATATGAATGAGCATACAGATTTAATGGAAGTAGTATTTAGCATGGATATGGGTACATTACTATGGTTTCATGCCCCAGAACTACGTGCCAACATGAGATTTATATTGTTCCCACTTCTACGTGGATGATAGATATGTGATCACTCAGATAGGTTATACTCCCTGGCAAAAGTATGACTCCTCTTCCCGACGTGAGGATTCCTCTAAGGGGTACAAGAACGTTGGACTCCATGAATGCTCACATGGTTTATGTCGGTTAGAAGAACCTCCCTTCAGATAAAAGATAAAGTATTTCCTTATAGCCTTCAGATAATGCATTTTCTATTCTGAATAAGGTTTCAGATTTCTAAACCCTTTAAGATAAAGTATTCCTATACAAACTTACAAATTTCACTTAGCCTATATGATTTGGGAATAAGAACAGAATACAATTTTCTGAACTAAGGGTAATGGCTCACAAGATTTATAATATATGTTTTATTATTCGTTATTTATGATCTTCAATTTTCAGACTACTCAAGCCTATGTGAGTCATTTACCTTTAGAATGCATGATTATAAATTGTGATGATATTATTTACATATTTCACTCACCCCCATATACTCAGTACATCCTCAAAGTACTGATCCACATATACATCTATGTGCTACATTGTATCAAAATGTAGGTTCAGGTGATCAGTCTCAGTAGCATGAGTGATTTTCGAGCATCTTATCTACATCCCTACCCTACAGTTGGTGAGTCCTCATAGTTTGAGGACTTAGCTATTCATATTTTCAGTTATAAGTAGACGCTTTATTATTCATTTTAGACAGTTTGAGTCAGCTGGGGTCTATCCCAGTGACTCTCCAGATTCAGTCAGTAGAGGCTTGTCGGACTTCTACATTATGTTTTTTATTTTAGTTGGAGTATTCAGAATTTTAGTATTTCCTTATTCAGACAGTTTTCTGTATTTAGTATGATTTTTTATTTATAGTTTCCCTATTTTGAGATTCTAATTTACAAAAGGCAGCCAGGGTAGGACTACTTGTAGTTCGGAGCACTTAGTGGCATCTCAAAAATCAGATTTTGGGGCATTACACTACTATAACAAACCAGTAGGCAAGCTGAACTTGTAGTCTGGAATGGCTAGAAACGGACTATCCAATGAGATAATAAAAATAATGTGGAATTCATGTAATAAAAGATCTTATAATAAAAGAAAAGTACAAAAAATTAAATACCAAGGAAATTACACTGGTACAACTTATCACAAAAAATTAAATACCAAGGAAATTACACTTGTAAAACTTATCTCCAAATACAATATAGAGACTAGTATAGTATATTAGAATAATATCTGAATGTCAGGAGATTACTAGAAGTCTCTAAACAATGGAAGTTATGTATGATGCACACATCAACAACGATAACCCATACTTTGATCTGCAGGATGCAGAATTGTAGTATTAGTACTAAATACAAGGTAATCTGTAGGAAAATGCCAACTAAGCTCCAAAGATAATGCTGATACATATGTTAGATAAGAAGAATGGAAAATTACATCCAAATGTCTAACAACCATATAAGAAAGACAATGAGATAATAAGAATAAACTATGCAATTCATGTATAAGAGGTTAACATAATAAGGCTAAGAAAGTAACAAGGATGATATATCCTATTCCATCCCTAATCAGGAATCTTAACACTATACCATATATCTCTTCTGTTATTTATTTAGATTGTATATTCATTTCTTGTCGTTTTATACTGTTATATATCCTTCTTTCACCCTTTATTTTTATATTTACTATGGATATACAATATAGTGTTGAGATTTCTTAGTATGGATGGTGTAGGATAGCTCATCCCTATACTTTGTTGCTCAGTAGGCATCATCGACTGACTGAGCTAAATTATGATATAAGGACGATATAGAGTAATACAATAACTTAAAGTCAATGTAAAGAATCAAACCTGAATCTTCTTCGATATCACTATCAAAATAACTAATCAACTAGGGAAATAGTACGACATTCCATATCCACATTTAACATAACTTTAATACAACATGAGTAATCATTTTGGAAGTACAAAGACACATATATACAGTAGCAATCATGTAATTACCATAATCAACCCAACTACTATCATTAGAGTATAAAGATAAAGAACTTACCATGACGTCACATACCGCCGGGAAGTGCACTCAAGGAAAACAAAAAAGAGCTCGTCATGGCGTCCCATACCACCAGAGAGTACACCAAAAGATCAATTCATCAACACATCATGGCACAACTACACAAGCAACTCACCAAAGTCGTCGATTGTACATTTCATCCATGGCCTCTTACCGAGGTCTAAAATAATCGGCAATACGATAATTTGACACAAAGAGGCAAATATCACCATAACAAGGTTATAGTTATTTAATCTCTAACACATTATTAACTCTATGCCTTTTCTGAATTAGTTATCCTCCATTTACATGAGCCACTAGTTTGCAATTCTAATAGTTTACTTGTCATCAAATAAGGAAAAGCTACAAGCTACAAACACTATTATTTATTCACCGATCACAACGTCATATTTTAGTTAGGCACCTAATTATATAAGTCATAAATTAAACCACCAAGACAACACATACTAGAAGTCAACTTAACCACTCATCATACAATACTAGGTCTATTATCATTGAGCATGTCACAACCTTAAGGACTAGTTCTCATATTCTAGCTAATTAAGGTCCACCAACTAGTTCACTAGGCTTCTAGGCTACAAGTAATTGTCATTTATTAGAGACAACTATTTATCACATACGCCATTTTACTAGGCAAAAAAATACATAACGTAAACATTTATCCAGATCAAGTATATTTACTTGGTTAGCCCTTGGTTCTACCCAAGATTACACATATAAATTAGCCATAACCCAATACTCGGCATAATCTACTTCTAGTTACTAATTAGAGTTAAAAAGGGCCACACCTGTTATCTAGTGATTAATGACAAAGAATGGATAACAATTTACCAAGAAAGACATCATGTCCCAAGTACACAAATGTGTTTAGCCACTCACGACATAACGTCACATACATCCTTGTATTCATATATACTCACCGCATATAACATCATCATAACATCATTACCTCTTCCAAAATTCACCAAGCATCATTATATCCTCCGGATTGATCTAGCATTATCACAACAAAATTATATCCTCCAGATTCACTAGGCTTCATCATAATATTATTATATCCTCTGGATTCACTGGGCATCATTATAAAATCATTATATCCTCCAGATTCACCGGGCATCACCATAACATCATTATATACTCCAAAATCAACAGGCATCATCATAATATTATTATATCCTTCAGATTCACCAGGCATCATCATAACATTCGCACATCCTCTAAAACGATGATATACACAAATATATATAGTCAAATCCATAAGCATACACAACCCGTAATTATAGAGTATAAGTGGTGTAAGGAAACACATAACATTATACAATCACAATTAATCATCACTACATAATATAAGTTGATATATGAGCATGCTCTCTGGATGCATCTTTTACTCCCACTTTTCACAATACTAACCCAAAGGAAAATCCTTCACATAAACATTAGCTTAATCATTAGGATGGGGTCGTAGCAGGAGTGGTGACATAATTAGAGGTTCACTTGGTGAACTCATCAATTAGCCAAGCAATATCATAATAATAGGTTCAATTTACAAGACTTTCCAAGACTATCCATACAATGACAACTAGATATTCAATTATGTACAAAATTTATCTAACCATCGACCACATGCATATCCAATAATCGATTTTAACTATTATAATCTCAATAACGTAACTTAGACGTTCATCAAGTATCTAGGTCACTAAGGAATTACACAGTTAAAGCTTAAGATGGATCAAGTCCCACTCCTAAATCCCAATAATGACAAATTTCACTTCTACAAGACTTGGTTCTACCTAGTATTAGGCTAGGTTATCTAAATCACACCATAAGGGCTTATCAATCCTTATTAGGCCTATAAGGGAAAATCTTCTTAAAATATCCTTTATAAGTTTCCCCAAACACTAAGGCCAATTCATAACTAGTCATATCTAGGTCAACATACTCTTAAGGTTAGTCAATAACTTTATTTGAACAACTAAAGTGTTCTCATACTATTCATGAGACTACAAGTAGAATTATCCAAGGTTCTAAGCTAAAGTCAAGCATCACATTTTACAAGTTTAATGGCCTGCGAGGACCAACTAATCCCAAGTATCATCATTCACCCATTTATCATCTAAGACCCCGTCCAATCTCACAAGGTATCGTAATTATACTACAGTTAAGTTCAATCTAACTACTAATTAGTCTAACCTACCTTGTGTCCAAATTGCTCACGAACCAATGACCTTTGACATTCCTTTTCTTGAAGCTTCTTCCACGAGCGAAGTTATCACAACACAATCTGAGCATTAATACATGAATGACAATACCCATTATTGCACCTTTGTGTCAAGGGTCCAAAATGACACCAAACCCTCAAGTGGATCCCATCTTTGGAAAATGTGTTTCAAAAATAACACATTGGTTAACTACCATTAGGGAGATATAATCCTCAAGAAATTTGAGTAAATCAATAACATTAGTGGCTACAATTGAACCTCAAAGAATTAGGAGTTTTGGATCTAGAAATCAACAAATTAACACCAAACTAGAAGGAATCTTACCTTAGATAAAAATGGATTACACAAGTTATTAAAGCTCCTAATAAACCCACTAGACTAACATTGAAGATTTTTCACTCTATTAAGGTTTTAGAGCTCAAGAAAGAAGAACAAATGGCTAAAATTTTGGGCAAGATAGCATTTATATAGGCTCTGCCCAATCTCGCACCCTGCTTTGCCACAATCACAACTCACATGTTCTCATATTACCTACCATGATCGCAGTATCTCTCTCTAAGCCAGGCAATAACTAAATCATTGATCTTGGTTTTGATTTTTGTCCAATGCCTCGAGATGCATCCGGAGTCCATTTTGAGCAAATAAGATATGTAACCACATATATTTTGACATTCCAGATGCATTGACGGACTCTTATTTTACACTTAAGGTTGTTTTACTAAAGTTTTGGCTTGGTGGTCAATTGGAACCAATAATGACTTCAAATTGGGAGAGTGGTTCTAAAAATTAAATGAACCACCAGGTAACTGAACTATCAATTAAAGCAAGACACTAAAGACTTAAAGCAACTATGAAGAAGATCATCCTATCTCTTAAAGGGTCATCACAACATCCATTACGAAGAAACTTTCATCTCCAAAAATTAAAACTTAACGAAAATACCTAATGTCTCAAACAAATGAGGATACTGGGCCCACTTCTCACTCTAGATATCTTAAGTAGCCTCCTATAATGGGAGGTGCCTCCAATGAACATTGACTACCAGAATCTTTGTAGAACGTAGTTGCCTTAAATCACTAGCAAAAATAAGCATGGGCTTCCCCACAAAGGTAAACTACTAGTCTAACTGGATCGAGTCCCTTCAAAATTCATGAGAAGGATCTGGAATATATTTCTACAACATAGAGAAATAAAAAATTAGGAGAACAACTGCAAATTCTAAAGGTAAAGTTAACTCATACGCTACCTTGCCCACTACAAGGAGGATCTAAAAAGTACCAAAATGGCGAGGTCTAAGTGTACCCTTCTTCCCAAATCTTATCTCATTCTTCATAGGTAAAAAATGAAGAAAAACATGATCACCAACTCTAAATCTTAATGCATAGAGTTTACGGTAGCCATAGGACTTCTTCCTCCTCTGGGCTACTCCCGGCCTCTCTTGAATCACCCAGACTCTATTCAATGAGTCTTAAAGTAAATCTGTACCACAAGGTCAAATCTCAGAAGTCTAAAATCATCCTATAAGAGAACAATATCCTCTTACGTACAAAGCCTCATAAGGAACCATCTCAAGACTAGAATGGTAATTATTTTTGTAGGTGAACTCTGTCAATACCAAGTGCCGATCCCACTGTCACCAAAGTCCATAACACAGGCTCAGAGCATATCCTCAGCACCTGAATAGTCCACTCGAACTGACCATCCATCTGCGGATGAAAGGCTGTACTCAAATCCACTAGAGTAGGGAACTCCTACTGAAATATTCTCCAAAACTATGAAGTAAATATAGGACAATGGTCTGATATAATAGACATAGGGACCCTATACAAATCAACTATCTCTCAAAAATAAATCTGGGCTAATCTCTCAGTATTGAAGGTCATCTAAATGGGAATGAAATGTGCTGACTTGGTCAAACAATCCACAATAACCCAAATACCATCATGGCTATGGGAAATTTGAGGTAAACCACTAATGAAGTCCATGTTGACCCTTTCCCATCTCCACTCGAGAATGGGTAACCTCTGAGTCAAACTACCTGGACACTGATGCTTGGCCTTAAATACTGAAAACATAGGCAACAACCTATAAAGTCTGCCACATCTCTCTTCATATCATCTCACCAATAAAGCTTTCTCAAATCTCTATTTATCTTAGCGGTATCAAGATTAATAGGATATCTAGAGTTGTGAGCCTCATGTAGAATCCACTAAATCAAATTATCAAGTCGGGGATCACAAATACAACCCTGAAATCTCAAGATAGCCTCAGAATCTATGGTGTGTCTCCTAAACTCACCACTCATCACCCGATCACAAAGGAGACAGAACTTACTATTCTCAAATTGACGATCAAAAATCTGCTAAAATAGGGAGGACCTCTCCTCCACCTAAGCCAAAATCCATGTACGATCTGAAATATCAAGGCAAACCATAAAATTTGCTAAGGACTGGATATCTCTACCAATGGCCTCTGTGAAACTAATATACCTGCCAAACTACCCATAGTCACTACCTTGTCACTCAAGGCATCAGCTACCATATTTTTCTTACTCGGATGATACAAGAAGGAAATATTATAGTCCTTTAGCAACTTCATCCATCTTTGCTGGCGAGTATTAAGCTATCGTGGAGTCATAAGATGTTAAAGACTATGATGATCGATGAAAATCTAATAATTTACACCATACCAGTAATTCCTTCAAATCCTGAGCACGAAAACAACCACCGCCAACTCCAAATAATTATTAGGGTAGTTGTGCTCATACACCTTTAGCTGTCTAGAATTATAGGCAATGACATGACTCTGCTGCATTAAGACACATCAAAGACCAACACCTGATACATCACAAAAAACTGTGAATCTCTCACCTTCCGCTGGAAGGGATAACACCAGGGATGAAGTGAGATAATATTTGAGCTTTCCAAAGCTTAACTCACACTTCTCGAAACATCGAAAAGGAATTTCCTTTCGAGTTAGTCTAGTCATAGGGGTTTATATAGTAGCAAAACTCAACAAAATGCCTATAATAACTAGCCAAACAGATAAAATTATGAACCTTAGTTGAAGACGTAGGACTAGCCTAATCACGAATTGCCAAAATCTTAGCTTGGTCTACCATAATACCCGTCTAGGAAACCACGTGTCCAACAAATGACACCGAATCAAACAAAAAATCCCACATAGAGAACTTGGCAAAAAGCACATGCTCTCGCAAGACCTAGAACACAATCCTTAAGTGTTGCGCATGCTCCTCACTACTCCTTGAGTACACCAGAAGATCATCAATGAACTTAATAACAAAAGAGTCTAGATAGGGTTTGAATACACAATTCATCAGGTCCATAAATGCGGCTGGGGCATAAGCCAGCCCAACAAACATCACCAAGATCTCATAGTGACCATAATTTGTCCTAAAGGGTGTCTTCAGGAAAACCTCAGCCCAAATCCTCATTGATGATAACTGGACCTCTAATCTATCTTATAAAATATAGTTATACCCTAATGATGTTATAATAAATCATCAATATAAGGCATAGGATAATGATTCTTCATTGACCTCCTAGTAAGCTACCTTCAATTATTATATATCCACCTCGAACTATCCTCGTTCTTTACAAAAAATACAGGATCTCCATTTGAGGATATATTTGGTCTAGTAAAATCCTTACCAAGAAGATCCTACAGATAGGAGTAAAACTCCTTAAGCTACACGGTAGCTATATAGTAAGATGCCATAGAAATAGGTCGGGTGTCAGGATCAAGGGTAATAGTAAACCCAATCTCACGGTACTATAAAGATCAACAGGAAACACATCAAGATCAGGTAACTCATACACAACAGGAACAGAGTAAGCACCAGACTCTCTACATGGGTATCACATAAATAGGCAAGATAATACTCTCAACCCCTCGATATAAGTTTGTCTAGCAAAAACATAATATATAATTCCTATTGACTCATAGTTAATCATAAGATACAAGAGCCAAAATCATACCTAGAATATGGATACCAAATTAATAACCAATCTGTCATAAATCAACGATAACAATGATCATAATATTGATAGTAAAAATATCAATAATAATGCGAGTAAATAGCTAGTCTGGACAATTAAATACCCAGCTGAGCTTATAATGTACCCCTACCGCCCAGTCTCAAAAGGGTCCACCAATGTACAACATATCACAAAGCATAGTTATCACCTATACCTATGCAACCCACGATATGCGCTGATAAATATAGGTCCATACTAGTGATAAGTAACGAGCACACAAGAATGAATAAAAGATATATAATCAATATGAAAAACTCATCCTCATAACTATCACCATCATAACCATCATCATCATAAACATCCTTCGGATTCAAACTAAGAATATGTCAGCCATCTGTAATTGAATTGGGAATAAGTATCATCAAGACTCAAAATTAAATTGATCATAAATATCATCGAGACTCAAAATTGAATCGGTCATAATTATATAATTAATACCCTCAATATCACCAATCATCAACAATATCATCAATACACATATATACAACATTAATATTATAATATGTTATCGAGTTTTTTAGCTAAAATTTATATCATCGATACCACATCTTCCTTCATCTTATACCGGAGCAATGTATATATAGATATAAGAGGTGCACATTCTCAAGTTGTGGCTAAAGAGAGTGTAAATCCACAAATTAAATGCCCGGAGTAGTCATCAGGACTAAATCATTATAAAAATGTAAAAAGGTTCAGAATCTCTCACAACCAGAGTAATTCGTATTATCAAAATATAGAATAGAATTTCTCTCGGTCAAATCTCTAAAACATCATTATTAATCTCTTTTACCCATATTAAGTTACCCATTAAGATAGACAGTTATTGTTATAAAGAAATCCATATTAAGGTGAAAGTGGGCATTAACCCATGTTTAGGATAATCAATAATATGACCATATTTTTTTTAGAATCGCATCATACACCAATTTAATGATTATAAATATACAAAATATGTGCATGTCATCCTGTCATAACCCAAACTAGGGCCTAGTTGTGATAGGCATCTTAAGTCCAATAAGGACTGGAGACCACCCTCTTCTATAACCAAATAGAACACAATACTTTCAATAGTGACTGAATTTCGAACATATAAAAAGATAGTATAAGATAAGCTCAAGTAATTTAAGATATGTCTATAACCGACAACCGTTGACCTACAAAAACAGCCAACACGACCACCCAACTCCACAGTAATCCTCAAATCCTTCTAAGACAAGCAAAATCAATAAAGTGTTGGGAAATGCCCCCGACTCTGAAAATGACAAAAACATTGACAATGTTACCATGAACTCTTCAATTCAAGTTAATGAAAAGGAACCAAAGGAATGATCAAGTCTTTTGAAGAATGTAAGCTCACCATTTCACCATAAATGACTGACGAACCATGTCGATCCTCCTAATACAGTGAAAGAAAAGTAGAAGTATCTCTGATGCACGTATCATATGGGAATACAACATCTAGAGATGGTTAGTGGAATGAGCTCTAGCATGTAACTCAGGGATAAGGATAAAGTAATGAAAATTCAAAATAAAGCTCAACTCAATGTTAATAATCACATATCTCTTTGCATACATATATACTTATATAACATGATGGGATAGAAAATAAGGCTTAATATACACTTTAAATATTTAGCCTAAATTATGTAACTTAACTATTATTTAATAGTACCCACAGGCTATATGGGCCCCAGCTCTCACCCCTGGTCTGACTTCAGTGCATGTAGTTACACGAACCGGAGAATAATCTCATATATATGCACGAGGGACTCGAACCTCAACATCATATACATAAGGTAACTTAAGAACCCAATTATGTAATGTAATATAGGTGACTCGAACCTCTCAATTATATAATAATAAGGTGGAATCAAACAACCTAGTCATAAGCGAGGGGACTCAAACCTCAAGCCATTTTGATGCATGCGCCGGTAAATGTGATTTCAGGTGTTGGTCCCTTAGGACCTCCACTTTCAAAGCCTAGCAGCACAAACCACTTTTAAGTTACAAAGCATTTATCACACATTCTCACTCATTGAACCATAATACATATTTAGGCATATACTGTTGATATCTTAATATGAACTACACTTGCAAGGTAACATCATCATGCCATTTCAATTACATATACTGTTGGGCTCAGATACTATTGACCCTGCAACTTGAGCCATATGAATCTTAATGAGACCCTACAACTCATGGGGTACAATCGTAGTCAACATTGAAACCATTTTAGGAAAATACTGGACACAAAATGACTTGGATAGTGCAACTCATAATGAGTCTTTATGACTCTATATGGGCCAATTGTAATCACAACAGAAACTAAGGGCAACCTCTACTGGTCACCCTATGAATTAGGATTTATGACCCACAATGACAACCTATGACTCGCAGGTTGAGTCATAGTGAGTGCAGTAATCTTAAAAATTAAGAAATTTTTAGCACTAAAAATTTAGAGTGTTACATTCTCGCCTCATAGGATTATTCATCACCGAATGAAGTGACAAGGTATCCCTTAGCACGATTTAACATAGAATCACTCCCACTTTTACCTTTATCAAAGACAGAAAACAAAGATATAAAAGAAAATCATGATTTCCTTTTACAAAGTTAGATAAAAAGATGTTAAGAATTACACATTCCTTAAGCACGATTATTTGGGAGGGGGAACAAGAAAGGATACTTGGACTTCATGTCCTCTTCATCTCCCCAAGTGTCCTCTTCTACTCTATGGTTCCTCCACAACATCTTTACTAAATCCTTATGCTTCCTTCGCAACCGACAGACTTGTTGATCCAAGATCTCCCCTAGGACTTTCTCATGAGACAAGGAATCCAAAACACCTACTCTTTCCAATAGAACCACCAAGGAAGGATTACCCATGCACTTTCCCAACATTGAAACATGAAAGACCAGGTTAATAGAACCCAAACTCGAAGGCAATTCAAATTCATAAGCCATATTTCCCTCTCTCTTCAAAATCAAATATGGTCTTCCATAATAAGGACTGAGCTTCCCATTCTTTCAAAACCGCATGACTTCCTTCATAGGAAACACCTTCAAGAATATCTAATTGACAACTTCAGATTCTATTTCCCTTTAGCCTCGTGTTCACATAGGACTTTTGGTGACTTTGGGCTGTCTTAAGCCTATCCCGAATCATCCTTACATTCTCCATAGCCTGATAAACCAAATCAGGACCAAACAACCTAACCTCACTAACCTCAAACAACCTAATAGGAGAACGACATCTCCTACCATACAAAGCCTCAAATGGAGCCATCCAAATTCTAGAGTGGTAGCTATTATAATAATCAATGAGGTGAAAATGATCAACCAAACAACCTCCAAAATTGATCACACGTGGTTTGAGCATATCGTCCAATGTCTAAATGGTCCTCTCTGCTTGTCCATTCGTCTGATAGTCGAACGCGGTGCTAAGGTTCACTTTAGTTTCCAAACGCCTCTGAAAAGAATGCCAAAAGTATGAGTAGAACTGAGAACCTCAATCAGATATAGTGGAAACTGGAGAACTATTAACTTCATAATCTTTTGAATGAATAGCCTTGTATATTTCTCATCACAGTATTAGTCCTCATAGGTAAGAAATAAGTAGACTTAGTCATCCAATTGATAATGACCAAAATCGAATCAAATTGAAGGCGGGACCATAGAAGACTAGTAACAAAATCTATATTGATCACTTCCACTTCTATTCGGGCAACATAATATCTTGAGACAACCCACCAAGTTTCCAGTGCTCCACCTTCACTTGTTGTAAAATCATACCCTTGGCCACAAAATTTTCCACATCCCTCTTCAGGTTATTCCACTAATAGATTTCTTTTAAATCATGGTACAACTTCCTCAAACAAGGATGAGTAGTGTATCTTGAGTCATGAGCCTCTGCCAAGATCCTCTCTTGTAGCCCATACATATCGGGAACACTTAATATGCCTTGGTACCTCAAGATAAATCACTATTAAATTAAAAAACATCATATTCTGCTGGCCCATGTCTCCCTTAATCTGGATCAAGATAGGATCTAAAATGTACTTCTCTTTTACCTCGACATAAAGAGATGACTTTACCACATCTTGTGCCATCAAACCACCATCCTTAAAGTCCATGAGATAAACTCCAAGAGTAGCCAATCGGTTAATGTCCTTTACCAACTCTTGCATTTCCTTCTCCACATGCGATAAGATTCCCATAGATAGCCTAATAACAGCATCAACAACTATGTTAGCTTTACCTAGATGATAGTGAAGACTCATATTATAATCCTTGAGAAACCCAAGCCATCTTCTCTACCTGATAACTCCTTCTGGGTAAATACATATTGCAAGCTATTACAATCTGAATAGATGTCAATATAAACCCCATATATATAATGATGCCAGATATTCAAAGAAAAGACCACAACCAATAACTCCAATTCATGAGTTGGGTAATTCTTCTCATGGACCTTCAACTGCCTATAAGCATATGAAACCACTTTACCATACTTCATCAACACACAAGCCAGTTCAACACAGGATGTGTCACAATAAACAACAAAGCCATCAGTACCCTCGGGTAGGGTCAAAGCCAGAGCTAAAGTCAACTTGTCTTTTAACTTCTTAAAGCTACCTTCACAAGCATAGGACCACAGAAACTTTTCCATATTTTGGGCCAACTTAGTCAATGGATATTTTCAAAAACCCCCTAAGTACCCGGCTAAACCTAAGAAGCCCCGAATGTCGATTGGAGTCATGGGTCTAGGCCATTTCTTAACTTCTACCACTTTTTGTGGATTCACTATGATAGCCTCACTAGACATCATATGGCCTAGGTAAGTCAAAACATTTGACCAAAACTCCAACTGAGAGAATTTAGCATACAATCGTTGATCCATAAGGGTCTGCAAAACCACGCAAAGGTGATCGGCATGATCTGTCTAATTCTTAGAATAAACAAGAATTTCATCAGAAAATATTATAATGAATAAGTCCAGAAAATAATGGAATACCTAATTCATAAGATCCATAAATGCTGCTGGGGCATTATTTAATTATAAGGACATCACTAAGAACACAAAATGACCATACTAGGTTCAGAAAGCAGTCTTAGGGATATCTACCTCCCTAATCTTTAGCTAATGATAACTCGACTGATGATCAATCTTAGAAAAGTACTTAGCTTTCTAAAGCTGGTTAAATAGATAATCAGTCCTTTGAAGAGAGTACTTATTCTTTACCATCATCTTATTCACCTGGCAGTAATCTATAAATATCCGAAGGGACCCATTCTTCTTACACAAGAAGAGCACAAAATCACCCCACGAGGAAACACTAGGATGAATAAAACACTTATCTAGAAGATCTTTCAACTAATCTATAAGTTCTTTCTACTCAGTCGGATCCATTTTATAGGGAGGGATAAAGATGGGATGAGTTTCTAAAAGAAGATCAATCCCAAGATCTATTTCCCTATTGGAAGGGACACTGGAGAAGTCATTAGGAAGTAATTTAGGAAATTCACAAATCATGGGAATAGATTGCATTGAAGAACCCTCTAAACTAGAATCTTTAACATGTACTAAATGGTATAAACACCCCTTTGAAATCAGTTTTCGGTCTCTAAGATAAGATATAAACCTTCTCTTAGACACTAGTAAACTCCCTTCCTATTGTATAATTAGCCCATTCGGGAATTAGAAATTGAACTGTTGATTCCTACAATCAAGAGATGTATAGCACAAGTGCAACTAATCCATCCTAGGATAACATCGAAATCTAAAATATCCAACTCTATTAAATCTACCAAGTTCTGCCTACCACATATAGACACCACACAGCCCTTACAAACCCTTTTTGCCAGCATAGAGCCATCCACAAATGTATACACAGAGAAAGGATAATTAGTACAACTAGGACCAAAACCAAATAGAAAAACAATATAAAGGGTCACATAAGAAAGAGTAGACCCTAGATTAAGAAGATAATATATATCGCAGGAAAATAGTTGTAACGTACCAGTGACAACATCAGGAGAAACTTTAGATTCCTAATGAGTAACACGAGCATAAAGGCCATTTCGACCAGTGCTAGAGCCAAAAGTAGCACCCTTTGATGCTGGAGCTGAATACTTGGAAACCGAAACCTTATTATCCCTAGTAGTAACCCTGACTGATGGATAAACTTACTATAGATTGCCCAACTGACCATACTTAACACACTTATTCCTTTCTTCCTCACAAAATCTGTTATGCACCTAACCACAAAAAAGACAAGGGCGATAAGATGGGGCATACTGAGCTCTATTAGGCTGAGATTGGGCACTGTAACTGCCCGAGATCCCATCCCAAGATGTCACACAGTGCTTCTGACCCTAAAGGACCATAAGCTAACCTTTTACTATTATCTTTACCTTTACACTGCATAATATCGAGAATAAATATAGAAACTGGCCATAAGGTTTAACACATCTATAAATACTTAAAATGTAAAACTGAATACTATACAATACATCTATCTGAAAAGTCTCTAATCTGACTGAACAGTGGAGTTGATGGGACAGGTCCCTAGCTAACTTCGTCAACTAAAAGTAAATAAAATTTTGATTATAATAATAGAAAACTGAAACTCATCCTCAAAAGAAGAGGATTCTATGTTATTGTTGCTGACTGGGACAGATCTACAGATGATACTATGGGTCTTATGCCTCTAAACCTATGGTGTCAAATGAGACACCATAGCGCAAATGTGTCAGCACAAAATATACCGAGTATGTAGAAGGGGTAAGGCTAAATGCAATGGCTCATGCACACAAAATATGTATAACCTAAATGATCATGAGAATACCGCACAAAAACAAGCACACATACAACAATGCATAAATCATACTCATAATTATCACAACTCTAGAGACTTGACCTTGGATACTGCTTTACTGCGAGAACTCACTACCATCACTAAGATACTGAACCACTGACTCATCTACTACTGATAACTAAGGATCTAAGTATACTTATGTCAAAGACTGAGTTCTGAGCTTACCGCTTCCAACCAACAGAATTAGAGATTCAACTTTACTAACAGATAACTTTGGAAGCTTTATTAATGATAAGAAAATAGCATTATGTCCGAATCCGACAATAATAATACTCAACAAATTCTAAAAAGAAGACCAAGCCTATCTGACGGGAGATCTTTAAATATGATAATAATAATATTCAACATGATCTGAGATTGAGATTAAGCCTCTCTAATGGCAGATCTTTAAATACGATAGTAAGCATCTGTATATGAGGCCAAGCCTATCTGATGGGATGGTCCATGAATTAGTGGAACTATCTGAGTTTCTTACGGAGATAGATGACTATAACACATGGTCTTGAATTTTGAAGATTGATACTGAAACTGCAACTATTGGAAGTAGTCACTTAACTGACATGCCCCAACCTACCATAGGTGGGGTCCAACCTGTAACCCCAGCTGGAAGGGCATCAATACCGTGCAATGGGTAAAGACTCACTCTCGGGTCAATCCTCCCTGATGGGATGACCCTCATAAGAAGTCGACATGAGGCAATATAATAGTCAACCTCTCTGACGGTGATAGCCTCTACTGACAGGGACTCCTATATCCTGAGCTACTATGCAGTTCTAGAGTTTAAGGATTGCTACTAATGACTCCAGCCTCTCTCTCTCTAACAGGAGGAATCGCCATCCCTTTCCTCGCTCGATGCTAGTTTCTACTTCCAACTGAAATACTCTCACTGAATCCTTAGAATGAACACAATAAACCTGAATCTATTTATAAGATTATGTTTCTTAAATGATCTGGCTGAAATTCACTGAGATCACTTGGTTCCATATCTGACAGAAATAATATCGAATCACGATATATGACTGATGATACATAGCTTAATTAGATTATTTGAATCATTTCTGAGATTAGAATTGAATCACTTGAGTTCAATTAGGACTGGGTTGAGTACAGGTCTGATGCTAGATTACTAGCGACACAGAGATTACAGAGATAACTAAGATTACTGAGCTTTATTAAGCTTCACACTTGTCTGAGGATAAAGAGTCGTAGAGTTCACTAAGTTCTAAAAATCATGGCTCGGTTGGATTAATCGAGAAACTGACACGGGCTCTAGACAACAACTCTATTTTTAGGTATAAATACCCCCAGGACTTGATAACATAGAAGTAAAGCATCATCATTCATTCAAGCATCACAAGAATTCATGCATCATTACCATCATTCAGGAATATTCACAAGGAACTCATAAATCATTCCATTTATTCAATTTCACAATCATTAGAACATCACCTCAAGCCTCCAAGGATTCACAAACGTCTACTCATCATCATAACTACCAAGGGGTCACTCTAAGCATTTCAGAATCATAACATACTTTCACCCTCATAAGCCTTACAGTATCACATCTATCATTTAAGAAATATAAACCTCTATTCACCATCATGATTACCAAAGTATAGCTCCCAATATTTAGGGGGTCATCAATATCGATTCATCATCACAAACTACCTTAAGGAATACATGCTATTAAATTATACCCCATTCAACGAAGTTTGCATGAAGTACTTCATACCTATATCGGTCTCGACATATATCTAGATATCACGAGATTTTGGGAAAAATTCACACTATTATGTCATTGCTCTCTTGCTAACCACTTAGCCTATATCAAAACTTAAAATAAATCAAAGAGCACTCTCTTAGGAGATTTACCGCTATTTCGTCACAACTTACTCACTACGGTCTTTCGACAACCACTAGACATGTCCGATTCTACACCTACTCGGGGATTCCATATTATTATTATGGCTCATTCCTCTCACTAAGGCATTTTATCAGACACTAGGTGTGCATGGAGTAGCCCACAATATTGGGCTTCCCCTTTAACATACTGCAACGCCCCTCTATGCTTTACCTCAGCCTTTCATACAACCTATGGGGTGCATACTCTGCTTATTCAACTATCTCTACACCCTAATGTCATGAACACCTCACATATACACCAACTTCAAAAGGGCTCATCAGAACATCACATAAATTCCACATACTAGGGTCAAAGACCATAAATCTCGCAAACAATCATGAATCTAAACTCAAAAACACAAGTAACATCAACTTCAACTCTTACAAATCATGAAATATCATAAAACATAAAATCCTTAAGTTTAAAAAGGGGTGATTGAGCTTCTTGGATGAAAGGGACGCAAGAATCAACATCTACATACCTGGGAGTTTCTTTTCTTGAAGGCTCTTGAAAGGAGTTCTTGATTTCTCTAGATCCTTCTTGATCTTTCTTGAATTTTTTGATGAAAGGAGAAGAGAGTATTTTGATTTTGCAAACCCTAATTTTTGGGTGGAAGAGAGAAAAAATAAAGTTGAAGGCCCTTGGCCTAGTATTTATAGATCTGGGGGAGGATGTGGAAAAGACCAAAATACCCCTTTAAAATCTGTCTAGAAAATTCCGATCGGGGTCTGTGATGGTCCGTTAGAAGGAATTAAGGTCCACCAAGTCATCCATCACTCAAGTGCCAAAACTGGGATGTTCTCCCTTGGAGTGATGGTTGAAGTCACGGTCCATCAGAAATCTGATGGTCCACCTGATTGTCCGTCACTCGGGGTCCAGGAATGGGACATTCAACCTCAGTCTAATGGGCCCCTTGACGGTCCACCAACTTTGTGATGGTCCACCACTTTGGATGTCACATGATGACCGAAAAAGAAAGCCACTGCCTTGGTCTGACGGGACACTTTATGGACCACCAAGGACTTGGCGGTCGTCAGATCGACCGTCAAACCTGCGATTCTAACAACCCTCTGTAAAACGACCATAATTTCTTTGACCAAAGTTGGATTTTAATAAAATTGGTATCGATGGAAATATTTTTCAATGCTTTACATGACAAGAAGTAAAAATTAGGGAAATTACACACGATTCAAAGTGTTTCATACTTGGGAAGATACTTCTAAAACTCTTAGACTCAGATTTTCCGCTTTGCTGGATACGCTCTAAGGCTCAGACTAGAAGAAAACTTTACGGGGTATTACAGGCACCTTGTTCCCTGAACCCACATTTACTCTAAAAATAGCAATCACTGAATTATTTAAGATATGAAGTACTAGCCGTAAAATAGGAATCAGAATTGTCCCACTTATTCTTAGACCATTTTTCACCATCTCTACCACTTTGTTGTTGACTTCCACCCGGGTTTGAATATCAAAACTTCTTGTTTAATATTTCACTTATCTCTGCTTTCTTTTTTTTCTCTTCCACTTGTCGCATATGCACCATAAGTCTAGAGATTTCCATATCCTTGTTCAATAAGGCGGCCTTTCTGTCAAAAATCAAATCACTGGACAACCCAAAAGCAAATTTCCTCATTCTAGTTGTCATGCTAGATACTAACTCAAGAGCATTATGTTATAGCTAATGAAACTTCAAGGCATACTCTTTTATTGTCATCCTGCCTTGTTTTAAATTCATGAATTCCTCAGCCTTCACCTCCCTTAACTCCTAAGGTTAGAAATGATCAAAGAAAGTACTAAAGAAGTAATCCCATAAAGCAAACCCTGTATCATTGCCCCTAGACTAGTCCCACTCCTCATTCCACTAATACACTACATCTTTCAACTGATAAGAAATAAACTCCACACACTTCGCATCAGTAGCATGCTTCACACAAAAATTTTTATCTATCTCATTATTGGGATTTTAAGGATCTTTTTCAACCTTCAAACCAGCGAAAGTCAGAGAACTCAACTTCATAAATTTGACAACTCTAGTGACCTCAGAGGATAGAGAAATAGAAGCATCATACTCAATCTAAGAGGCCACCAATTGGGTAAACAATTAGAACGACTGGCAAAACTCAGCATCAGACACATCAACTTGAGGTGTCCAAGGAGGGATGGGGGAACCAGTGAAACTCTACATAGGGAACTACAATTAAGAGATGGAGCTCTAGACCAGGTATGAACTCCATAAGTAATATGAGCTCTGTCGACATTGTCCTCAGAAAGGACAAAAGATTTTCCACTAGGATTAAATCTTCTGGGAGGCATGATCTGAAAAGCAAACATATGAGAATTTGAGGATAATTTCTAAATATTATACTTTATAGCCCAAAATAAAACGACAAGAAAGGGAAACATAACTAAATTTCTCATAGACTCTCCTTATAAGTGTGGCATGCTACACCCCAATAAAAGATACTCTACTTGACATGACTTTCTACACACCCAATAACACCAAACCTAGGCTTTGATACCATCTTTGTCATGACTCAAACTAGGGCCTGGCCATGACAGCCATCTCAAGTTCAATAAGGATCAATGACTACCCCTTGCTCCTAACCAAATAGAACACAATACCCCCGATAGTGATTGAATTTTTAATATATAACAAGATAGCATGACATGAGATTAGATAATTCAAGATATATCTATACCCAATAACCGTTAACGAACCAAAGAAACAAACACCACCACATAAATCCATAGTAATACACAAAGTCATCTAATAAAATCAAAATCAATAAAGTGTTGGGACATGCCCCCGACTCTGACAATGACAATATTAATGTAAACTCTTCATCTCTAGTTTATGAAAGGAAACTGATGGGAATGATCATGTCTTTCATAGAATGGAAGTTCACCACTTCACTGCAAATGACCAAAGAATTGAGTTGATCAGCTAACATGTAACTCATGGATAAGGATAAAGTAATGGCAATTCAAAAGTCAGCTCAACTCAATGTACATGTTCATCTATATGTGTGCATACATATATACTTATATAACATGCTGGGATAGGTAACAAGGCTTAATGTACACTTTAAAACTATATCCTAGATTAGGTTGCTTAATTATCATTTAAATAGTACTTATAGCCAGTATGAGCCCCAGCTCTCACTCTCTCATCAGGCCCCAGTGTGTATAGCCGTACAAACTGGAGAATAATCTCATATATATGCACGGATAACTCGAACCTCCCAATCATATACCAAAGTGACTTAAGCACCCAATTATGTAATCTAGTATGGGGGACGCGGATCTCCCAATTATATAATAATAAGGTGAACTCAAACCACCTGGTCATAAGTGAGGGGACTCAAACGTCAGGATATTTTGACCCCACTTCAACATGTGCAATTGCTAGTATTGTTCCCTCAGGACCTCTAATTTTATGGCCTAGCAACACAACCTTCTTTTTAGCCCCATTAAAACATTTATCCTACATTCTAACTCATTGAACCATAATGTACATTTAGGCATATACTGTTGGTATCATCATAACAACTACACTTGCAAGGTAACATAATCATGTCATTTCAATTCCATATAATCAGAAAAAGCAACTTTATTTGTTCATTAATTAAAGATAGGGGAACACTGACTCTCTATTTATTCATTTAATCAAACCATCATGTTCCAATAACCTCTTTATATAATGAATTTGTGTCAAAAATTATTTGATGTAAGTTTTTACTCATGCTCAAAACCACTATCACAAAGTTGTCTTAGGGTTATTACCAATTTAATTGTCAATATTCACAAAATTTGGGAAAATCGCAATCCCCTAGTTCATTTACCATACCAATGCATCAAATTGATTTCAAAACCACCATTTAAGCATAAACAATCCATATGTAAACATGAAACATCACATACATAACAATTGTTGATAACCTAGACCAATGTTCCAAAATAACCATCAAAACCACATGGATAAATATTTGAAACACATGTTTTTACAAAGTAATTGTTAAGGAAATGTAACATGCCTATAATATCAACTGTTATGGAGAGAATTCACCCTTGGAAGCCCTAATTATTCAACTTCTTAGAAGCATTAAGTATCTTGACCTTGGAGAATTGAGAGAGTTTAATAAGCTATTTCAATTGTCTATAGAGTGATAATGACACCCTAAAGTCGTTTAAAGTCATTGTTTATTATTTTTGGATAAGGGGAAATGTCCAAAGTTACCATAATGAAAAGACTAAAATTTGTCTCCAGTCACTAAGAGTGACATTATGACTTGTAGGGTCACCCTATAACTCATATCATCCATTTGTAGGGTGGATAGTGTCCTTAGGCTCTCACAATATTGGCCCTAGAACTTGAGCCCTAAATCACTTAATGAGATCCTACGACTCATTGAGTCCAGCCTCAGTTAACACTGAAACCATTTAGGCAAACACTGGACACCCAACCACTTGGATAACATGACTCATAATGATTCTTTATGACTCCCTAGGGGCCAATCGTAGTAACAACAAAAACTAAGGTCAACCTCTACTAGTCAATCTACGACTAGGATCCTATGACCCGCAATGACACCCTACGACTGGCAGGGTGAGTTCTAGTAAAGATGTAAGCTTAAAGATCAAGAAATTCTCAAGGAATGAAATTCGAGGTATTACACATCACCAGTATACAAACAAGATGACCAAAAGAATTAAAAAATACTGAAATTACATATGCATTCTTTATAAGGATAAACACTCATTGGATGTCCAACCGATATCACAACACAGACTTTGGCCTAATAATGTTTCCAGAATAATTTCAACATCATAATAACGGGCTTAGGCCCAAATCGATAGTCATAATTGTTATTAATGTCATATCTAAGTGGAGGCATAGTATATCACTAGGCCATGAATTAGATTTATGAGGCTTGTCACATCTATAAGGCATCTCATACCTATAGGTCATATATAAGACTATAAGGAATATCACTTCTATAGGACATATATAACATCTATGACTATGTCATAGATAAGATTAATTAATCATTATTCGGGGAAAATACCATCATCATTCTACAAGTTGCAAAGTTACCCCACAATAAAGGTTTACAAGTCTCTATGCCTATGACCGGTCGAAAGAATCTAGTTCTACTTCTCAAATTCCATATTTAGTTAATTTAAACCCCTAGACTAGACCAATGTAACTAAATTCACTTCTTGATGGTACATAAGCCATAATCTACCCTAAGATAGGAATCCCCCCTAGAAACATGAATAATTTAGTCAACTCCACCTAAAATACCAATTCAGGATCACTAGAATAGCCCAAAAAAGGTTAATCATACTAACCATGCTTCCAATTCTTAAACCACATCCCAAAACTAGCATTGTATCATAATCATTCAATGAATTAATTCCATCTAGGGGGGGAAAGAAATAGGATTATGCAAGTGTAATAACCATTTCACCTTATAGGTCAAAAACCCTCATCTTATCCCCAAACTTCATTAATCAAGAATAAGCCATTTTACCCATAATCAATCTTAACATTCAAATTCACATGCAATATATAAAATACATCATTGTACGAAGAAAAGTAGATACAAACCTACCTTAGAATCGAATGACAAATCCTTTAATCAATAACTAAATGTTCCTCTGCACTTCATAATCACAAAATTCTATCACTCTATCAAAATCATAATCTATCATTAATACAAGAATAACTATACCCATATTGTACCATTATGCTTTGGGTCAAAAAATGACATAAAAACCCCATGTGGAAATCATATTTTTGAGGTCAATCCAACATTCATACATAATCAAGGAATCATAACCTGGAAGAATGAATGAAAACCTAACGAATTTGGGGCTAAAATCAAGAGCTCAGCCTATTTGGAGTTTTGGTCAAGAAACCATAAAAATCCACCAAGAAAAGGTTGCAGTCTTACCTCTAATTGGTATATAATTCCAAAAATAGATGTTATTAAAGCCCCCAAGTCACCCACAAGTCTCCATTTAAAGATATCTCACTCTTTAGGGTTTCTTTTCTCTTAAGAAATGGATGAAAAATGAGCGAAATTGGGCTAAAAGAGGCTATTTATAGCCATACCAGGTAATCAGGTATTGCAATTGCACACCCAAGAGTGGAATCACACTGTCTAACCCCAGGAATAGATGATGCAATTAGCAATACCCTTCTTGTGATTGCACTATCTCCTCTGCACACCATATGCGATCAGCGGTACCAGATATCAGCTAAAACTTGGAAACATTCAAAGTTTTGCTGATGCCTTGGGATTTATTTTAAATCCGATATACATAAATAATATATGCAACCATATGAAATTTGATGTTCTAGATGCAATGGTGAAGTTGGATTTTCCATATGAGATTGTTTCAACCAAATATGGGTCCTACACCCATATTTCTAATTTTCTAACTATTTGACCAATAGGTCAAAATGAGCTCTGGTGCATCAGGACCAAAACCAAAGGACTACCTAGCCTAAAATTTATACTCCAAAGCTGCTAGCACAATTAAAATTTTCATCCAAGATCACATGGCTAATGTTTTTCGCCCTATGGCCATTTGGAATGAGCGAAGACATTTAAAAAGGAAATTGACTCTAAAACCAAACAAGCTGCCCAGTAACTGAACTATCAGTCCCAGCAAGTTGTAAATGACCTGGGGCAGTTATGGGAAAATTCTAATTGAGAAATTAAGTTGAAATATAAAAAATAACCTAGATGGTCATTGCATTATCCACTACAAAGAGGACTTTCATCCCTAAAAATCAATGGATAGAAAGATCTCAAGAGCTTAAAAAGATGAGGTACTGGGTTCACATAATCCGAGAATGACTCCCAGACAACCTATACAAAGAGATAACACTTCCAAGGGATTTTTCCATGCGTATCTCTTTTTCAACCAACTCTCTCACTTCATTCCCAAACATCTAAAGCTCAACTTTAACCATGAACTGGCCTCCAACTAAACCAAAAAAGGCTAATGCACGTAAATCTTAACTACAACACACTAATACCATCTTCATACAAGTGTAGTGCAATTAAGGTTTATCAAGACCAACACCAATCCAAGACTTGCGTCATATCACTGACTCCAAATCTAAATAAAACTATCCTTTACCATTATATGTTGCAAACTACTCCAAACCAAGAGGAAAATCACCTAAGTCCTATCCGCGCAATCTCATCACGAAAAACTCAAAGAACCAAAGTTGATCCACTGAAATTCCATAACACAAATATAAGAAAAATCCTATAAGGTACTATCCAGGCACATAAATCTGGATAATCAAAGTACTCTATGGCGATGCTACAACTGGTCCAGATGATAATTGATACATAAAATCCAATTCTGTGAAGCACAATTATTCATCACTGAATAATCAACTCTAGGATGTCCCATCAACCGAGAATAAAACCATACTAAATCTAACTGAAGCATGCTACTCATACTGAGGGCATCATCTGGAAATATCAACAAAAATACCACCAACCAAGAAATAAACCAACTAACTCAAGAAGCGATCATAGGTACGGCCACCTACCTCTAACTATCTAACTCTACTTTAGAAAAAAACCTATATCAAGGAAAGATAGGAGCCTCTAATCTCCATACTCACACCAACAACATACCATCGTTAGGAAATGACTCCAACAATTATAAATGATAAATCCAAAACATATCAACATTTATATCAAAACCATTATTGAGCAACTAAATAGCCACAACGAAGAATGCATCCCAAAATTGGTCAACCTCACAAACATGCTATACATAATAGATAGCCAATACAATAATCCTCACCATCCAGGAGGCAAGTCTAAGAATCTGAAACTTAAGAACAGACAATATAACTAAATTGCTAACTCTAGAACCATATAGAGCCATAGAAGGTCAATCAAACTTTGATGCTATAATTTACTCCACAGTTAGTCTAACATAACCAGTAAAAAAACTAATTATTCTCACCTCTCTATAGGGAATATATCATCTTATTAGGCTAGATCTGCTCAAGCCACCAATATGAACCACAAAGAATGTAATTTTAACTAGAGAACACTAGTTTAAATGGATGCCCAGCGAGGGTCTATAACATCATGCAATGACAATAAGACCAACAACAATATCCACATCAGTATAATGAATAGGTGATAATAAAATAAAAATCAATAGCAAGTACCACTCAAGGGCTACAATAAGGCTAAGTGCTAAGATATATAGGACTCGAACCCAAATGCTACACCCATATGGAGAAAATATCAATATAGATCAACTCCATCAACTATTAAAAGAAATAAACCATACAGGTTGTCATATAATCATAAATTTAATATCGAGGAACATAATAACTAATATGAGCTAATCAAGGCATATAATCATCAATAAGTATAAAGACCCCAATGCATATAATGAAATAGGTAAATATGGAAAATAAAAGCATATTTGTCGTGGTGAAATCCGAAATCACATGGTTGATGAGTCTAAGGTAGAATAAATCTAAACGAGTCCAAACTCAGAATGACTGACCCATCAACAGTGGTGCCAACCGTACTATCTCTAATCGAAGGTGATGTATCTTTATAAGGATGATCTGAATAAGCTGAGAAACTAATAATCCCTCATTAGGTCACCCTTTGGACTAATGTCCTATCTTAATATAACTAAAACAAGCTTTTGGAATACTTTAAGGTGCCTCCACACTCTAATACAGAATGATCCCCATGATGACCTAAGAGTCACCCTAATCTAAAATGCTATCTGTATAGAATTGATGCATTGCAAGTGAAGATGTTCTCTACCAGAAAGATCAATACTCCCTAATGAGTTACCAATTGCACTATATTAATGACATGGCTTCTATTCTCCACTCCTATAAGTCTTAATACATACTCTCTCTATGTCCATCACATAATAAAAACTAAAAAGAAGGGAGACCCAACTGTTATCAAGTGCTTTAACACCAAATGGAGTGTCAATACTTATCCTCTAAGAAATTCATAAACCAAGTCTTGCTTTGAAGGATATAGCGTAGGAGTATGTCCGGCCTACTTAAAAACCCTAGTCTCATACTTTGAAAGTGAGTGAAAGCCCTTATGAACACTAGTGAATCTAACTCTATCCTAAAATTTATTCTATGACTCAAAAGTTATGCATGACTAGGAGGGGTCTATAACATAAATCTGATCCCCAGTGGTGAACCTCAAAGGGATAAAGTAGTTACGAGCTCAACTGGAGCCTGAGCTGGCCCCAAATTTCTTTGACTGACGCTGACGATCTTCAATATCCTTCTATTACTCTCAACACTGTTGCTATCCTGAAATATCAAGAATCATATTTCGATCTCATACACATATATCAACTATATTGCATCATTTATATAGAGAAAAAATAGTGTGAAAGAATATGCTGGAGGCTGATAGCAATTCAGACACATGAAAAAGAGTCAACAAATGAATTTCCTAAGAATGTCTCTGTAACCTCCAAAAGATAGGATATGGACGTCTCCGCACTAATCTACAGGACGCTACTAAACACTTAACTCATGTACTGATACACTGGTGAACATAGACTCTAATACAAATTTTTCATGGTACAATTTCTTAGGTTATGATGGCGCCTCCTATAACCCATCAGTAGGTAAGCCAAACCCATAATCCAAAATCAATACTAATGAAATACCCAAAGATATAAAGGAAAAATACAGAATAGATGTACTAAAAGATCAAATACATAATATAGTTCCAAACCATTGTGGTATTAGTATACAAGCTTTTAATAAAAAAGAGTACAAAAATGAAATACAAAGGCAATTACACTAATACAACTTATTTCCAAATACAACTTAGAGAATAGTCTAGTACATATAAGGGATACAAGTAAATACTCTAGATGCCAGGAGCTCACTCTGAGTTGCCGAACCATGGATACTTTATACAATGCACACATCAATAACAATAACCCATACTATGATCTGCTAGTTTCAAAAGTGTAGTATGAGTACTAAACATGTGGTACTCAGTAGGTAACTGCCAACTGAGCTCCAAAGATAATGCAGACATATATATAACATATAAAAAGAATGTAAAACTACACCTAAATATCCAACAACACATAAGAAAGCCACTTAGATAAGAAGGATAAATGATCTTGTTCATGTTCAAGAGATAAACATAATAAGGCTAAGAAAGTATCAACGATGAGATATCCAATTTAGCCATACTTAGGAATGTCAACACTATAACATATATCCTTGGTAAATATACGAATAAAGGGTGAAAGAAGGATATATAATAGTATACAAGGCCAATGAATGAATATACAATCTAAATAAATGATGGAAGGGATATACAGTAATGCCATAGCTACATTATCTAGATATACGTATATGTATATAAATAAGGTCAACTTAAAGTATAACTTACGTCATAAAACTAGCATTTTAAAACCTCATAATCATAGAAGAAACTAGTGCTCATATACATAGGTTTTCTAATCCATACGTCTTATCTTAAGATAATCATGCATGATAAAATAATAATAGGGTGGAAAATCCAAAATCATACCTAAAATCTTGATACTAAATGAATAAAAAATATGTTATAAAGTAGCCATAATAATGATAATAACAATGATAATAACAATATCAATAAAAATGCGAGCAACAGGCTAGTTTGGATAACCAAATACCTAGCCGAGCCTATCATGTACCCCCACCACCCTAGGATCAGAAGGTTAAACTAATATACAACATACCACAAAGAATAATCATCACCTATACCTATGCACCCCCCTCTATATAGAGTGATAGATATAAGCGCATACAGGTGATAAGTAATATGCATGTAAGAATAAATGCAAGATATAAAATCAATATCAAAAACTCATCTTCATAACATCACCATCATAACCATATTCTTTATCATAATCATCTTCTAGATTAGAACCGAGAATATGTAAGCCAACCGGTATTGAACTTTGGATAAGTATCATCAAGACCTAAAAATTAACCGATAATAAATATCATTAAGACTCAGAATTGAACAGGTCATAAATATATAATCAATACCCTCAATATCATCAATCATCAAAAATATCATCAATACATACATATATATAGCATCAACACTATAATCTGCGATTGGGTTTTCTACCTTAAAATTATATCATCGATACTACATCTTTCTTTGTCCCATACAAAAGTTATATGTATATAGATTGAAGAGGTGTGTGGAATCAAGCCATGGCAAAAAGAGTGTAAATCAATAAATACATTGCCCAAAATGGTCTTTGGGACTAAATAATTATGAAAGTGTAAAAATGGCCAAAATTGCTTGAGACCAGAGTAATTCGTAGTATCTAATGATAGACCTGAATCTGTCACAGTCAAACCTTTAAAATATCATTATTAATATCTTTTAATAAGATAAGTTAAATATTAAGAAAGGAAGTTATTATTATGAAAAAATCTATTTTTAAGGTGAAAAGTGGGCTTTAACCCTTGTTTTCGAAAATCAGTAATAAGATCATATTTTAGCCAGAATCGCATCATACACCAATTTTATGATCATGATGTATCAAATTTATGCATGCAATCACCAGTATACAAATAAGATGACCAAAAGTGCAATATATACATAATTTACAACTACATTCGTTACAAGAATAAACACTTGTAAATTCATACTTAACATTTAAATTTCATAAAAGGGGATAAAGAGTTCATACTTGAAAAAAAAGAGGATTTTGGGTCTCAATGGGTAAAAGAAACTTATTGATGAATATCCCACGTACCTTGATTACTTGAATTCTTAGAGAAAAAGCTTTGAGTTGGAACCTTGTATGCTTGAATCACTTAGAAGAGGCTTGATTTTACATTTTTGGGATAGGGGATAGGTTTTACCTATGAAAACTTATGGGAAGTAAAGTAAATAATATACCTTTTGAGGTTGAAATTCATTATTTAGGTGTTAAGGGTGAGGGGAAAAGACTAAAATTCCTCCCTTAACTTATAAAAATTCTGCCGGGAAAGACACCTTTGTGGCGCGGAGGTTATCACAGAGACTAACCTCCGTGACAAGGTGTTTATCACGGAGACTAAACTCCCTGACATGCCATATATCACAGAGGTCTAGCCTCCATGACATGCCCAAATTGCGGAGCTATTCTTCCTTGATGGTCCAAAAACACCATGAACCCCTACCAAAAATTTCTAAACTCTCCCGGATGACCCTTTTAACATCCCTAAATATGTTTCAACTAAAAAATCAATGTCTCAAATTTTAGAGAGTCAAAAATAATATGTTCGCATTCTTGGGGTCTTAAAATATTGTAGTATTTTTGTACTTAGTGTAAAATAATTACATGGACCCTTTTACACATATATGTAAGAGTGAAAACTTGACTAGGATCTTGCGGGGTATTACAACATCTCCTCTTTAGGATTATTAGTCCTTGAATGAAACTGTTCGAGCTGAGATACTTGGAAAAGTGGGATCGTACTCTGAATACTAATGAGCTGAATCACATTTAAGCAAATGAATCTAAACTATGATACATGGACTGAACTAAATTCTTGAATGCATGCTATGACATGAGGATTATTATATATAGTTTAGTTAGAAAACAAGAGGATCACTTATGCGAAACCATTACCTCATACAGGATCTGGATTATTCGAGAAAAAATCGGGATACTTGTCTCATTTATTTAATTTACTTACCAAGTAGCACCCTCAACGGACTAATTCCACCATTGAACTTTAACCAAGGGGACTTCTTTATCCCTTTACCTGTGAATCAAATGGTCAAAGATTTCAACTGGGACTTCTTCGTTTGAGCGACTATCTTTCACATCCACACTCTCTAAAGGAACAACAAAAGTTGAGTCACCAATATAATTCTTTAACAAAGACACATAACACCCTAGATGCACCTACGCCAAATTTGTAGGCAACTCTAGCTCATAAGCTACCTTTCTAAAATGGTGCAAAATTCTAAATGAGCTAACATAGAGAGGACTGAGCTTCCCCTTCATGCCAAATATCATCAGAGATTTCAGGGGTGAAATTTGTAATTAAATTAATTCACAAACATCTAACTCAAGATATTTCCTCCTCACATCTGTATAAGATTTTTGACGACTTTGAGTTGTCTTCAGCCTTTCGTGGATTAACTAAACTTTCTCCATTACCTCAAACACTGAATCTAACCCTACCAAATTAGCCTCACCTACTTCATACCAACTAATAGGAGATCTACACCTCCTCTCATAAAGAGCCTCAAACAGAGACATCTAAATACTAGAGTAGTTGTTGTTGTTGTAGGAAAACTCGATAAAAGGTAAGTGGTCATGCCAACTATCCTTAAAGTTAATAACTCAATCTCTCAACATGTTCTCTAAAGTATAAATAGTCTTATCTACCTGGCCATCTGTCTGAGGATGAAAAGATGTACTGAGATGAACTTGGGCACCAAGAGCCTTCTTGAAAGCCTTCAAAAAGTATAGAGGTAAAATAGGTACCTCTATCTGAAATGATAGTCAAAGGAACCCCATAAATCATTACCAACTCCCTAAGATAGAGCCTCGCATAATCCTTTGCTAAATACAAAGTATGAACTGGTAAGAAATTAGCTGACTTGGTCATTCTATAAATAATGACCCAAATTGAATCATGCTAACGATGTGTTTGAGGTAACCTTGTAAGAAATTCTATGTTCACTAACTCCCACTTTCAAGTGGGTATATGTATCTCCTGAAATGTACCACTAGGCCTCTGGTGCTCATCTTTAACCTGCTGATAATTCGAACACTTAGCCATAAATTTTACAATATCTTTTTTCATACCACTCCACCAATAGATATCCCACAAATCAAGGTACATATTATTAGCTCCTAGGTGATTAAAATATCATGCAGCCTGCACTTCAACCATCCACACATGAAATGCATGACCTGACTTGAAAATGAAGCACATCATCTCCCCTTGGGAGAAAACCTCAACCTTCTGATCCCTGCCTGTCTTCTTAAACTTTACAAAAATAGGATCCCAGTTTTGCTATTATTTCATTTGGACAACCAAGAAAGAGTACAAACCATTCTAAACCCATAAACTACCTTCGGATGAATTAACTAACCAAACACCTAACCTAGCAAGATGATGAACCTCACAAACTAACTCCTTCTTATCATCTTCAACATGCACAACACTGCCCATATACAATTTGTAAAGGGTATCAGCCACTACTTTAGCTTTAATCGGGTGATACAACACACTTATGTCATAATCTTTAAGAAATTCTAGCCACCTTCTCTGATGAAGATTCAATTTTTTATACGTGAACACATACTATAAACTCTTATTATCCTTAAATACATCAACATAAACTCCCTCTATGTAATGCCTCCAAATCTTTTAGGCAAAGACAACTACTGCCAACTCAAGGTCATGGGTCGGATAATTCTTCTCATATGGTTTGAGATGTCTAGAGGCATAGGCTATGACCTTACTTGTCAACATAAATACACAACCAAGCCCAATTCTAGAAACATCTTAATAAATTACAAATCCACTATGTTGTCTAGTAAAGTCAAGACTAAAGTGGAAGTGAGTTGAGTCTTCAACTCCTTAAAACTCTTCTTGTAGAAATCTGACCACTGAAATTTGACTTTCATCTAGCTTAATCGAGACATGGGAGAATCGGTAGAATAAAACCCTTCAACAAACCATCTGTAATAGAAAACAAAACCAAAGAAATACCTGATGCCTGATGGGGAGATAGGTCTAGGTTAGTTTCTCACTGCTTCGGTCTTTTGATGGTCAACTCGAATGCCATCATAAAAATAATGTGATTAAGAAAAGTTACTGATCTCAACCAGAACTCACACTTAATGAACTTAAGAAATAATAGGTGATTCTTAAGGGTTGCAATAAAACCCTCAAATAGTCTACATGATTAATATCACTATGGGAAAGACGAGAATATCATCTATGTAGACTATGATGAACCTATCCAAATACTTTTTCAACGCCCTGTTCATCAAGTACATAAAAGCTATTAGAGAATTCATTATTCAAAAAGACATAACTAACAATTCAAAGTGACTATACCGAGTTTTGAACACCATCTTTAGGATGTCACATTATCTTATTCTAAGTAGATGATAGTCAGATATAAGGTCTATCTTAAAGAAATAGCTTGCACCTAAAGTTTGTTAAACAAGTCAAAAATACTGGGGAGAGGATAATTATTCTTAATTGTGATTTTGTCCAACTAACGGTAGACGATACATATTCTAAGAGAACCATATATTTTGTGCATGAAGAGAAATAGGGCACCCCAACCTTATCTAAGAGATCTTTAAACTGTTCCTTTAATTTATTAAGCTCAGCTATAGCCTTTTTTAAGGTAGAATAGAGATAGGTTGGTTATCTAGAAAGAGATCTATTTCAGATTCAATTTCCCGTTCAGGAGGGACTACAGGAAGATCTTCAAGGAAAACTTCTGCGAACTCATTCACTACTTAAAATGACAAGACTTGGAGACTAAGAATTTGAGTCCTTGACTTGGATGAGATGGTATCTACATACCTTAGATATCATTCTTTTTCCTTAAGATAGGAAACAAACAAAATCTTAGGCACTAAAGTACAAACCCTCTATACAATAATGAGTTCTTAGGAAACTTAAGCTGAATATTTTATTTCTAGAATTAATTGAGGCATAGCACGAGTGAAGCCAATCCATGCCTAGAATGACATCAAAATTAATCATCTCTAACTCCATAAGATCAACTAAAGTAACTTTCTGGGACACTATGATCGTGCAAGTTCTGTATACCCATCTATCTATAATAGAACTACCCACTGGAGTAGACACAGAGAAAGGATCTACTAATATGTCACGATTTACACCAAAGTCTATGGCTATATAAGGAATCACAAAGGAAAGTGAAACTCTTAGGTTTAACAATGCATAAACATGAAGATGAAAAACTTTTAATGTACCTGTAATCACATCAAGAGAACTCTCTTAATCATTCCAATTTTTAAGAGCATAAAGTCAGTTCTGATGATGCCCACTGGTAACACTGGAGGTGTCCCCTTGCTAAGTCAGGCAACCTACTGGAGCTGATGAAAAGTTGGACATACCTTGTTGACGAAGATCATTTCCCTTCTAGGAAAACATTGGTAATACCTGATCCTGTGGCCTGTCTTGCCACATCGAAAACACCCATCACTGCCTGCCCCACATCCCCTGATGATTCTTACTATATTTCCTGGAAAGTGGGTTGATACGACCACTATTCATGTTACCTTGGGTATTAGTGCTTGGTGCCCTATCCTTATTGTCCTTCCTGAACTTAGGCACTAAACACTAACTGAAAATGGGGATGAGGCTGAAAATTTTTAGCGGAATTGAGAACAATTTCTACCATACAACCTCTACTGGGAGAAGTTGAAGCTACTAATTTTGGCCCTCTTATTCTCTCTTTCCTTCTTTTTGAGCTTGTCCTCCATAATTTGTGGAGCATAAACCATCAGCCTATAAAGTTCAATCTCCTTAATCAACATGGTTCTTATACACTCCTTGATCATACTATCAGACAAACTCGATACAAACTTACTCATCCTAGACCTAGAGTAAGCCACCATCATCGGAGCATACCTCGCCCACTAAGTAAATTTGAGTGAGTACTCCCTCATACTTATGTTACCTTTTTTGAGATTAATAAAATACTCCACCTTAGCCTTTCATAACTCTAGCAATAAGAACCTATCTAAAATTGTTGTGATAAATTCCTCCCACTCTATAAGCTCTGCCTCAAAACCACTGTTCTCCTTCCAGCACTCTTACTAGAGGTGACACCCATAATGTCGGTCACCATCTACATACTACCTAGAAACTTTTACAGGTACTCCTCATACCTGGATTTAGAAAACAAAGGGGAATTCATTCGAGTGAAGTCTCAGATTCTAGTTGGAGTTGTATTCATCACTGGATTGGCTAGAGCAACAACATGCTGATTATCTTGAGTAGCCACAGAATGGACCAAAGTTGTTAAAGCAGCCCTAAACTCAGTGAGGGAAACATGTTCGCTCAGGAGATCTTCCTGACCAAGTGGTAGTGTGTCATAACCCAAATTCTGAGTCACGATAGCCCTTACTAAATCTCCCTGGTATGTAAGCTGATACCGTAACCAGAAGCTAATACAATGGGTTACTTCGAAAAAAAATATCGAACCTTATATATGAATAAAATATAAACAATAGCATTGACAACTAAAGATAACCGATATTCAATACCAATCCCATGACCTGATAGCATTAGTACATGAGCATCTAGACTTAAAAATAAAATTTACAACTCCAAGTCTCAAATGTCTAAAATAATCTCATACATTTGCCTTGGAAACAAAAGATGATTAAAGATAGAGGGGAAAAAGGCTAACTCAAACTCCAAGAGCTCATCCTATTTCCAGATAGTTAATATGGCATTAACTAGCTCAACGACAACAACTAGAACCTGGGTCTACACCAAAAAGGTACCAAAATGTAGTGTGAGTACCAAAACATGGGCACGTAGTAGGCATTATTTGGCGACTAAGCTAAATTATAATATAAAGATGATATAAAATAAGGAAATAATTTAGAGTCAATTTATAGGTTAAAACCTGAATCCACTCTAATATCACTATAAAAATTTCTATACTACTAAAGCAATAGCAAGATATACTATATATATTGACTTCATACTAGTCATATCAAACGACTATCAATTTTGAAGTGTAAAGTCACATACCCAATATCAATCATGTCCTTTTATAAACAATAGATACACATCACTAAAGTATTAAACATAAGACTTAACACGACTTCCTGGGCTGCCGGGAAGTACACAAAAAAGAACACAACCAAGAACTAATCACGGCGTCCCATACTACCAAAGTGTATACCAAAAGATCAACCAATAATACAATAAAGCACCACTACTCCATGCTATATGAAGCCGCGGGTAGCACAACCCCGCCAAGACTCATTACCAAGAACTAGATCCAATATTCGTACCATAATTTACTGACAACAAAACCAATATTGTTATAGAATAGCTATATAGTTACTAACTCTCTTATTCATTGATGAACTCCATGTTTTAGTACATTGAACTTAACCTCCACTTCCATAAGCCACTAGACTACGAGTCTTATAGTTACTAGTCATCAATTAAGGAACAACTACAAGTTTCCCATACTATTCGTTACTTATCTATCCCAAGGCCATTCTCTTACTAGCATTTCCATAGTATAAGTCACCAATTAAACCACCTCAACATCACATATTAGAAGTCAACCTAATGATTCATAATGCAATATTTAGTCTATTATCATTAAGCATATTACAACTTTAAGGACTAGCTCCCATATATTAAGCAAGTAAGTTCCACCAACTAGTCCACTAGGCTTCTAGCCTACATGTCATAATTATTTATTAGAAATAACTAGTAATCACATAATCCACTTTTTTAGAATTTCGTAACATAACAATTATTCTAAGTCAAATAGAAATGCGAGGTAAGACTTTGATTCTACGTAAGATTACACATACCAATTAGCCTTAATTCATTAAAAGGCATAAGTTACTTCTAGTTACCAATTATGGTCAACAAGGGTCACACCTCTAATTTAGTTAGTAAGAACAAGGAATGAATAACCATTTACCAAAGGAAACATTATGTCCTAAATACATAAGCAATTAGGCTCTAAATGGCCTAACCTCACAATTATTGGTGCATTTATGTGAATTTACCCCACACAGCATCATAACATTTTTACCTCTTCTGGATCACCGGGTATCAACATAACATCAACATATCCTCTGGATTCACCGGGTATCAATCATATCATAAATATATCATCTGAATTCACCGGGTATCATTATAACATCATCACCTCATCCGGATTTACTGGGTATCAACATCATATTAACATATCCTCCGGATTCACCGGGAAACATCATAACATCAACATATCCTCCGGATTCACCGGGCAACATCATGTGTTATTATCTTTTTCAAATTCACTGGGCATTATCATCACATCAACACATATTTCGGATTCACTGGACATCGTCATGGCATTTCACATTTCTCAAGGATATCAACATATATACACGTACATAGCCAAAATAATAAGCTAATACAAGTTCACAATAATAGTGTAATAAAGATGTAAGGGAATATGTATCATCTTAATTTTCTAATAAGCATTACCGCGTAACATTAGCATTAACATGAGCATGAGTATACATATGATATATATATAATCATCACTTTCCTAAGGCAATCCATATCATGACCGCTAGAAAATCTATCAAGTATTCATATTATCCAACCATTATCCACATGTATAACCCAACAACTGAGGTTTAACCATTAAAAATCTTAACAATTTATTTTAGAAATTCATATAGTATGTAGGTCTCTAAGGGATTTCAAAGTTCAAGCTTAAGGTGGGTCAAATCCCACTCCTAAATTCCAAGAATGCCAAAGTCCACTATCACAAGTCTAAGTTATCTATATCATTTCATAAGGTCTTATCAATCTTTGCTAATCCTATCGGGGAAACCTTCTTCAAGTATTCCTCCTAAGTTAATCTTACACCAGGGTCATTTCCTAACTAAGCACTAGCAAAGTCAACATAATCCTAAGGTTATGGAGCAACCCCATTCTCATCTATTAGAGAAACTAGTGAATTACCATACTATTCATAAAACTACAAAATAGACTATCCAAGGTTCTAGTCGAAGGGTCAAACATATAACCTTGCAATTTCAAAAACCTATAAGAACCAACTAATCCCAATTATCACTATTCAACAATTTACCATCTAAACCCGACCAAATCTCATAAGATATCAACAATTATACTATAATCAAGAGCAATACAGCTACAAGTAAGCCTAACCTACCTTGAGTCCAAGTAACTCATAAACCAATATGCTTTTCCTTTCCTTTTGTTGAAGTTCCTTCCTCCACAAGCAAAGCCATCAACAATACAATCTAAGCATTACAACAAGATTAACAATACCCATTCTGGTAACATTGTGCCATGGGTTTAAGATAACACCAAAACCCCTAGTAGGTTTCACCGTTAAAAGATGAGTTTCCAAAAGAAACCCATTGTTCAACTACCTTTAGGAAGGCATAACCATCAAGGAATTTAAGTCAATCAATAAAATTTAGGGCTACACTTGAATCTCAATGATTTAAGGGTTTTGAGTCAAGGAATCATGTAATCAATACCAAACTAGACGAGATTTTACCCTAGATTGTAGCAAAATGCTATTTCGCAAGTTATTTAAGCTCCAATTCAACACACAAGAGTTGCATAGAAGATTTCACACTCCATTAGGAGTTTTAAGTTCAAGAAGAAGGTACAAATGGGCAAAACTTCAAATAAAGCAGCCTATAAATAAGTTTCACCCAGTCTCTGGTAATGCGGTCGCAACCTCTGCCTAGCTGCGGTCGTGGCACCGTGGTTGCACCCTAGCCTCCGTGGTTGTGACATCTCGGTCAAAAAATGCATGGATAATGTTTGGAACTTGGTTCCAAGATTCGGCCAATGCCTCGTGATCCATCTGAGATCCATTTCAAACAGACATGATATGAAGTCACATAGTTTTCAACGTTCCAGATGCATTGGTAAAGTCAAATTTTTCATTCAAGGTTGATTTCTAAAGGTTTTTTCTTAGTGGTCAATTAGGACCAATTAAGACTTCAAATTGAGAAATTGGTTCGAGGAACCAAACGAACCGCTAGGTAACTAAGCTATTGGTCCCCGCAAGTCACTAATGACTTGGGATAGTTATAGAGAAACTCTATTGGTGGAATAGGCAAGAATACAGATTATGCCCCAAAGGGTCATTATAACATCCACTACTAAGGAACTTTCTTCCCTAAATGTTGAAGTCAAGAAAGTACCAGAAGTATTGAACAAGTAGTTTCCTCTACTAGACGATGCCTCTATTAGACCTTGACTACTGGAATCTTCCTGGTACGCAATTGCCTCACATCACTAGCCAAAATAAGAACGAGCTCCTCCATAGAGGTCAACTGCTCGTCCAATTGGATCGAGTCCCATCTAAGCACATGAGAAAGATCAAGAATAAATTTTCACAACATAAAGACATGGAAAACCAGATGAACAGTGGCAAAGTTAGAGGTAAGGCAAAGTCATAGGCAACCTCACCAACTACTCAAAGAATCTCAAAAGGGCCAATATGAGGGCTCATCTTACCCTTTCACCAAAATCTCATCTCCTCTTTCATAGGTGAAACACGAAGGAACACACGATCACCAACTCTAAATCTCAAGGCATTGAGTCTATGGTCGGCATAGCACCTCTCCCTACTCTGGGTTTCTACCAGCCTATCCCAAATTACCCTGACTCTATCCAATGAGTCTTGAAGAAAGTATATATTATATGGTCTAAGCTCGAAAGTCTCACACAATTATATGGGGGAATGACACCACCTACAATACAACTCCTCCTATGGTTCCATCTCAATACTCGAATGATAACTCATTTTGTAGGCTAACTCCGTCAATACGAAGTGCTGATACTATTGAAACCTCCAATATCCATACTATAATCTTAGAGCATATCCTCTAGCACCTAAATAGTTTTCTTGGACTGACCATCTTTCTACGGATGAAAGGCTATACTCAAATCCACTCAAGTATACAACTCCTCCTGAAATGCTATCTAAAACCTTGATATAAACATAGAACGATGATATGATATGGTATGATATGATAGACACAAGGACCCCATGAAAATGAACTATCTCCCAAACATAAATCAGGGCTAATCTATCAGCACTGAAGGTAATCTAAATAGAAATGAAGTGCGCCAACTTGGTCAAGCGATCCACAATAACCCAAAGACCATCGTAACCATGATAAGTACGAGGCAACCATTAATGAAGTCTATGGTGATCCATTTCCATTTTTACTTGGGAATGGGTAATCATTGAGTCAATTTGCCTGGACGTTGATGCTCGGCCTTAACCTGCTAACAACACAGGCAATGAGCCACAAAGTTTGCCATATCCTTCTTCATACCATCCCACCAGTACAACTGCCTCAACTATCTGTACATCATAGTTGTATAGGAATAAATAGAATATCTAAAACTGTAAGACTCATACATAATTGACAGAATCAAATCATCGAGTCAGGGAACACAAATACGATCTTGAAATCTCAAGATACGCTCAGAATACATGGTGTCCCTCCCAGAATCACCTCTTACTACTCAATCATAGAGAAGGCATAATTTACTATCCTCAAACTAACGGTCACAAATCTGCTCAAATAGGGAAGACCTCGCCTCTACACAAGCCAAGACACTTGCAAGATCTGAAATATCATTGTGAACCATCATGTTGGCCCAGGACTAGATGTCCCATGCCAAGGGCTGTGGGAAAATGAAATGAAAACCAAACTACCCATACTTACTTCCTTTCAACTCAAATTATCTACCACAATATTCGCCTTACCTAGATTATAAAAGATAGACATATCATAATCCTTCAACAACTCCATCTATCTAAGCTAGTGAGCATTATGCTCTCATTGGGCCATAGTATGTTGAAGACTATGATAATTGGTGAAAATCTCACAACGCACAGCATAAAAGTAATTCCTCCAAATTTTGAATGCAAAAACTACCACCCCCAACTCCAAATCATAAGTGGAGTAATTGCACTCACCTTAAGTTGTCTAGATGCATAGGAAATAATATGATCCTGCTACATCAAAAAACATCAATGACCAATACTCGAAGTATCATAAAACATAGTAAATCCCTCACCCTCAACTGGAAGAGACAACACCGGTGCTGAGGTGAGACAATCCTTGAGCTGTTCAAAGCTTAACTCACACTCCTTAAACCATCAGAAGGTTACTTTTTTCTGGGTCAATCTAGTCATAAGAGCTGATAAGGTAGCAAATCTCTCAACAAAACGTCTGTAATAACCGACTAACCAAACAAAACTACGAATTACAGGCGGAGACGTAGTCCTAGCCCAATAAAGAATTGTCAAAATCTTAGTGAGGTCTACCATAATACCCACCTTGAACACCACGTGTCCGAGAAAAGACACTGACTAAATCCAAAATTAATACTTAGAGAACTTGGCGAAAAGCACATGCTCTCGCAAAACCTAGAGCACAATCCTCAAATTGATCCTGTAGGGATGACAATGGTATAGTGCGATGTGGGTGCGGTGCCGATTTTTTCTAAACCTGGAAGTTTTAAAATTGCACCGCTCCACACTTCATCACCTTTAAACCCACGTAAACTCATCCCATATTCCTACCCGTGCATACCTGCACCATACCGCCCCATGTTTTTATTTTTTTTTCATTTTTTATGAAAAATTCATAACTCCATTGAAAATGATAATATTTCCAAATCTACATCAAGGAAATAATAATTGATTTCTACTATATAACTTTTCACATTGTCAACAATTTCATGTGTACAAGTAATAATCAAATATTAAATTTTTATTAAAATGAATAGAGATATTAAAAGAGATATAAAATTATTTATTGTTAGTCTTATACATGTCGTTTTAAGTATCATAAAATTTTATGTGAAGAATACATAAAATTTTAGGTATATCAATGAGAATAATACTATATTTTAGCTTTTTTTAATTTATACCCATAACTACCCACAACCTGCACTCCACCATATCATTTAAAACAAACTTATTTTAACCCGCCCCATACCCACACAACACCACATAATTTAAAACCCGCACCACCTCACATAGCTTAAAACCCGCACCGCCCCACACCTGCACCACTCCATTACCATCCCTATGTGCATGCTCCTTACTACTCCTCGAGTACATAAGGATATTATCAATGAACACAATAACAAAGGAGTCTACATATGGTTTGAACACAAGGTTCATTAAGTTGATGAACACGGCTGGGGCATTAGTCAGCCTAAAAGACATCACAAAAAACTCATAGTGACCATAATGGGTGCTGAAGGCTGTCTTTGGGATATCCTCATCCCGAACCCTTAACAGATAATAACTGGACCTCAAATCTATCATAGAAAATACAAATGTGACCTAAAGCTTGTCAAACGAATCATCAATGCGAGGCGGAGGATAACTATTCTTCTTTATCACCTTATTAAGCTGCTTATAATCAACACACATCCACATCGAGCCATTTTTCCTCTTTACAAGCAAAATAGGGGATCCGCTTGGGGACACACTCAGTCTAATGAACCCTTTGCCTAAAAGATCTTGGATCTGAAAGTTCAACTCGTTTAGATTTACAGGAGCCATACGATAAGGTTCCATAGGAATAGGTTGGGTACCAGGATCAAGGTCAATAAAAAACTCAATCTAACGGTGAGGGATACCAGGAAAATCATTAGGAAATGCATCAGGAAACCCATACACAATAGGAACAGAGTAAAGCATCAAAATCTCTACATGGGTAACACATACATAGGTAAGATAATCTTCGCAACCCCTCGACATAAGCCATCTAGCACAAATATAAGAAATAATCCTCATCGATTCACGACTAATTACTCCCTGCACACGACTGGGGGTAAGCCAGGCATGGCCAAGGTAATGATTTTGGCAAAATAATCCATGACCGTATGATAGGGGGTTAACTCATCCATGCCCAGAATCACAACAAAATCCAACATATCTAGAATAATAAGATCAACATAAGTATCGACATTACTAACTGTCACAACACATGATCTGAATACCCGATCAACTACTAAAGAATCATCTACGAGAGTAGATACACGCAGTGACACATTTAATAAATCAGTAGTCAACTCTAACTGTGGTGCATAATAAGTAGATATATATAAGAATAAGTGGATCTGGGATCAAATAACGCAAGAGACGACTTATGGCATACCAGAATCACGCCTGTGACTACGACACCTGAAGTCTCACTCTAAGGACTAACAGGTACTGCATACAACTGACCACATTTGCCACCTAGCTGGGCACCCAAATGACTACTTACCCTGCTTGCGTGAGTACCACCTCGAGAACCTTGGTAACCACCTCTATGACCTCATATACCACCCCTACTAGGGGGTAAACCACCCTAATAGGAGTAGCTCCCTGAGCTGAAACAACCATCGCCCTATAACGAGGGTAGTAATGCCTCGAAAATGGGTCCAGAGACATCACACGGTGCTTAGGGCCACAAGTGACCCCAAGCTAACCCTTCCACTGGCATAACTTATAAGAAATTGAATAAAATACATAAATCTGAATTAAATTAGCGGAAGATGACTCTTTTCTGAATTTGATCAACACTGAACTAAATTAAAATGATTACAACTCTGCTTTTACAAAACAATACTAGAATTAAATACATTAACTCTACTCACTGTCTATGAAGCCTCTGCTAGTATTGACTTTCAGCAGTTGGGATATGATCCCCAGCTATCCTAAATTTATATGACTTAATAAATAAAAATAAAATATTGCTCAAACTATATGACTGACTCGAGCCCTTAAATCAAGAGGACTCTTCACCTGCTGACTAGAAGCTGCAAACTATCTTAATATGGTATGCGTGCTACAACTGAACTATTACCTACATTATGAGACAATGTAGCACATAGACATATATGTTGATAAGTACATTAAGGATGTACTGAGCATATGTGGGTTAAATGCATAAGTAAAACTCCATCTTATCATCTTAATTTATAAAACAATACATGCTAAATGTAAATGACTTACATAAGCTAGAATATTTAAAATACTGAAATTTGTAATCATGAATAACAAATCATATTTGAAAATCTAGTGAGTCATAACATTTAGTTTTGAAAGTTATTTGTGAATCCTCTCTTTAAATTATATTGTCTAAGTGTACAAAGGACTCACTTTAAATTCTAAAATATGAAAGCTGAATTTTGTCGCTAATATCTTTCTGTAAAGCATAACCTGAGTAAAACTTGTGAGCCTTCACACTTAGTTTTCTAATAGTTTTTTCTATTAATATTTTTTTGAAAGTCTTTACTATTAGGGAAAAACTATTTTACAAAGGAAAAATACTTTATTTGAAGCTTATCTTTAAGGAAAACAGTTTATCTTAAGGGAGGTTCTCTTAACCAACATAAACCATGTGAGCTACATGGAGTCCAATATCTCGTTCTTTTAAGGAAGAAACCTCACATTGGGGAGAGGTGTAATACACTTTCCAGGGAGTGTAACCTCAGCTTAAGTGATCACTATCTTAGTCTACTATGGGCTGTCAAATATCAATTCTTTGGTGGCAAGTAGTTCTGGGGTATGAGACCTTGGAATCATACACAACTCGGTGCTAAATACTACTCCTTTTAATTTTCTATGGTCATCTTGTTAGAAATCAACTTTTAAAACTAGCATAAGGGTTTATTATAAAACCAGTTATGCACTTATTTGGATCAATCTTAAATGAAGCTATTTTTCTTTCTGAATCTGTAATAAATCTGTAAAGTGGATTCGAAAATTTATCTGGAAATTGAAAAATCAAAGCTTTACCAAAAATCTGTAAATAATCTGAAAATAGGATGCTTACAGTATCATCTTTCTTGAAATAATAATATTCAATCTTGGGGTAACAACCCCTGCTTTAATTTCATGTCAAAACATTATGATAATCATATTCATCTTAAAATCTGTAATTTACTGCAATAGACATGAAAATATGAAAATAGTCATGCAATTCAACTTCTAAAACATTGAAATCTCAATATCTTGCAAAAAGCAATTATGAGTATAAACCCTAATTCAAATCTCATCTAATATCAATCAAATTCATATGAATTTAATGTAAAAGCTTTGTTTTGGGCATAAGGATGGAAGAAGATCCTTGTTCATAAACCCCACAAACTTTGGTAGATGATTAGATGGAGAAACTTGAATTATTGATTCTTATTTGAGTTCTTGAAGATGGATTCTTGCTTATCTTGCCTTAGGAAGCCTTAATTTTAAGCTTTCTTGGAGAATCAATGAAGTATTTTGATTTCTTGGAGTAGAGGTTTTAGAGCTCTAGGGTTTTGCTTTTGAAAATAATGATGAATAACTAGCATAAAAGTGCTTTGAATATGATAAATCTTGTGTTTTGAATGGATTGGGGCCTTGGGAATTGACCAAAATACACTTTTAAAACTTCTAAGCGCCACTATCGCAGTGGCTTATTGGAAAGTGGACGAGTGGAATCTGGGCAGACTCCAAAATGCGCCACAATCGTGGTGCCCCTTTGGAATGCCATTTTGGACACTGGTACGATGCGCCAGTATCGCATTGGGCTACTGGATTTTGACAATTGGGAATTTGGACCTCTCCATGATATGTCAATATTGTAGTGGTCTACTGGAATTGACAATTATGAAATTGTCCTTCTCCGCAATGCGGTGGCTGCTCAGGTGGGACACTGTCAACTTAAAAATGCTCTAACTCCTCAACTGAGTATCGAATTCTGGTGAATTTGGTATCGATGGAAATCTTATTCAATTTCTCACACAATAGAAACACTAAATCTAGAAAATACCACATAAAATAAAAATGTATTCATCTTTGAAGCAAATCATTAACATTCTAGGGATGATTTTAAGCTAGGAAAAGTGCGGGGTATTACAAGGGCACTCTCTAAAGAAATGACCAAGAGGTTCACAAGTAAAAGAAGACTCATGGGAAGAAATAGAACACACATATTTATCTGATCTGGCATACCTATAATTCCTAGCATGGCCCACTAATCAACCTCACATACACTGAACACCACCTTTACTAGGGCATCCACTTGGAATAAACTGATCCCCATCACCAGTCTAAATAGATACCTAAATTGGTGGACTCTGAGGCTAGAGAGACGGATACAGAGGATGTCCAGCATAAGAAATATCACTCAAGAATTGGGAAATACTACGGCTCCCACCAAATCTGCCCTTGTACTTGGGCCTCTTATCACAGCCACCACGCTGCATGTCCTTCATCATACTAGCATGAGCCGCAACCTCAACAAAGGTCCTATATGTAGCAACCAATTTCTAAGTAGCCATCCGAATATTAATTCTCAATCTTCTGACAAAGACACAAACTCCCGCATACTCAGTATCCAATATAGAAGGCGCATGCCTAGCCAACTCATGGAAATGAGCCTCATACTTAACGACTATCATAGAACCCTGCTCTAAGCTAGAGAACAAAAATCTCAAATGATATTTAAGACTGCACGACATGAACTTCGCCAAGAACATCTTGGACAACTAAGTCTGAGTGAGAGGGGAAGATCAAACTAGTCTAAAACTCATAAAACCCTTCAACCAGTGTCTAGCAGAAAAGTCCAACAAATATGTGGTGTAGTCCACACCACGTGTCTCCATAAGACATAACTGATGAAGTATATCCTCATAAAAAGTAAGAAACTCAAATAAATCCTCTCTAGGAGCACTTGCAAATCTAGGTGGAGCCAACCTAAAGAACCAACCCAGTGTCTTCTGCTCTTCAGCAGACATAGCATGCCGTGTCACAACAGGCTGAAGAACTATTTGCTAGATAATAGCTAGAATTGAGGAAACCTCAACTGCAGGAGCGGCAGCTGTAGGCTTCACTACAGCTCTGGTAGACTGCGAACTATCAACAATACCCTAAAGCTGAATCAAAGTAACCCTAAACAAAGAAGAATGGATGAATCATGGTGGAGCTTGGGCTGGTCCTTTGCCCACCGCTGGCTGAGGGGTAGAAGTCTCTATCTCGGGTGTAGGAATCTGATTTTGAGGAGGTACTCCCTGATTCCTAACTGGGATAAATCATGAGTCTGGGTATTAGAACCCTCCTCATATTTCACTGAAGCACGTGTCCTAGGCATCCGTGAAAGAGTAAAGTAAATATAGTATCCTACAAACTAACTCAGACTCTTAGCACGATAAGAATGAAACAAGTGAAGGACTCCTAAGAATGTCCCATAGCCTCCTGAAGATAGGAAACATGCATCAACATTTCGATCCGCAGGACTCTATTAGACACTTGATCTTGTACCAATAAAATTGGTGAAACCTAGGCTCTGATATAAGCTTTTCACAACCTAAATTTTGAGTCATGATGGAACCTACCACACCCCCCCAATAAGAAAGCTGATACCACAACTCAAAGCTAATGGAATAGGTCACCTTAGTGGAAATATCAAACACTGACCTTATATATAAATACAATATAAATAATAGCACTTCAAAACTAAAGAAAACCGATAGTCAATACCAATCCCATGACCTTATTGTATTAGTAAAAGAGCGTTTAGACTTAACAATAGAATTTACAACTCCAAGTCTCAAATGTCTTAAATAATATAATATATTTTCCTCGAAAAGAAAAGACAATTAAAGATAGATCAGAAAGAGGGAAACTTAAACTCCAAGAGCTCACCCTATCTCCAGATAGTCAACGCGGCATGAATTATCTCAATAACCACAACTAAAACCTGGGTATGCACCAAAAAGGTAAAGAAGTGTAGTATGAGTACCAAAGCATGGTGTACTCAGTAGGCATAATTCGCCTAATGAGCTAAATTATAATATAAAGATAATATAAAATAAGACAATAACTTAAAGTCAAGGTATAGGACTGAACCTCAATCTGATCCAATATCACTGTAACAATATCGATACTACTAAGGCAGCAACATAATATACTATATCAATAGACTTCATACTCATCATATCGAATGAATATCATTTTGGAAGCGTAAAGTCACATTCCCAATATCAGTCATGTCATTTTATAATCAACATATCGACATCACTAAAGTATAAAATATTAGACTTACCACAACATCCCATACCGCTAGGAAGTACACATAAAAGAACGTAACTAAGAACTCGTTATGGTGTCCTATACTATTGGAGAGTACACCTTAAGATCAACAAATAATACAATAAAGCACAACTACTCTACACTTTCTGAAGCCACGGGTAGCACAGCCCCACCATGACTTATTACCAAGAACCACATCCAATATTCTTACCGTAATTTAATCATAACTAAACCAATATTGTTATGTCATAGCTATATCATTACTAACTCATTAGTTCATTGATAAACTCCATGTTTTATTCTATTGAAGTTAACCTCCACTTCCATAAGCCACTAGACTATGAGTCTTATAATGACTAGCCATCAATTAAGGAACGACTACATGTTACCCATACTATTCATTACTCATCTATCCCAAGGCCATTCTCTTACTAGCATTTCCATGGTATAAGTCACCAATTAAAACACCTCAACATCACATATTAAAAGTCGACCAAATGATTCATCATACAATACTAAGTCTATTGTCATTAAGCATATTAAAATTGTAAGGACTAGCTCCCTTATTTTAAGCAAGTAAATTCCACCAACTTTCCACCAGGCTTCTAACCTACAAGTAATAATAGTTTATCAGAAATAACTAGTAATTAATAATTGACTTTATTAGGCAAAATTCTGTAACGTAACCATTATTCCAAGTTGAATGGATTTTCTAGGTAAGCCTTTAATTCTACAAAAGATTACACATACTTATTAGCCCTAACCCATTAATAGGAATGAGTTACTTATAGTTACCAATTAGGGTAAACAAGGGTCAGACCACTCATTTAGTTAATAAGGAAAAGGAATAAAAAGCCATTTACCAAAGAAGACATCATGTCCCAAGTACATAAGCGATTTAGCCCCACATGGCTTAACCTCACAACTATTGGTACATTTATGTAAATTTGCCCCACATGACATCATAACATCTTTAACACTTCCAAATTAATCGGGTATCAATATAACATCAATATATCCTCCGAATTCACTGGTTATCAATCATATCATTAACATATCCTCCGAATTCACTGGGTATCATTATATCATTATCAGCTCTTTCAAATTTATCAATTGTCAACATCTCATCAACATATCCTCCAAATTAACCAGGAAACATAATAATATCAACATATCCTCTAAATTCATCGGGCAACATCATACATCATTACCTTTTTTTTATTCATTGGGTATTATCATCACATCAACACATCCTTATGATTTACCTGACATCATCATGCCATTTCATATTTCATAGGGAAATTAGCATACATATACGTACATAGCTAAAACAATAAGCAAATACAAGCTTACAATAATAAAGTAATAAAGATGTAAAGTATCATCCTACTTTGCTAATAAGCATTACCACATAACATGAGCATAAACATGAGCATGAGTATCTATATGATATATATACAATCATCAATTTCCCAAGGTTATTCATATCATGACCACTAGATAATCCATCAACTATACATATTAACCAACCATTATCCACTTGTAAGACCCAAAAATCGAGGTTTAACCATTACTAATCTCAATAATGCAATTTAGAAACTTATCTAGTATCTAGGTCTCTACAGGTTTTCAAAGTTCAAGCTTAAGGAGGATAAAGTCCTACTCCTAAATTCCATGAATGCCAAAGTCTACTATCAAAGTCTAACGTCTACCAAAATTAGGCTAAGTTATCTATATCATCTAACAATGTCTTATGAATCTTTGCTAAACCTATCAGGGAAACCTTCTTCAAGTATTCCTCCTAAGTCAATCCAATACCAGGGTCATTTCCTAACTAAACCCTTGCAAGGTCAACATAATCCTAAGGTTAGAGAGCAACACCATTCTCACCTATTAGAGCAACTAAAGTATTACCATACTATTTATAAAACTATAAGTAGACTATCCAAGGTTCTAGTATAAGGGTCAAGCATATAACCTTGCAATTTCAATAACCTATAAGAACCAACAAATCCTAATTATCATTATTCAACAATTTAATATCTAAAACCCGCCCAATCTCATAAGATATCAATAATTATACTACAATCAAGCTCAGTCTAACTACAAGTAAGACTAACCTACCTTAAGTCTAAGTAACCCATGAACCAACAAGATTTTTCTTTCCTTTTGGTAAAGCTCTTTCCTCCATGAGCAAAGCTATAGAAAATACAATCTAAGAATTACAACAAGATTACCAATACACATTATGGCACCATTGTACCATGGGTTCAAGATAATACCAAAACCCCAAGGGGGTTTCACCTTTGGAAGATGAGTTTCAAAAACTAAACCATTGTTCAATTACCTTTAGGGAGTCATAAGCCTCAAGGAATTTTAGTCAATCAATCAAATTTGGGGCTACACTTGATACTTAATGATTTAGGGGTTTTGAGTCAGGAAATAATTTAATCAATACAAAACTAGAAGAGATTTTACCCACAAGACTGTAGAAAGATTGTAGAAAGATTCAATTTCACAAGTTGTTTAAGATCTAATTCAACAAACAAGACTTTCTTAGAAATTTTCACACTCCATTAGGGTTTAAAAGTTCAAGAAGAAGGCATAAATAGACAAAATTTCAGACAAAGCAGCCTCTAAATAGATTTAACCCAGCCTTGGGTAGCGCTGTTGCTTCCTCCACTTAGCTACGATTGCAGCACCATGGTTGCACACTAACCTCTGGGGTCGCAGTATCTCAGTCAACACAAGGCATGACTTAATCTTGGAACTTGGTTTTGAGCTTCGGCCAATGCCTCGAGATGTATTCGAGGTCTATTTTGAATAAACAAGATATGTATTCACATGGTTTTTGACGTTCCTGATAGATTAGCAAAGTTAGATTTTTCATCTAATGTTGATTTTGAATATTTTTGCTTAGAGGTCAATTAGGATGAATGAAGACTTCAAATTGAAAAAGAGGTTTAAAGAACCAAAAAAACCACTAGGTAATTAAGCTATCGGTCTCCATAAGTCACAAACCACTTGGGACGACTATAGAGAAGCTCTATCAGGGGAAATAGGTAATAATATGGATAATGACCTAAAGGGTCATTATATAGTGCCGGCTGATCCCCGTTCCTTCTTTTCTTATTTCTTCTGAGCGGTATTTTTTGTAAGTTAATTAAGGATGAGTTAAAGAAAAGAATTTAATAGAGCTCATTATCTTTTGAACGACATGAACATTCAAAGAAGGGAAACTTTTCTAAAATGTCTCATTGCCCCTTGTACATAAGTGTGGCGTGCTTTACAACCATGTATAAGACTCTACTCAATGTGGCTTTAATACACCCCAGTACACTTTGAAACATTAGGCTCTAATATCAAGTTTTTTCATGAGCCAAGGCTACCCTCTCATCATAACACGGTTCTTAAGGCCATAAATGACCCCAATCTAACCTATGATCTGGTACCTCCTATGAGCACTAAATAATATAATAATGAAACATCATGTGTGGAGGTTAAACCAATAAAAGTTGGCTAAGATATAAAGCTAAAGAAAATGCCAACATTTATGAATCACGGAATAAGCCAAAAATAACTCTAAATAGGTGAATATCTAAACATCTAGGCTTACTATCTGAAAGCCTCTAAAATATAAGAAGTTTATGGTAAAGACCCCCAACTAACTTTGACTGACAAAAGTAAAGGGAAATACTGAAAATAACTTTAAATAACTTGTCCTTGATAGATGAGGACTCACAATAACTACTATTGTGAGATACCAAACAGATTAAGGGCAATCGGGGATCTGAGCATCCAAACCTATATTACAAGATAACAATACACCAGAGATAGTACACGGTTTGTACTTTAAAGATATTGGTACATGAGATAGGGACTGGCTATAATACATATGAGTACTAAAAATAAATGCATAAATACATAATAGAATGCAAAACCAAGTAAAGCATACACTGATATAATTTTTAAAACTAACTAACTGAATAGATGATAACTGAATACTCAGTCATGAATACCTAAACTGATATAACATGAGTACTGAACTGATACTGTGAGAGGTATTATGTAACCAACATGCCCTAATATGAGCTAATCAGTGTCCAACCTGTAACCCCAGTCGGAAGGATGTCAGTACCTTGCCATGAGTACCAACACTGGCTATATGGATCCACAAAACTTATGTCTCGAAGGAATAGAGAGTCGGTCATTTATAGGCGGGTGACTCCTAAGAGAGCGTCAGTATTCTACTAGTAGGTGACATCTATTAACTTATGCTAGCTATATAGTTCTAAAACTTAGGGACTGTTATGAAAGGTCTCAGTCTTTTACTAGTCGTTTAGCCTTTATCTTTAGGTATATTTGGTGCTGAACCCTTTTCCCAACTAAATTGACCCTTGAATTGATTTAAGTTAACTGGACCGGTAATTGATAATTGTTCAATATGAGTATAATTATCTGAATATAATGATAAAATCGAGATCTGGCTAAATTATTACTTGGAATAAAAAATATGTATAAACATATAGGTATCGAGTTTTCATGACCTATCATCACTAAATAATACATTAAATGCAATAGCATCATCATAATACAGTAAGGAAATTTATGATTTGTAGACCAAAAGAATAGTATTTTTCACTAAACTTATGAAATTCATGATTATGAGTACATGGATATGATAAGCTTATGAGAATAATGTGATCATGTGGTTTAACTCATAACTTGAGAAATTAGCATGATACTAACTAAACATGATGTGGGTCACTGAAGTTCAAAACATATAACAACATAATTCACATGGGGGAAGCACTTGGCATGGCTTAAATTCAAAACTAGTAAGAGAACATGGAGTAAATTCATACTTTATATTTAAATTGCATGAAAAGGGGATAAAGAGTTCATCCTTGAACAAAATACATTTTTGGGACTCAATAAGTAGAAGGAACCCATTTATTAATATCCTAGATATCTTAATTACCTGAATTCTTAGAAAAAAGGCTTAGAATTTGAACCTTGTATCTTTGAGAAGAGGCTTGATTTTACTTTCTCTGAAATGGAGATGGGTTTTACGTATGTAAACTAATAGTAAATGGGGGAATAATGCCCTTTTTGAGGTTTTAATTCGTGATTTAGGTGTTTGGAGTGAGGTGAAAGGACTAAAATTCCACCTCTTAATTTTTTAGAATTTAGCCAATATACACACCTCCATGGAATGGAGGTTATCACAAATACTAACCTCCTTTACATGGCATGTATCTTGGAGACTAGCATTCATGACACGCCATGTATTGAGGAGGTCCAGCCTTCGTGACAAGATGAAATCATAGAGGCATTCTACATTCATTGTCTAAAAATACCCTAAACCTCTTCTAAAATTTTGAAACTCTCCCGGATGATCCTTTTAATATTCATAAATATGTTCCAACTTAAAAATCAATGTTTCAGACTTGGGAGAGCCTAAAATAATTTTTGTTAATTCTTGGGGTCTTAAAATGATTAAGTCTTTTTGTACTTAGTGTAAAATAATGACTTACACCACTTTACACATGTAAGTCAGAGTGAAAACTTTACTAAGATCTTGTGGGGTATTACATGTTATCTTTGATAAAAGATGAAATTTATTTGATGGAATAAGCTAGGTATGGGTAAGTTTCATGATATATTATTATTTGGATTGTGTACTATTTTTGTGTTGTTTTTGTGGAGGATTATGCATATATTATTATTGACTTGAGAGATTATTCTTTATCATGATACATGAGTGGAGGCTCGAATTGATATTATTAACCTTATCTATTCTCTAATTACCTTATTATTATTTTGATGTTCGGAAAGAAGCTTGACTTGAAATTATAGGCCATATTTGAGCATTAATTATATTATCATTATAGTGATGTTGAATGAGGGATTGGAAATGATGTAATTGATGACTTACATGACTATGTATTCCAGTGGTATCATGAAAGAGCTTATATCATGAATTATTGTCATATTGAACTGATTCTAATATCATTTATACATGTATTGAATTTATTATTATCTCTATACTAATTGGTTGTAATAATTACATCCCAATTTCATCCATATGTATTCATGATATTTGGTGCCAGTGAGAAATATCAATTTTAAAAGAAAATGAAATACATTATAATATCCTTTACTGGGGACGTGCAGGTAAAGTAATTGATATATGAGAAATCCTTTTTAGAATGTTGATCACTTTAATTCTCAATATAGAGAGAAAATTATGTCTTAGTATTTGCTATTTCAATTCTTTCACAAGATTCAGTTGACTAAGCAACACTAGGAGCTTCTTTTAAGCTGGCAGTCGTTCTTTCAAGATGTCCATTTTACCAAGTCTTTTTTGAAACAGGAATCAACTGATTTTGAATCATCTTAAAATATTGTTGATGAACTGGTATAGAAGATATTGGATAAGAAATAGGAGAGCATACAACAAAGAATGCAAAAAAAATTCAATGCTCAAAGAGATTTTATTAAGTGAGATGTTACAATAAATATTATTGTACAACTTCAGTGTCTTAATCCAGGATTAACACTTGATCCTAATATGATAGGATTCAATGTTCATTTGTCAGGAGAATCAGCTGCTAGTGAACTAATAAACCATCCATCTATTGGTAGTAACAATAAAGGTCAGTCTACATTTTTTGATATGTTGGTAGTAAAAATATGTTGGTAGAACTTTTCTTGCTTATGGTGTGTGTCTGCTGCTGATTAGCTAGTGAAAATTTGTTATTAGTTTGGTATTAGTAGTTTTGTATTGTGGCCTAGTATTTGTAGTTTGGTATTGTGTCCTGGTATTAGTAGTTTGGTATTGTGTCCTGGTATTAGAAGTCTAGTTGGTATTAATAGTTTGGTACTAGTAGTTTGGTATTATGGCCTAGTTAGAATCTGTTTATGAAGTTCCTAGTTTGGTATTATAAGTTGGCATGGTTATAAGTTAGTTATGGTGACTTTTTGAACAAATGTAACTGACTATATATAGCAGTGCCAGTTGGTACAAATTTCATTGTTATGGTCTCATAGTTCTTTTAAAGTTATGTTGTAATAGTACTGGTGTTATGGCTTGGGTTGTTTTTTGAATCTGAATTGGTGTAAGCAATTTTAGTACTGAAACCCCAACAGTGAGTGAGTCTCTAGATCGTCCTTTCTTGATTTTTATGTAATGGGGGATTTTTGGACTTACTCTCTCCATTACTGCTAGTTAATATAGACTGAATAACTCAATCATGAGATGTGAGACGGTAATTTCAATTAGTTCTTGACTAGATTGAACTTTGCTTGCTCATCCTTATCTTTTTACTTGAGAAAGTAGGAAAAAAATGTGTGATGATCTGTACTGTGTGGTGGTTGCTCTAACTTATATGAGATCTTACCTACTTTGACAACGATCATAAATGGCCCCTTATATATTTTTAACCAAGTTATGTTGTATGCCTCATATTGTTGTAAAATCTCTTGGTCTAGACTTTACTATAACAATGTCCCCAACCTTATAATTCATGAGATAATATTGGTGGTCTGCAAACTTTTGAATCTTTTTGGTGCCTTTTCCAAGTAGGACTTAGTAGTTTACAGCCATTCTACAAATAAGTCTGTAAACTCTTCCCCTTTAATACAGTTGGTATTGAATGCAAATTTTGTGACAGCTGGACTTTGAGTCACTCGAATTATGTCTGCCCGGTAGACTCATTATATTATATGTTTTATGAGAATCTAGAATCCTCTGGACATGAACTCAAAAAATGTTTGAAGTAGCACTCGAATGAGGCATTGACCCATTATAGAATGCTGCAGTGTGATTATAATATTTTTATGTTGTCATTTAAGTGCTAATTTATATTATTTGTTATTTCTTATAGGTATCCAAAAGGAAAAAAGATATGAAGAAAGTGATGAAGACATTGACCTTACTTGATAAGATTTTTGGGCTGTGGATAAATGCTCTAATTCCATGTCCAAAGAGATCACCTTTGCAGGATGCGATTTTGTTCAAAAAGTTTGGACCAAATATCAATAGTTTTGAGTTGAATTTCTAGAAACTTATCATGACTCAAACTTGTTACTTTGCAAAAACTTAAATAATCATTTGTACTTGATTACATTTTGGTTTTGGATTAAAATAACTAGCTCATTGCATATTTTGAATTACGAGATTATTAACGAATGATTTTGTTTTGTGATGTGTATATGTTGTGTTATACTTTGTTATGTATGTAAATAAAAATTTACATTAATACAAGTTACTATTTATATAAATCATTTCAATTTAATAACATGTGGCAACAATTGTTGCAATAGACCAATAAACCATTGCAATAGGTAGTCAAAAAAATATTGCAACAAAATAACAAAAGTGTTGCAATAGATTCTATTGCAAAATTTTAATGTCGTCGCAATAGAATCTATTACAATATATAGTAACCATTGTAATACATGAAAATAGGAGTACCAATAAGTAATGAAATAGTTCTAATAGGTACTCAAAAAGCATTGCAATAGAATAACAAAAGCGTCATAATATATGCTATTGTAATGGTTTAATGTCGTTACAATAGGATATATTGCAACGGTTAGCAACCGTTGTAATAGATAAAAATAGGCCTCTCAATATGTCAAAAAATAACCATCTCCACAGCTTGACCTGTGTCGATGGTTTCAGACAACTGTCGCATATACCATTGCCATAGACCTATCGCAGCGCCCACATATAGGACGTTTGCTGACCCATTGTGGTATAGCTATGGAATTGATTTTTTTATTTATTGCAACAATTTTGCAACCATCACCTTAGGGGTAATTTCTAGTAGTGGATGGTTAAAGTGGTTTATAGGATGTTTGGATGTGCTTTTTTCAGTGACTTAAATCCTAAAATTCAAAAGTAGATAACAACCTATTTTTGGATTGTAGTTTGATTTTGTATTTTTTTTAGGAACAAATTAAAGTTCTTAAAAGCACTTTTATCTTTTCCAAACACATCTAACAATAAAAAAAGTGCTTAAAGATCTAAAACAACTTAAAAATATATCAATCCAAACACTCTCTTAATCTAATTTATGTTATGTGAGCATGATAACTATTCCTTAGTATTTCTAGTTTAATGCATGTTGTTAAGGAATGAAAAAGGATTTGTTGATGTTCTACATGTAATCACATTCAATGAAATTATATATAAATCTTATGATTGTTACAAGTGTTAGTTGTTATCATTATATCTATGATTGTTGTGATATTTTGTTGGTTATTAGTGGGATGCATCGGTAATTGGACATCTTTGTGAGATTTGGTGGAACAAATTTGGTAGACACTTGATGTCTGGGTTATGGTATATGGACTAATCTCGTCCCCTTCAAGCCTTGAATAGTTGAAAACTATAATAACCTTTGAGCGTGTTTCAAGGTTTTGGGTGAGTATGAAGGTTTCATTAGTGAATGAAATATTATGTTCTTTATTATCATCTTGGTTACTTGAGTGAACCATCTTAAGTATTGAATTTTTGTTGTGTTTGTTGAGGTGGACCTGACTTATAAGATAATGGTAAAAGTATTTTCTTGTGTGAAATGAATTGCATAATAAATTTTTAGTTGAGATTATTTTGACCACTTAGAGATCTGGGTCAATGGAATAAAGATAAAGGGTATATTGCAGTTATTATTCTCGTGTTGTGAATTGAGGTGGAATTAGACTTGGAGTTATATATGGTTGACTTGGTTATGATATTGAGTCATGTATCATTGGACTATTTTTGGTGTAGTTAACTTGATTTGACGTGTTTCTCGTGTTATTTCCTAATGGCTTGTTTAATAAGGCTCTTAAAAATGGTTAAGTGTTGTAGACTGAATAGAGGTTGCTAAGTATTAAACATGTGTTGGCTTGTTTACTCAGTTATAATTATATGTTCACACCTCATCTTGTGATGGTAAATGAAACTTTCAATACACTGTGGTTATTGTATGATGTTACCACACATGTACCTACTTTTGTTGAATGTAGAGTATCTTTTAGTGACTACTGCGACACCTCAATTGTGATTCTAATAGTTGATTCAAATTCGAGGGTGATCTGCATCATTGAGGATACCATGGATTCTTTTCATGATGTTTTCAAGTCCTTTGTTTTGAACTTATGCACATTCTTGGATTTTAGGTTTACATACCCCTTTCGACATTCTTTTGTAGTTTTGGCACAAACTACTTTCAAGTTTCATGGGTTTTTATAAGTACAATGTTAGTGCATTGTTTATTATACTATGATTATTTTGTCCTGGATATGGTTTATGGATTTATAAATTAAATAGTAGTTTACTTTTGGCTAAGTTTTGGTTAACATTTGGTTTAGTTAGTTCTCTTACTGGAGAATTAGTATGGGTATCATTCATGATAGGTTTAGGTCATGTCAAAGTTGGTATTAGAGTGTCAGTTTGTTGTTGTCGTTGTTCCAGAATGGGTCTAGTAGAGTCCTGTGTAATGGTATAGTGACATTTGTACTTTTCTTCAAGAGGATATAAGACCTTAGAAACCTATAAATTTATTTCATCTTTTGTGTAATAACTTGATTCCAATTGGTATCTGATGATCCACATTAGTATCTCACCCTCTTCAATCTTTTGTCCACAGACTCTAAACACTAGTTCGAATGGATCACGAGTAGTAGTAACCATACCCTACCCGACTGAGGGCTTTGTTGTAATGGGCATCCCAAGTCCAACCAAGACTGGGGACCATACCTAATACCCAACACAATCTTCCAGCGCATATCCTGAGTCGGATGAATTCCGAAAATTTAACAAGATAGAGTTATGCATAGTCCAAGAATGTAGGATAGGTCTAAATCCGGAACCACCCAACGAGTCGAAATGCCTTATACTGCACCGATAAACAAAACTAACCAAACCATAATCCAAACCATAACCATATGAGTTCCACAATAAATATATATAATCCCAAAATAAAAGAGGATGGAAAAACCAAGAATACAGACAACTGGTATAAGCCCCAATACTAATTCCAATACTAATACTTAAAGCAATACCGATGCCGCACATTCCAACCCAAAGTAGTACCACAACGGCCTTTAACCAGAAGAATACCAAAATTCGGTTGCGATATGACACCAACCATAAACAAAACCAACATCCATAAGTAAATCAAAGTATGAAATAACATCCACGAAATGAAGCCTTCTGGAAAGATGTAAGATCGCCACTTTAATTTCATAGCTCATCCCGAAGTCCAATAGCTAAGCAGGAGGAGTAGAAAGGTCGGTTCCTGCATCGCATAGGGATACAACCACCCAAATATGGGTTAGCAATTAATCTCTATCATTAACTCAAGATAAGGATAAAATAATGCAATTTAATGAAACCAAGTAAACTATCTGTATGCATACAAAACACACATACATAAATATAATTCTATGAGGGGAAAGGGAACTGTGTTTAGCATGCATTTGAAACCATTTAACTGGGTATGTGTAGCTTAACTATCCTTAACCAACCATGGGCTATATAGGGCCAGTATAACCCCTTTAACAGGCCCTGATGCGAGTAGCCCACTAACCAGAGATACCACAAGAGTAAGGGATTCCAAAGTACACTTCACTCTCCATAATACATATGTACAATGTACTTAAAGTATTCCCATGTACCTCATAGTATCATATAAGGTCCCCATGACCTGCCCCTTCTATCGACAAACGTGAGTTTCCAGTGTTCGTCCATTAAACTCCCACATTCACGGTTAGCTATCACACCTCACCATAGTTGCTCAAATAAAACTATTTCCAACCAACCAATCCATTATACCATTTATAATTTACCAAGGCTATTAATAGTGGTATCGTGATGCCGACTGTAATTTGCAAGTATTGTCCATATCCCAACATTTTAAGGTAAAGGGATTTCCGTGTACCCATTTACCAAGTTAACTTGGAGCAGTCCCTTGCTCCCTACAAGTGTTCCATTATATTTGCTTGGTGGATTCCATTGTAACCCACAGTATTGCTTGTTAGACCAAACCATTCCATTTAAACCTTCCAAACTATTTAGGGTTCCATTAGCAAGTTCAAACCATGCAATAGTTCAATTAAAAATCCAACAATGTAGTGAAAACATTCTCATATGAATTTTATTAAATACATTGGGGCCATAGTATTTCAAAAACCAAAGCCAATTACCAAATACCCATTCCTAGGGAACCAATTATCATAAACCACCATTAAATCATATAGAAGGATAATTAAAACTTGGGAAAACCATAACCAAGCATGTATATCCAAAACCTCCATATTATATTTAAAAACCCAAAATCATACAATAATCAAACCTTGAAAACATTATATAAAACCATGCCTTTAGTGGAACTAACAGTGAGGGAAGAGAACATACCTTAAAGAAAGTAGATGATGGAGAGAAATCACCAACAAATGTCCTAAATTAATCCATAAGATAAAACCTTAGCTTCCCTTGCCTAAGAACTTCAGAAGGGATTAGAGAGTGTTTTTCTAAGTATTAAAGAGTAGAATAATAGGGAAAATAACCTCCCAAGTCAGTTAAAAGTCGTGCTGCCTTATTAGGTTAAGTAGGCAAATGTCTAGATTTCCCTCATTAAACTACACCAAAATCCCATTAGAGGGATATGACTATCCATATGTGTCGTACCCTCCAATACGAGAGGTACTCAGCAGTTAGAACTAAGGTTGTCTCCCTTCCGCCCAATGTTGTCCAAAGTAGGACTCACCCTAACCCACGTTATATTAATGCATATGACCAGTACCTATGATCCGTAACCCTGGCAGAATAGAATCTAAAGAGGATTGAACACTGGCCACCATACGAGTCCACGGTACGACTCATACCATGTCTTACGTCTCATGGAGAGCCACTCGTACTCAGATTAAAACATAGTCTAGCAAGTCTAAAATTAAGTGAAGTAACCAGAAAACTCATATCCTCTGATATGACTCATACCACCCAAGTCGTATTGATTCTAAAAACCAAATCCAACCCATCAACCAACACCAGTTAGCATATGACTAACCTATACCACTCGTATCCCAGTTTACGACTCGTTTCCCCTAGTCGTGTCCTGTCCAGAAACCAAAAATCCAGGAAATTTTGTAAGGGACAAAAACCCTAGGTGTTTCAATCTCGCCCACTAGGAATATTCGTACTCGAATGACAGATAAGGTAAGGTAGCAACAATCACAATTCATTGGAATTATAAAATATCAATTAAACCTTTAACGACATTAAAAAATAAAGATGCAAAGATATTAATATCTCCATTAACAATATTTGAAAAACAAAACAATGTTGAAGAACATATTCCTTCTGCACGATTCCTAGGAGCAGAAAATAGTTGTGGATACTTGGACTTCATGTCCTTCTCCACTTCCTATGTAGCCTCCTCCACTATATTGTTCCACCATAAAACCTTAACCGAGGCTACATCCTTGGTTCATAACTGACAAACCTTCCTATTCGTGATCTTGATCGGGTTCTCTTCATAAGATAGAGAATCTGAGATACCCTATAAAGGAACAACCAAAGAAGGATCACTGAGACATTTCCTCACATAGATATATGAAATACCAAATAAATGGAGCTCAAACCAGAAGAAAGCTCTAATTCATAAGCCATATTACCAAACCACCATAAAATACCATAAGGACATATTAATTATGGAATGACCTTCCCCTTATTTCCCAACCACATTACTCCTTTCATGGGAGATATCTTTAGGAAAACCTATCCCCAATCTCAAACTCCACGTCTCTATGAATTACATCTGTATAGGACTTTTGGAAACTTTGGAAAGCCTTGAGCCTATCCCGAATGACCTTCACTTTTTCCATAGCATAATAAACCAAATATAGATCGAACATATCACCTCACCAAGCTTAAACCAACGAACAGGAGATCTACACGTCCTATCATACAGTTCCTAAAAAAGGGTCATCCCAATACTAGAATGATAACTATTGTTGTAAGCAAACTCTACCAAAGGTAGAACCTCAACCCAATCGCCACTAATGTCAATCACACATACCTGAGACATATCCTCTAAAGTGTGAATAGTTTTTTTTGCTTGCCCATCTGTCTGGGGATGAAAAATAGTACTCAAACTCACCCTAGTACCCAATCCCTTCTTAAAAAACCACCAGAAGTGAGATGAAAACCATACCACAATAAAAGACAATAAAAACTACTAACCCATGCAACTTTACTATCTCATGAAGATACAACATCGCATAGTCCTTCGCAAAAAAGTTAGTCCTTAGTGGAAAGATTGAGAAGACTCCGTCATCCTATCCACGATGACCCAAATCGAATCAAATTAATTCTAAGACCAAGGAAGACCGGTAACAAAATCCATATTAATCACCTCCCATATTCATTCAGGCAAATTGATTTCGAGATATAATGTGCCAGGCCTCATATGCTCAACCTTGACATGTTGGCAAACCATGCAGTTGGCTACAAGATCAGCCACATCCTTTTTCATACAATACACCAGTATATCTCCTTGACATGATGATATATTTTTATCAAATCGGGATAAACAACATAGCATTACTCATGCACCTTAGCTAAAACCCTTTATCACAAACCATCGACATCTGGAACACACATCCTCCCTTTGTATAATAAAGTACCATTGCCATTGATATTGAATACCATTACTTTTTTCCTATAAATATCACTCTTGGTTTTAATCAAGATAGGATCTAGCATTTACTTCTCCTTGATCTCTGCACCAAGAGATGACTTAACAAGTCCTAAACCATTTCCCCACCATCCTTGATATCTAATAGATGAAATCCAAGATTAGTCGTGTGTTCACCAATTCTCATTTTCCTTCCTCCATATGAGACAAACGTTCCATGGAAAACCTACTAAGAGTATTAACAACCATGTTACCTTTACCAGGGTGATAGTAAAGATTCATATCATAGTCTTTGAGAATCTCCAACCATCTCCTTTTCTTGAGATTTATCTTCTTCTATGTTAACACATACTGTAGACTCTTACGATCAGAAATAAACTCTAGGTGCACACCATACAAATAATACCGCCAGATTTTCAGAGCAAAAACCACTGCCAATAGCTAAAAATCATGAGTAGGAAAATTCCTCTCATGCACCATCAACTGCTTGGAAGCATAGGTAATCACCTTCATATGCTGCATCAAAACACAACCAAGTCCCACCCGAGATGCATCACAATAAACCATAATTCCCTCGTTGCCTTCAGGTAATGTCAAAACCATAGACGAAGTTAGGTAATCCTTAAGCTTCTAAAAACTCAATTCACACGCTTTTGACTAAGAGAACTTTACCTTTTTCTGAGTTAACTTAGTTAATGGAGAAGCTATCGAAGAAAACCCCTCTACAAACCTCCTATAATACCCTGCTATACACAAGAACCTTTGAATATCTATTGGAGTCATGGGTCTAGGCCACCTTTTAACTACTAACAGCTTTTGCGGATCCACCATGATCCCCTCGTTCGAAATAATAACCAAGAAAAGTTATAGCGTTCAACCAAAACTCACAGTTGGAGAATTTGGCATACAATTATTATTCCTTCAAGGCTTGTAATGCAACACGGAGGTGATTGGCATGTTCCACCTCACTTTAGAATACACCAAGATGTCATCAATAAACTTTAACACCCTAATTTTCTGAACCATAATGCTACATGGTGCTTATAACCCCAAAGGACCACAAGCTAACCCATAACTGATATTTGTACCTGTACACTACATAATATACATGTAAAGTATGAAAAATATGAATAATAGGCCATAAGGTTCAACTGAATAAAAATCTGACAAATTATAACATCCATATGGGGTAACAAATATTGTAAAACAACTAAAGTCTAAAATAAATCTAAACTAAATCTGAAAGCCTTTAAATACTGTCTGAGTAAGGAGTTGAAGGAACATGTGTCCAACTAACTCTGTAAACTAAAATATAAATGAAGAAAATAAATGAAGTCAAATTATATCATCCTCGAATGAAGATGACTCACAGCAACTCTGTATACTAAAATACGACTGCTACTGCTGATCTGGAACTCATAGCTTTGAATGTATGGTGTAACAAAAAAGAAAGTACGATAGCACAAATACATCAGTACAACTAAAAGTACTGAGTATACGAGTGAGGTAGGCTATATGCAAAAGGGCTTACATGCATGAGCAGTGCTAACTGAATGACTAATATGAATGTGAGAGTATAAAAATGTATACATAGTTACTGAGATCATGAATATGTGATATCTAGATCTGTACGCTAATACATAGTTTACTGATATCTAACATGACTAATACTGGGGTTTCTGATAACATGGATGACCATGTCTGACAGTCCAAAATCTGATGGAACTACTTGACTTCCATACTGTAATTGAATTGACTATATCTGACAGTGCTGGTATACTAAAATCTGAAGAACTATCTGAGTTCTTTTACTGAGACTGATATTGAAACTATGGGACATTGTTGTTTATCCAACATGCCCCACAATAATAGCTAAGCAAGGGTCTAATTTGTGCCCTAATTGGAAGGGTGTCAATACCGCACCACTAGTAAGGACAAGTTGTGAGTGACCCTTATCTGGTAGGTTACTCTAATCAAAATGGTAGGACCCTGGTCTGACAAACCAAATTACCTCATCAACCCTAATTTGACAGGTTAAGTTGTCTCAACCTACACTGGCTACGTAGTTCTGGAACACAAGGATAACTGCTAAGAATCACACCCTTATCTAGCAGGTGAGTTCCCATCCTTGGGTTCACTCGGTGCTAAATTCTTATCCCATCTAAAGAGATTGAACATGATTAACTGATTCTATATAGACTGAGTAACTGGCTTTTTTTAACTAACGAAATAGTACTATTATTAAGAATTAACTAAGATCATGAGATTTTTTAGATTTTCTGAGTCACATAATTGTCTGAGTTCTATAGATCATGGCTTGACTGAGAGTATCATAATAACATGACATGGATCCAGGTACACAATTATATTTTTCGGGTACAAGTAACCCCAGAACTCGATGGAAGAAAACTGACACACATGACTGACTTGATCATAAGAATAGAGTCCATAATAAATAATATCATAAGTAGGGGATTTCATACTATACTTGGTTATCAACATCTGATACTTGGAAGGGGATGTGCACAACATATATATACTCGTGTTACTTCAATATCATTCTCATTCCATATCACAACAATAACATACAACAATAATCATGTGGAGTCATAAAGAATAGAACATGGGCTTATCATTTAAGCACTATTAAGTCATAAAAAAACATGGATTCTATCATTCTTGGCATTTTATCAAACACCTTACATGAAAAACTTTAGGCATAGGTGTACTTATCAATTTGACAATCTTAATCCATTAAATATTTATGGGTTTCAACTAACCTACTCACATGTTTCATGAAAAACTCATCAAGATACAACCTTGAATCCAAACAATAATCATCAACATGATTATAGTCATAACATAACAAGGAAATCATAATTTATAATTTAAAACATGATTTTTCAGCTCTATAAGGATGAACATTACGAATACCTTAGTGATTGAATCTTGAAAGAGATCTAAAGTTTAAGAAGGTTCTTGAAGAAATCCTTAGGCTTGCTCATGATTTTTCTTGACTAGGGTTTAACCCCTTTGGGAGAGAATGTTCTTGTTCTTGAGGAGATGATCTTTAAAGAAAACCCTAATCTTATGGTTGAGAGTGTATGAGAGTGCTTTTTGAGATGTTTAACTAAAGAGAATTGAAGATATTACACTCATTGAGGGTTATAAGTCGTGGGAAGTGAAGGAAAAGACCAAAATACCCTTGCAAAAACATCTCTAAATTGCAGAAAAATAATAGCTGACAACATTTGTGACAAGCCATCAAGCTGGTGATAAGTCGTCATGAAATGTCATCATAAAAAGGTGAAATCTTGATTTTTTGGTTAAGGTTACCGACATTGGTGTTAGGCCATCACGGGCGTGATGACTTATCACAAAATATCATCACTGGGGGTGGGAATCTTCCCAGGGCTGACGACATTGTTGATAAGTCGTCACGCTTGTGACATCATATTACAAATGTCGTCACTCAGTTTCCCAGCTGAACATACAGGAGTAAAATGGGCATAACTCCTTGCTCCAATATCGTATTTAGAAGAAATTGGTATCTTTGAAAAGATAATTAAAATATATATCTTTTGGTAGGTCATAAGCTTAGAAATTAAAAGAATAATGAGAGATATGATCATTTGAAGTTGACCATACTAATGTCCTTCTCAAGATTTCAAATGGTAAGGAATTATTTTGATTCGTCTATTAGCTAGGACACTTTTGAGGCCTTAATATGCATCAACCTTTATCATAGCACTACAAAATCATGATGTGTGAGCAGATGCTAACATATTTGAGGCTTTTAACTTAAAATAATTGTGAAGTCTTAAGCAACTTTTGGTTGTTTTTGATCATTTTTTTGTGATATAATAGTTTTTGCAAGGATGGGAGGAAAACATAGGAAAGACGAACAAAATAAGTAAACTCTGGTTCAAGTGAGTTGATCTAAATCTGACGGCATTTTCTGTAGGCCATCAGATATGTGGTAAGCTAACAAAAAAAGGTAGCAGGAAAATAGTAGAGAAGAGTTGCTGGATGAGAGTGACGACATTCTAAATATGTCATAACAAGTATGGTAATCCATCAGAATATGGCGTCAGAGTGAGGTAGAACATGGTAAAATAAGCTAAAGGTCTGATGATATTTGTTACACGCCATCACATGTATGGTAAGCCATCATAGGACATCATCAGAGTGAGGCAGAACAGGTCAAGATGGCATGACTTCTGATGACATATCTGAGACACCGTCAGAATCCTGAAGACCAACACCAATATGGCGTTACCTAAATCTGAGCCCAGCTGTGATTTTGTTTTTTATTTCCTTAATCAAGCAAGGAAGTTTTCATTAGTCAGAACAAGAATTTTGGATGGAGAAACACGTACATTGTTCTCTTTTGCCAATTATTTTTAGTTTCTATCTTATCAACTATTATTGGGTTTCTAACTTGGTATTTAATTGAAGAAATTATTTGTTGTTTTCCGTCTATACATAAGTTTATAATTATCATCATGAATTCAACTTGTGATTTTCTTCATCAAATCATGAGAGGCTAATTTCATTAGCCGGGGTTATCAGATCCAAGGATTAGGATTTGATATAATGCTAGGTCTTTAATGGTGGTTTTAACTAAAATCTAGTATTTGTAAACATTAGATTATGCCTTACGTTTTATTTGCTTCTAACTTAGGAATAGACTAGAGGATGGGAATTATCAAGAGGGACTCAAAAGCTACCAACCTTCTATTTAATGATTAATGCCATCACTGGATTAATCTACCTGAGATAGCATCCAATGGGATATAGATAAATTATCTAAGTTTGAGAATATTAGATAATGAATTGTCTGGTGAGGTTGGGAGATAAGTCAGATAGTATCATATTTAGGCATATTCTGTTGTTGTACTCATTTCGAGGATCTCTAGCATTACCTGGTATCTATCAATACCTGAAACCTTTGGTGATCATAACCCTGGTTTCCTATTTATATTGATAACAAATCTAAAAATTTAAAAAGTGAAGATTGATACAATGTGAACTTTAAACCCCCAACTTTCGTAAATGATAAACTACTAGTAATGCATTTCGTAAACAAATTGACGTTCACACCCTATTCCCTGTGGGATTTGACCCCAACCTAGTTGGGTTTTATATTGACAACGATCACTTACAGCCATTCAAGAGTGTAATTTGAGCATTATCAAAAATGGCACCGTTGCCAGGGAATACGATTGTAGACTAAAAATTTTATGCCGAAAAATTTACTGATAGTTAAGTTTCCTTGATTTATGTTTATTTGTTGTTTTTGTTTATTGTAGGTACTATGTTGTTTATGCCAAAAACAAGAAGTTTTGGTGCACCACTATTAACAACTAACCCAGAACCTCAACTAATTGGAAAAATAGCTCAACAACAGGAAGCAGAAAGATTAGCTGCTTTAGCCAGGGCTCAGGTGAATGTGCCAAATTTGGGTCAACAAGCACATCACCAAAACCCTAATAATGAGGACTTGGGTGATAAGGAATTACTAAATCCTTAAAACACAAGGAGAGCGGAGCAAGTTACTGCACTAGTGCAGCGAAATATCAACAGAAATTATCCATCTCGAGGTAGATATGATCAACAGCCTATGCACTATGAGGCTGATGATGATGATGAAGGAATGGACGGAGCTGGTGCAACGTGTGCTATCAAATTGAGGTTTTTTCCATTGTCTCTTTCTGGAGAGGAAACAAAGTAGTTGAATGAGTTAAAGCTTGATTCTATAACTAACTGGAGATAGTTGAAAGATGTGTGCCTAGAATGGTTCTTTCTACCCTCCATAAGGGTACAGTTGAGGGACGAGATTAGCAACTTTAGATAGCTTCCAACTGAAGCACTATACAAGACTTGGGAAAGTTTAAAGAAGAAACTTGCACAATGTCCTAACCACAATATGATGGACTTACATTTGATAGAGACCTTGTATAGAGCTTTCAACTCTGTGATAAAGCCAATAGTCGACAACGTTGCAGGTGGTTCGTTCATTGACCTCTCTTTTCTGGATGCTTCTGCCATGCTAAATAGCATGACCAAGCACAGTCAAGCTGGGCATGCTAGGGATTCTGTAGTGGCTAGCCATATGATTGCTGGTGGTATTACTGCAGAACAGCATAGAAGAGATAAGGAGTGATATTAGGATATGGCCCACTTGAAGATGCAAATGGACTTTCTGGCTAAGCACTTGCTATCCGGTAAGACTGAAATGATTAAGACTGTGGATGCTCAAGGTACCGTATATGTAGGTGCTGATTCTAAGGCTAACTATGTGAGTAATCAGGGGGCTTTCTGAGGCAGTAATCAAGGGAACCAAGGTCGGACTTTCTATGAAAAGACTGATTATATAGATAGGGATTAGGGACATTAGAGAAACAATAATGACAGGAGTGGTTTGTATGTTCCTCCTGGAAATTGGGATGCTACATATACTAGTTCTAGCAAGATGTCCATGGAGGACATGATGGAAAACCTGCTGAATGGAGTTGAAGCTACTAACTCGGGGGTAACTAATATGAAAAGTGAGTTTTCTACCCTCAGTCAGTTAGTTAGCTCACACTCTGCTTCTATTAAGAAGTTGGAGTAACAGATGAGCCAACTTTCGGCTACTCTGAACTAGAGAAAAACGATCACTTTACCTAGTGATACGGTTAAAAACCCATGGACTGAAGGATCTTGTTTGGTGATTACCACTCGGAGTGGTAAGATGTTATCTAGCCCTTTTATGGGCAAAGTTGTGGAGAAGGAGGTAAGTGTTGATGAATCATGAGGAAGAAATCTAGTAGAGTCTGAGAAGGTGGATGTCTTTGTTGACATGCCAGAGAAAAAAGACGACAAGAAAGAGGAAGTAGTATGGAAACAAATGCCATGACCAACACCTCCATTTCCGCAGAGGTTGAAGAAGAAAGAAGATAATGAAAAATTTGGCAAGTTCATGGTAGTAATAAAGCAACCTACAGTGACGGTGCCATTGATGGAGGCACTTGAAAGAATGCCGAGCTATACGAAATTTATGAAGGATCTGTTGATGAAGAAAAATAAAGTAAGCTACGAAACGATGGACAATCTCCACCATTGTAGTGTTGTTTTGTCACAGTCCTTAGTACAGAAAAAGCCCGATCTTGGTGCTTTCACTATTCCGTGCATAGTAATACCCATAAAATTTGAGAAAGATTTGTGTGACCTTGGCGTAAGTATTAATTTAATGCTGTTGTCCGTCTATAAGAGGGTTGATGTAGGGGCAGCTACTCCTACAAATATGCGACTCGTAATGGAAGATAGGTCAATCAAAAGACCTGTGGGTATTCTACATGACGTGCTGGTGTAAGTGGCCGACTTCATTTTACCTGCGGATTTTGTGGTTCTAGACTGTGATGTTGATTTTGAGGTGCCTATTATTCTGGGAAGACCATTATTGGCCACAGAAAGAGTTCTAGTTGATTTAGATCTCAATGAGCTCAAGTTTCAAGTTGGGAAAAATGAAGCAAAGTTTAAAATGCGCTCATCCACAATGAATTAAGAAGAGATGAGTGTCTTCGCAGTCAAGGATATATTCTATGTGGATGACAAAAGGTATCGGTATGATGTCGTGGCGAAGTCTGAGCAGCCAAGATAACTGAGTTGTGTCGCGACATTAAATCAGGCGCTATTGGAAGGCAACCCAAAATTTTATTTTCATTCATTTTTAGGTTAGTTTTTATTCTTATAGTTAGGTTTTTAATACCTAGAAGGTGAAATCAAGATTATCTGCTAAAAAGGACCCTGACGACCTTTATGGTAAGACATCACACATGTGATGGCTTACCAGAAAATAACGTCAAAGAGGTCTAGTATGATGAAGTGTCTGCCTAACCCTGACGATATTTCCTAATGAGTTACCACAACTCTGACGGCATTTTTATTATGTCGTCAGGTATTACGGGCCCAGATGTTAAGTTGGATCCGACCCGGCCTAGGCTTAAACTTTTCACCTTCCCGGTAATTTATTTGGTTTCCATGTTTAGTTATTTCCTTCCTTAGCTAGAATATATAATATCTTCCTTCCTACTCAAACTTGATCACAACTAAGCAAGAAAACCTTTCCCGTGAGAGATTGGATTGAAAAAAAATTGACCAACTTCCTTCTCTCATCCACATTCTCTCACCTCAAGCTCACACTTCATAGAAACTAAGCTCTATTGTTAAGGAAGTGTGAAAGTCGAAAATCAGGTACGCTCGATGCTTAAAAATCTTCTTTCTTTTGGGTATGTATAACAGGAGAAGTTCAACCTTGGTTCAAAGAAGCTTAAGAGAATTAAAAAACTGCAAGCTACTTTGAATCTAGGGTTTCATTGGGTTCTAACTGAAAAAGATCTAAAGAGTAGCTCAAGAACTCAACTTAATAGCATAACGAGAGATATGATCGTTTAAAGTTGACTATACTAATGTCCTTCTCAAGATTTCAATCGATAAGGAACTGTTTTAATTCGTCCATTAGCTAGGACACTTTTGAGGCCTTAATATACATCAACCTTGATCACAGAACTACAAAATCATGATGTGTGAGCAGATGCAAACATATTTGAGGATTTTAACTCTAAATAATTGTGAAGTCTTAAGCAACTTTTGGTGGTTTTTGATCGTTTTCTTGTGATATTGCAGTTGTATCAACGATGGGTGGAAAACATAGGAAAGATGAACAAAATAAGTAAAATCTGGTACAAGTGAGTCGATATAAGTCTGACGACATTTTCTTGTAGGCCGTCAGAGATGTGGTAAGCTACCAGAAAAAGGAGTCAGGAAGAACAATAGAGAAGAGTTTCAGGATGAGAGTGACAACATTCTCAATATGTCGTCACAAGTGTGGCAAACTGTCAGAATATGCCATCAGAGTAAGGCAGAACATGGAGAAATAAGCTGAAGGTCTGACTACATTTGCTACAAGACATCACAAGTGTGGTAAGCCATCAAAGGACATCATCGGAGTGAGGCAGAACAGGTCAAGATGTCTTGACTTCTGACGACATATTAGAGACGCCGTCAGAAGCCTGACGACCAACACCAATATGGCGTCACCTAAATCTAAGCCCAGCTGGGATTTTGTTATTTTATTTCCTTAATTAGGCTTTAGTATAAATAGTAGTTTTTAGGGTTTTAAGCAAGGAAGTTTTCATTATTCAAAAAAAGAATTTTGGAGGGAGAAACAGGGTAAAATCTTAATTTAAAAATAATTTATCCTCAAAAAAGATTTATTTAAAAAATATTTATTTGATTTTATTTAACCAAGAAACTCAGAATTAAATTGGGTATTGATTCATGTTGAATAACAATTTAATTTAGCAAACTTATTAAATTTGGGTCAGATTGAAATCAAATTGGCCACTATTGCAATGCAATTGGCCAATTGATTTTCAATTTTGTCAAAAATTAAATTAATTTGTCTAAATCCTAAATCCTTATTGGGGTTATGTTTCAAATAACCCCAAATCCTAATTCTGCCCTACCCATTCTCCCTTTCCAATAACCAGTCTTCTCCAGACAACTTCTTCCCAAATTAGGCCCAATGTATGCCTCCCCAACCCATACCAATATCTGACCTAGTCGATCTATATTCTCTCCTTCAACCTACGTACAATAGCTTAACAACCTGCAATAAAAAAACAACAATTTTAACAACATAATACAAACAACATCAATAATAATCGATATCAATAAATAACAGATAACAGCAACAGCGACTATCTTCAATGTCAACACAACAACACCAACAGTCGTGATATCAACAGCAAACACCAGTAATTGCAGCACTAGTTTCGATAAAAACCTGGCCAACCCAAACTCAAAAACCTAGTTCTAACCCAGACATCGACCCAATTGAAAATTTAAATCCCAAAATTCAAATTTCAAATTCTTACCAAGATAGTACAATTTCCATCTCATCCAACAAACCTTATCCCATTCTTTCAATAAAAATTTCCAAAATTACCCCTATTTACCTGTCCCGCATCAGTGGAAGCACAAGGTGTGACCCTTCTTTCCTCCTATAAAAGGGTTTTTGTAGAGAAAATTTAGGGTAAGTCTTGAAGGTTTGAAGAAATCTTTCGAGCAAAAGTTAATTTTTGTTATAAAATATATTCTCGTGAAAAGTCTATGAAATTCTCAGAGAGGCAGCAAAGCTCCTCATTGTGGTCAAGATTTTGGTGAAGGCTCGAGCCCTATTTTGCTACTCCTAAATAGATAATACTTTATTCTACTTAGATTTGATTTTATTTCTGCTTCATCTCGTCGTTCTACAGTCATGGTAGCATTTTAGTAGCTTTGTATATTGGGATTATTTGTTGTAGAGTCTATGAAAGCCATAGGTTTTGTGATACATATTTGATGTTTATTGTTGTTTCAATTTTGTAGTCTATTTTCTTCTTTCGTAAAAGTTGCTTTAAGGTCATTCGATAGTCGTAAATCTTTATCCTTGAGTGTTACTGTAGCTCGGTAACTACCTTCTTGCTAATCGAATATTTTCTTATTTTGTTTCTTTCATTTATTATTTTATCCTAGTATTGTTCCTGTTTGAAATCTCATACTTTTCTTTTAGCTTATATTATGTTTGTCATAAAGCTCAGATTTTTGCTTTATCTCAAAATTTATGATTTTATTGATTTACTATTTTGTTTCGAATGGTTGTTTGTTGTGATTTGACTGGAGGTTTTAGGTAATTTTATTACTTTGGTTTCTAGTTCATTGTCAAGATATTCCTTTCTTCTATAATGTGCTTTCTGGTTTACTATTTGGGCGTAAATAACCTTTTAAGTGTGATGATCCTTTTTTAAGTGTCTAATTATATTTCAAACTACGGGTCTTGATTCACATTGAAGCCCTTTTTATATTATGTGTTGAGAAAAATCATTGCTCTTGATTTACAATGTTGTGATGGAACATATAAAAGTATTATAATGGATTTAAAAGATTCATTGACCCTTCTAGAATGAATTTTTGACACAAGGTTCTTTGAACTTGTCAAGAGTAGGATGGGATAAATGTAAGTGACAAAAATAGTGTGTTTTCTTATGTGCTTTGCTCAGCTTTGTGCATTATTCTTATGTGAGATAGTTTGAAAGTGTTGATTTTTTTCTTATCTAATCTTGAAATCATTTTATCCATAAAAATCCAGTTGTTCTTTCAACTTTGTACATCGTTTAGAGCCACCATTCAAAGCTTAGCATGTATGTTTTAAGAGCTAAATCTAATATTCCCTCCATCCCATGTTCTTTTAAAATTATTTGTTTCTTGCTCTTTTGAATGGCCTCTTTTAAATATTAATAAATGCTTTAGATAAAAATTGCAATCAGTCCAAAGATAAAGTAATGTTTGTGTCCCTCCGAAAATGCTAAAAGCTACTTTTTCCAAAGTGTAATAATGCTTCAAAGGATCGGTCTTTCCCCTCGCATTTTATAATGGGATAATGAGGCCCATTTTTTCGAGTCAAGTTCAAAAGAAAGTCCAAAAATCGGTTACATAGTGGGTGCAAGAAGATGGAAGAAGAAGAAATGGATCGAAATCTCATTATTGAAGTCTCTAAGAGACTTGAAAAGTCTCTATTTTTATTACTGCTTTACTTATTCTTATTTATTTATTTATTTATTCTTTCATTCATTAGGGCCTTGAAGCCAAGGTTGTAGTTTAATACAGGTGGAAGCAGCATTTGGGCCTTAAAAGTCCGAAAAGATAGTTTCGGACAAGTTGTGGGTCAAAATTCAAAATGATTAGACTAGTACTGGTTATGGGCCAAAAGCCCAAATGTTTAGATTAGAACAGGTGGTCATACGGAAAATTATATGGTATAGCCCCAAAAGTGAGTGGCTTTGGATTTTTGAACCCAATAAGAAAAGTCCTCAAAAAGACTAGCCCCTTTTTAAGTATAGTATAAGTATAATTTTGCCCCTCTACACCTCAAATATTTTAAAACATTTCATACCCATTTGTTTCTCAGGTTCTACTTTTATTTTTATTATTTTTACTTTTTTATTTTTTTTAATTTCATTTTCATGTTTTAATTCATTTGTCTCAACCTTTATTTTTTTTCTTTTTTCTTTTTTCTCAAACATTATCTATTTCTTCATTTCTTTTTTTATCTTTCTAATTCATTTGTCTTAACCTTTATTTTTTTTATTTTTTGTTTTTATCATTTCTCTTTTTTTCTCATTTTTCTCAAACCATTTTTTCCTCTCATTTTAATTTTTCTCAATTTTTTTAATTCTTTGTTTTTTTCTTAATCTTTATTTTTTTCTTGTCTTTTTTTTCTCAATCTCATTTTTTATTTCTCTATTTTGTTTGATCTCATTTTTATTTTTTTCTCAACTTCTATGATATTTTGTTAATAAATAAAAAATTGGATAATCCACAAAGGGATCTTCTTTTTTGACATCAATGCAAATTTAAGGGCATGAATTATTGTTAGGGAGTTCTTTGGGATAAGTTTTTCCTCTGAGGCAAAAATTATAGAACAACTCATAAATCAAGGCACAATGTGGTAGTGTCAGGTCTTGCTTGTGGAGTATAACTTGTTGTTTGAAAATCCTTGAGTTAAGTCTTGCTTCTAAGATAAAAGTTATAGAATATCGTATAAATCAAAAAATAATATGGTAGTGTCAGCACTTGTCCATTGGGCATAACTTATTCTTTTGAGAGGTTCTTGGGCGAAGTTTTGTCTTAGATACAAGACTAATGGAGCATCACATAAATCAAGACACAATATGATAATGTCAACTCTTATCCATGGGGCGTAACTTATCGTCTAAGTCTTGCCTCTAAGGTAAGAGTTATAGAATATCTCATAAATTAAGATACAATGTGGTAGTATTAACTCTTGCCCATGGGGCATAACTTGTTATTTGAAAGTCCTTGGACTAATTCAAGCCTCTAAGACAAGAGTTATAGAATATTTCACAATCAAAACATAATGCGTTAGTGTCAACTCTTACCCACGGGGCATAACTTATTGTTTAAAAGTTATTGATCTATAAAACATCTCATAAATTAAGACACAATGTGGTAATGTCAAATCTTGTCCAGGGAGCATAACTTATTGTTTAAAAGTCCTTAGGCTAAGCCTTGCCTCTAAAACAAGAGTTGTAAAATATTTAAAACAAGAGTTATAAAATATCTCATAAATCAAAACATAATGTGATAGTGTCAACTCTTACCCATAGGGCGTAACTGTTATTTGAAAGTCCTTGGGCTAAGTCTTGTCTCTAAGGCGAGAGTTATAGAATATCTCATAAATAAAAACACAATGTGGTAATGTCAACTCTTATCCATGGAGCATAACTTGTTACTTGAAATTCCATGGTTTAAGTCTTGCCACTAAGGGAAGAGTTATAAAACATTTTATAAATCAACTTATTGTTTGATGGTCCTAATTAGGCTGAGTCTTACCTCTAAGACAAGATTTATAGAGCATTTAATAAGTAAAAAACACAATGTATTAGTGTTGACTTTTGTTCAATATACGTAACTTGTTTGAAATTCTTGGGATAAGTCATGCCACTAAGGCGAGAGTTGTAGATCTTCTCATAAATAAAGACATAATGTGGTAGTGTCAACTCTTGCTCGTGTGGCATAATTTGTTGTTTGAAAGTCCTTGAGCTAAGTCTTGCCTCTAAGGCAAGAGTTGTAGAACATCTCATAAATGAAGACATAACGTGGTAGTGTCAACTCTTGCACGTGGTGCATAATTTGTAGTTTGTAAGTCTTTGAGCTAAGTCTTTCCTCTAAGGCAAGAATTGTAGAACATCTCATAAATAAAGACAGAACGTGGTAGTGGCAACTCTTGTCCGTGGGGCATAATTTATAGTTTGAAAGTCCTTGAGCTAAGTCTTGCCTCTTAGTCAATAGTTGTAGAATATATCATAAATAAAAATATAACGTGTAGAGTCAATTCTTGCCCATGGGACATGATTTGTTGTTTGCAAGTCCTTGAGCTAAGTCTTGCCTCTATGGTTAGAGTTATAGAACATCTCATAAATCAAAACACAATGTGGTAGTGTCAACTCTTGTCCATTAACATAACTTATTGTTTGAAAGTCATAAGTCGTGTCTCTACAATATGGTAGTGTCAACTCTTACCCATGAAATTTAGCTTGTTGTTTGAAAATCATAAGTCTTACCTTTATAATGTGATTGTGTCAACTCTTGCTCATGAGATGTAACTTGATTGAAAGAAATCGAAGAAAAGAACAAAAATAATAAAAATTATGGAAAAGGAAGAATATGAAGAAAAATATTTTAAAAATAAAAATCAAAGAAAATGTAGAAGTTGAGAGAGAGCAGGAAAAAAATAAAGAGAGATAAAAATAAAAGAAAAAATAAAGGCCGAAAAAAATTTAACAAGAAAAAAAAGAGAAAAAATAAAATCAAAGACAAATATTTTTTTTCTATAAAAGTAGACGTTGAGAGGAATAAGAAAAAACACTAAGGGTTGAGAAAAACTAAAAAAGACAAAAAAAAAGAGGAAATAAAAAATAAAAAATAAAATTAATATAAAAAAGGAAAAAAAAGTTGAGAGGAACAAAGGAAAAAAGTAAGGGTTGAAACAAAGTTAAAATAAAAAGAGCAAAAAAAAATCAAAGTAAAATTAAAAAGAGAAAAAAGTAAAAGTTGAAAGATGAATAGGTATGGAGTTGTTATCCATTATGAGGATTATTTATGTAATTTACTCCATTTGTCAGGGATAATTTTATCTGAAAATATATCACTTAATAGTTGAAGGTTGTTTTTATGAAGTTTTTTTATTTGGAGTCAACTTAAAAGCCACTTTATTTTGGGGCTATTGTTGTGGTTTCAGGCCAAAAGCACAAATAATTAATTTAGGACAAGATTTATAGATTTGAGCCAAGAACCTAAATCTCTTATTCTTCCCTTACCCCTTTCTATTATTATTTGCTTGAACTAGTTAAATTTCCTACTAAATCATCAAAATTGATTTTGCATAAACTTTTTCTTAATCAATTTCTTTGTAAAACAATCCCTTTTTAAAAGTTAGTCAAAAAGTTGGTTTCAAATAGTCCAGATAACTATAAGTTAGCGGATACTCTTGGTGCCATAACAACCTTCCAAGAGTATTAATAGGAACCACTTACTAACTTGTAGGATTTTTCTGTTTTGAATCGTTTAAGTAATTTTCAAAGGTTTTCTTGATTTTCCTAAATAAATTAAGTGGCGACTCTATTTTCAAAAAATCGAGTTTGAAAACTTTTCCGAAAGTATTCAAATTCATAAACAATACAATAGTCATCTTTTCTTGCAAAACTATGAACATTGCTCTAGCAGTTCTTGAATTGAATCCTATAAGCAAAAGAAAATGAAAATCTTTAAAATTTTTATGTTCAGTTTATTTGAAAAAATGAATATGAATATAAATGTCATTTATAAGATCATCAAAATCACACAATATTTTATTTACATGCGCAATCCCAGAGCTGTCGCAAGAAAAGATTTTTCATTATTACCATGTGAATAAACATGAAAATAAGAAATCGTGCTAACTTTAAATGAAAAAAGCCAAGTGTTGCATATATAGCTAAATGACTCAATTAATATATTTCTAAATATCATATTCCTACAATCTCATGCCTCCATAAATTTCTCCCAGTAAGGTGCTTGAATAAGTAAGTGTGATATGAGTACAACTTTTTCACATAATCAACCAGCATAGTCCTCAATACTTTTCAACTAAGAAAATTTGGTAAATATTTGACGTGATACATAATTTCATAGAAAGGAAAATCTAGAAGCTAATTTACCATACGATACATCTAAATAAGTCCTTTGTATATAAAACTAATGATACATGTGGGTGGTAAAGTTTAATTCAAACATTCTCCTTTGAAGGCAAAAAAAAAATGTGTAATCAAAGAGTCCATAATATAGGATCATGTAGCTAATTATTTCTTATGAGTATAAGAAATAATTATCACCAACTATATGGTTTTTCAACTTTATGGCCGGGGCGATATAGAGGTCCATTTTCCTTATTTGAAGGGAAATAAAATGGGACTCAACTTTTCATAACAAGTTTTTAGGATCAAGCAAATGTTATGATAATTTATACAAAAAATTTATTCTCTAATAAATATTATAACATGTGTAAGATCACAAGCTTCAAGATAATAATTGTGATTTGCTCGAATGTATACGCACTAGATAAGTTCCTATGATTTATACGACCATACAAAGCAGCTTCAAACTTGAGGTGCACGAGCAACAACCATATCATTTCTCTCTACTCTTCTAGGTATATATATACATATATATATGTACATCTATATACATATACATATCTATATATACCTATACATATATACATATATGTATACATATATACATATATGTATACATATATACATATAAGTTCTCTACACTTCAAATGATTTTTGGACTCTGGATTAAAGATTTTAAAAAAAATATGGGAAGCCAATTCATATCTGATATTATATTGATGGGACCTCAAACTTCAGGTAAATTTTACTTTATATAGTGCTTCATAATAGACTTAATTAGCAGTGAATTCTCAACCTATAATAGCATGAAAACATTTAAAATATCAATGTGATGAAGTATTCAGGTTTTGAGTAGAAGAAAAAAAATCAAAATCACATGGACACTTCTTTAATGAGGCTATGTGCGTTTGAATTTTGGTGTTCTTCCTCATGTGTATGAATTTTTCTCCTTGCGTTTTGGATCTAATATTACTTGACTTTTGACTGACCTTTGACTATACACATGTCAAAATATTCTCTATTCCTTAATTTTTTTTTCTTTGCATATTACTCTATGTTCTCCAGGTTGTAATCATGTTTCTTCTGTAAATAGCTTCTTTAATTTTCCTGTACAAAAGCACCCAATTGATTTTACTACCTCAAACTTTTAACACAACAATATGAATAAAAACATGTACCGATTATAGTGACACAAATTAAGAGAGAGTACCCTAGATGTGGCTATTATGTCAATGTTTTATAATGTTTACATACCACGCGCCAAACTACTTGTTTGCAGAAATAAAGTACAAATATTCAAACACTAGCAAAAAAATCATTTCATACTTTCACTTGAAATAAGCCAACTTAGTGTTATTTTCAACATTTTTGGATACAAGAATCTGTATATATACAACAACAATTTCAACACAAGTTCAAGTCAAAGATGAACACTTATGAAGTTTCTTAACACCTTCAATACAAGATTATGAATAATCTATCCAAGAAGTATGTTAGATTTCAGAAATGAGATGAAATAAAAATGTAAAGCCAAGTCCCCCGACTTTACAGAGTGTCCTTAAGGAATAATTTCCCTCACTGTATCCGAGGTTATGTAATCTGCCTCCCAGGATAAAATGGTTTTTAATCTGAACAATAGTGGTACCTCAAATTTTTGGATTCTTTGAACTCACTCAATAACTTAATGATTACACAGAGTTTTTGTATAGAAGAAGAGTGTTTTTTCTGTCTAAAAAATATGTCTATACCTGAGGAATATATCAAGTATTTATAGCCTTAAACGTGTCCTTTTAGAAAGGATGCATTGGTTCAGCAGAAAGGCACTTATTCAGCCGCAGTCACTCCATGCGCCCAGTCTGTGCTGGACCTGCGCCTGATCTACGGCTGCAGGTGATGTTTCGCAATTTCCAGTAGCTTCTGTGCTATATCTGCACCCACAGGTCGCGTACCTGCGTTGCATCTCCTCTCGTAGGTCACCCTACTGCGTGAAATAGTGTGCCTTTTACCTTGAAGGGTCGCATCCCTTCATGATGCATTGCGTATGTGTTTGCATGGCGTCAAAATTACGCCCGCACTTGGAGAAAAATAATTATATCATAATTTTTTGGATTAAAATTTCACTTGTAAAACAAGTTTCAAATAAAATTTATCTAAAGGAATAGATCTCATCGATTGATTATTTGACAAATCCAAATCCAAATTTGAAGACGAAGCTGAGAAAGCGACGACAACGACGACGCGAGACACCACCTTGCTCTTGCCTCACTATCTATGTGGAGTAAGTGTTCTTTATTATAAACACTACAAAGTTCCCTTCTCCCGCCAATGTGGGAGAATTAGTGAACTTTCCAAAATAAGAGAACACTTTCCAATTTGGTGACTCTTTTCCCTCCACTATTTTTCCCTCCATTTTCCATTCACACACATATTAAACCCAACAATCCCCCATATGAATGGGGAATGGCTATCTTTTGAAGAAATATACAGACAAACATGTGATCATTTAGCAAAGACCGATTGCATCTGGATAAGTAGGTTTCCATTTGAACTTTTCGTAGTGAACATGCATCGGATGCACTCGGTCAATTAGTAGATTTGATATCTTTGAACCGTCGATCTTTGATGTACACCTAGACAACACATGTCACACAACCAGCCTTTTATTGTTTGTGGTTCTCATGATTTTGTTTTTTCATCTATGAACACATCCCGGTTTCTTGAGAGCTTAAAGAATAGGCCTTTACTAACATTCTCTTTAAAGCGACCTCCACTTAGCCCACACATAGGTGAATTCTAAACGTTCAATCCTATAGATTAAACTATTTGGTCAAATCTGCCAAATTTAGATAATCACTAAAAGACTTTTCACCTTAAGTCTTATCCTTTTTTTATTACACATTGTCTACATTATGAGAATGGGTTAGGTAATTGACAATGTTGAACCTGCCACAAACAACTTTGTTTGATCTCCTTGAACCTAGCTTTTGGGATCTCCAGTCTGCTAGGTAGAGTTACCTCCATGCTGACTTGTCCTAGGTCATAAACCCATTTCCTTGGATATCCCTCAACTCCTTCTCTAGATAGGCCTTTCATAAATGGATCCGACACATTACCCTTTGACTTCACATAGTCAACAGTGATAATTCCACTAGAGAGAAGTTCTCTAATGGTATTATGTCTCCGTCTTATATGATGAGATTTATCATTGTACATCATGCTTCCTGCCCTACCTATTGCCACTTGGCTATCACAGTGTCTTCATACTGGTGCCACTGGTTTGGGCCAATAAGAAATATCTTTTAAGAAATGCTGGAGCCATTCTGCTTCTTCACCAGCTTTATCCAATGCGATAAATTTAGATTCCATTATAGAGCGAGCAATACATATCTTTTTAGATGATTTCCAAGAGAACGCTCCTCCACCAATAGTAAATACATATCCACTTGTGGATTTTACTTCGTTCGATTCGGTAATCCAATTTGCATCACTATATCCTTCTAGTACCACAGGATATTTATTATAATGCAAAGCATAGTCTTGAGTGTATTTAAGATACCCCAAAACTCTTTTCATTGTCATCCAATGATTTTTGTTGGGATTACCTGTGTACCGACTCAACTTACTAATAGCGCATTCTATATCTGGTCATGTACAGTTTATTATATCCCAATACTCTGGTATATTCCAATTGTGAGTCACTTTCACCTTCATTCTTTTGAAGTGCAAAGCTCAAGTCCAATGGAGTCTTGGCAATACCAAATTTCATATACTTGAATTTGTCAAGTACCTTTTCTATATAATGATACTGTGATAATTCCAACCCTTATGAAGTTCTATGGATTCTTATTCCCAAGATCATATCCACAACTCCAAGGTCTTTCATATCAAACTTGCTCTTAAGGATTCGTTTCGTAGCATTTATGTCTGAAATGTATCTACCGATGATTAACATATCATCCACAAACAAACAAATAATGACTTGGTGATTTGGAGTGTCTTTAATGTAAACACATTTATCACATTCATTTATCTTGAACCCGTTTTTCAACATGGTTTGGTCAAACTTTTCATGCCATTATTTTGGTGCTTGTTTTAGTCCATAAAGTGACTTAACAAGTTTACACACCTTATTTTCTTTTCCTGGAACTACAAAAACCTCAAGTTGTTCCATGTAAATTTCTTCCTCCAATTCTCTATTTAAGAATGAGGTTTTTACATCCATTTGATGGATTTCAAGACCATATACCGCCGCCAAGGCAATTAACATTCAAATCGATGTTATCCTTATTACTGGTAAGTATGTATCAAAAGGCTTTCTTTCTATTTCAATCCTTTTACTACAAGTCTCGCCTTGTATTTGTCAATAGTACCATACACTTTTATTTTTCTTTTAAAGATCTATTTAGAACCTAAAGGTTTATTTTCTGGAGGAAGATCAACTAACTCCCACGTATGGTTGCTTAAGATTGAATCAATCTCATTATCGACTGCCTCTTTCCAAAAGAATGAGTCCAAAGATGCCATCGCTTTCTTAAATATTTGAGGCTCATTTTCTAAGAGAAATGTTACAAAATCCAATCCAAACGAAGTTGACGTTCTTTGACGAGTACTACATCTTAGATTCTCATCATTATGTACATTCTCACTTGGTTCATCTCGAGGTCATTTATACCCCCACTAGACTTTTCATGTCTAGTTTTATATGGATAATATTTTCAAAGAATTCAGCATTATCTAATTTAATTATCATATTTTTATTAATATGCAGCTATTCGGATTTATGAACCAAAAACCGACATAATTTAGTACTTTTAGCATATCCTATGAACACATAGCCCACCGTCTTAGGTCCTATCTTAACCCTTTTAGGAATAGGAACTTGGACCTTTGCTAGATACCCTCACACTTTGAAGTATTTCAAGTTGGGTTTCCTTTCTTTCTATTTTTTGTAAGGAATTGATTGTGTCTTGCTATGGGGAAATCTATTGAGTATTCGGTTGGCTATAAGGATAGCCTCCCCCCACAAGCTTTGTGATAAACCTGAACTTATAAGTAAGGCATTCATCATTTCCTTCAAAGTTTGACTTTTCCTTTCTGCAATTCCATTAGATTGGGGTGAATACGGGATCGTAGTTTGATGGACAATTCCATTCTCTACATATATTTTGGTGAAGGGAGATTCATATTCTCTGCCCCTATCACTTCTTATAGTTTTCATCTTTTTCTCTAAATGGTTTTCAACTTTAGTTTTGTATTTCCTAAATGCATCTATTGCTTTATCCTTACTATTTAGCAAGTAGACATAACAATATCTAGTGCAATCGTCAATAAAAGGTATGAAATACTTTTTCCTACCACCTGATGGTGTTGACTTCATACCACAAATATCAATGTGGATTAAGTCTAAGGGGTTGGAATTCCTTTCAACTGACTTATACGGATGCTTAGAATACTTTGATTCCACACAAGTTTGACACTTTGATTTATTTCACTCAAAGCTTGGTAAAATTTCTAAGTTAATCAGTTTTTGTAATGTTTTGTAATTAACATGGCCTAATCGTTCATGCCACAAATCGTAAGACTCAAGCAAGTAAGAAGAAATTAAACTTTTATTGATTTTAACATTCATTACATTCATTTTGAATAGGCCCTCAGTGAGGTAGCCTTTTCCTACATACACTTCTCCTTTACAAAGTACAATTTTTTCAGAAACAAGTACACATTTGAATTTGTTTTTGTCTAGAATCAACACTTTGCCGGAAGTCATCTTCAAGTACACTTTTTATATTCCTTCTACCTTTGTAGTAGTGGAGTTTGTCATGTAGATCTATTCTTCTACTTGAGCCGAAGTGAACGTCGAAAACAACTATTTATTAGCATAAACATGGCAGGTGGAACCAGAATTCACCCACCATTTGCGAGGATTTCCCACCAAGTTCCATTCGGAAAGCATAGCACACAGATCATCCATTTCCTTCTTGGACTCAGCCAAATTTGCTTGGTCCTTCTTCTTCCCTTTCTTTGGGGCACGACAATCCATAGACTTGTGGCCAATCTTGCCACAGTTGAAGCACTTTCCCTTGAATTTCTTCTTGAGTTGATTGCTTTCATTTCTAGCTTACTTTCACTTTTTAGAGTTGTTTTGGTTATTTTCTACAATGTTTTCTCCATTTATTGCAGAATTGCCTTTTGACCTTTTTTTCGCAGCCTTATTATCTTCTTCAATGTGTAGTTGTACAATCAGGTCTTCGACTGATATCTCCTTATATTTGTGTTTCAAATAGTTCTTGAGGTCTTTCCACATATGTGGTAGCTTCTCTATTATTGCTGCTACTTGAAATATTTCATTCACAATCAAGCCTACAGTAAAGGTTATGTGAATACTAAGAACATGGTTAAACTGTTCAGCAAAGGTATATGTAAAAATCATACCTTTCTCAAGGAGATCATGGATGATCACTTGCAGTTCTTGCACTTGGGAAACAATAGATTTGTTGTCTATCATTTTGTACTTCAAGAATCATACAATGAAGAATTTTTTAGTTCTGACATCCTCTGTGTTGTACTTCCATTCTAGCATTCCCCATAACTCTTTTGCAGTCTTTGTTCTGCTATACACATTGTAAATATCATCTTGGAGACCACTCAAGATGTAATTCCTGCAAAGGAAATCTCAGTGTCTCCAAGTCTCCACAATCACGAAGTGCTCTTGTTCAGAGGATCCCTCGAGCACCTCCGGAGCTTCCTCAAACGTGAACCTTTGAAGATAGAGAGTTGTGAGGTAGGAGAACAGTTGTGGAGCATTAGTACGACTCATCAAAGAAATACTAGTTGCTGCCATAGTTATTCCAGCATCATGCATTTGACTATCAGTCATTATTTTCCTGTCACCACAAGACAGTACCTTTAGTATATCAAAATAGTTATTAAAAAATGTTGTAGCAACTTAAAACACTTCTTGTTTCTAGTTTAACAATGATATTTTTATGACCTCCAATTGTCAACCGAGTGATCTTTAACTTATAATGAATATTGTATGTCCTCAAATTAATAGTTAAGTTCAAATAGAGTAGAAAGCTTAAAGCTTTAATCTCCAAAAAACAAGCTATACAGATTCCGAAAGATTATTCCTTAAGATTGTTAGTTTCAACATTTTCGGATACAAGAATTTGTATATATGAAACAACAACTTAAACACAAGCTCAAGTCAAAGACAATAACTCTTATGAAATTTTTGTACACCTTTGACACAAGATTATGAATAATTTATCCAAGAAGTATGTTAGATTTCAGAAATGAGATGGAATAGAAATGTAAAGCCAAGTCCCCTAACTTCACGGAGTGTCCTTAAGGAATAATTTCCCTCACTGTACCCGAGGTTATAGAATCTTTCTTCCAGGATAAATGATTTTCAATCCGAACAATAGTGGTACCTCAAATTATTAGATTCTTCGAACTTACTCAATAGCTTAATGATCACACAGAGTTTTTGTATAGAAGAAGAGTGTTTTTTCTGTCTAAAAAATATATTTGTACTTGAGGAATATATCAGGTATTTATAGCCTTAAATGTGTCCTTTCAGAAAGGATGCACTGGTTCAGCAGAAAGACACTTATTCATCAGCAGTCACGTCCCTGCGCCCAGTCTGTTCTGGACCTGCACCTGATCTGTGGCTGCAGGTGACATTTTGCAATTTATAGTAGCTTTTGCACTACATATGTGCCCACAGGTCACATACCTGCACTGCATCTGCGTCCGCAGGTCATCCTACAGTGTGAAACAGTGTGCATTTTACCTCAAAGGGTCGCATCTCTTTGTGATGCGCTGCGTATGTGTTTGCATGGTGTCAAAATTTCACCCGCACTTGGAGAAAAATAATTATATCATATTTTTTTGGATTAAAATTTCACTTGTAAACAAGTTTCAAATAAAATTCATCTAAAATGATAGATTTCATCGATCGATCCTTTTCCAAATCCAAAGTCAAAGTCGAAGCTGAAGCCGAAGCCGAGCGAGCGACAACGACGATGGCATGAGGCACCACCTTGTTGCTGCCTCACTATCTATGTGGAGTAAGTGTTCTTTATTATAAACACTACAAGGTTCCCTTCTCCCATCAATGTGGGAGAATTAGTGAACTTTCCAAAATAAGAGTACACTTTCCAATTTTGGTGACTCTTTTTCCTCCACCATTTTTTATTCACACACACATTGAACCCAACACTTAAGACGGTCCCATTACCAATAAAATCTACGAGAAAAAATTCACATGCGTAATAGCAAGTACTAAAGCAACATTGTAATGACCCCCAAGTTATTTTCTGCATTTCTACATATTTTTTTCATTTAGATCTTTTATGTAGCTGCCCAAGTCATTTATCACTTTCTGGAGCTGACAGTTCAGTTATCAATAAGTTCATTTGATTTTTAGAGCCAATTTCCTATCTTAAAGTTTTCACTGGTAAGAGTTGGCTACCAAGTGAAAACTTCAATCAAACAACTTTGTATGTCGATTTTGAGAGTCCCAACAGTTTTGAAACGTCTATTTTAAGGTAGGTGGAATTTGGTTCGATCCCTAAAGATTACTAACTATTGGTCGGAATTTAGAAAAATGGAACATGGGTGTGGGATCCACTTTTCATTGAAATGACCTCAGATGAAAATTTTGTTTGCGTTGATTCTAGAATATCAAATTTGATAGGGTAGAATAGTTCATTTGCGTATACAAAATTCTGAATGAATACCGAGGGGCCGATGAAGACTTGTAAAAATTTCAAGTCTTTAGTAAATTCACTTAGTTGGTGCATCTGTTAAAGCAGCCCTTTGGTAATTTAGCGGAGGCAGCTTTTAGTACAGTTGGGTGCTTTAGCGGCCCGGCATACCCTAGCAAGCCGCTTTAAAGGCAAGCTTACTGCTAAAGTTTAAGTCGGTATAGTGGCATGCCAGGGATAGATGAGTAACGCTTTAGAGACACCTGGGAGCTTTAGAATTAACCACTAAAGCGGTCTAGTGTCACTTTAGTGGCACCTGGGAGCCTTTAAATGCCCCATTTACCCGATTTCTTCCCATTTTTCACACAAGTTCAAGAGTTAAAAAACCCTAGAATGTGAGGAAACTTAGGAGAAACATTAATAAGTGATTTTGGGGTGTCTGTAAGCTTGAATTACTCATTTATTCTTTAAATTCTTGGTATGTTTTCATTAATTTCATGGTCAATTTCTCAATAATTTTTCGAGCAGGCTCTACATAGGATTTTTACGTAATTTTGGATCCGAAGCATGAAAATGCAATTTACATACCGTTGTTCTTGTTTTGATGAGTATATTATCATTTTGATAGTGTGATATCTCGTGAGGGCTCTTTAAAAGAGAAATTCACCGACTTAGCAAATTTTCACCAGGCTTTCTTCGGCGTTCAGGTAGGGTAGGTTTACTACTCTAATAGATTGGGCTAATTTGTAAATATTTATGAGAATGTACTAGATATGAATTGGTAATTAGGTTTTGGTGGTATAATTAGTATTATTTGAAATATTTATCCTATTAAGAAACCATAAATTAGACGTAATTGACTTAGTTACTTATGATTTAGACAGAATTGCTATCTTAGGAATAAAAGTGGCCTAAATATCTAGTAGAAGAATTAGATACCTTATCCTTGTCCAGGATAGAATTTCCCTTAGAAAAGATTTCAGAGATTAGAGTGGGTCCCTCCGGCCCACCTTAGTCCAAGACTATCATTAGCACCATGTAGATATATTAGGCGTATTATATTCTTTAAATACATATTTTTTATAGTTTGAAGAGGCTAGATTAATGATATGTATGCTAGATTAGTACTTGTGAGTTGATACTAGTTTTGATTCAAGTACGACGATTTATGATCTATGAGTTTTAGTTCAAGTCCGGCAACAGATTACATGATTTTTGGTTCAAGTCTGACATTGAGAGATTGTTTATGGTATTTACGATATGGAAGAATTCACGATTATAGCTTTGAGATGTGGTTATTCAGTATATTTTTGGTTACTTCTTCTCTTGGATTGTACCCTCTGGACATATGAGGGCCCGCATTGGGTTATGTACTTTTTTGCACTTACTGTCTTATGGGGGCCAGTTTTGTAGTGATAGTTATGCTTTTTTTATGTTATTATCATTTCAGATTCTTTCTTTATGTCAACTTTTTATTGAATCACATCCAAGTTTTATACAGTGCCTCATTTGGCAATTGTATGAAGTTGTTGATTTCATCCCTCAATTATAACATCTTGGAGGGAAGAAAGAACATTTCTAGGAAATCTCCTTTCAATTACCTCCAGTTTGTTATAAAATTGGGGGCCAACTTATTCAACCACATTATTGCCTCCCCAGACAGACACAATGGGAACAACCAAAGATGAATGGTATTTTGACCAACACCAAGTTTATCAAAGGACTTGCAAATGTTGATAAAATTCACCAAGTGCATGTTTGGTTTATCTCCTGGAAGTCCTCCAAACAACCCCTTAAGAATGAGCAATTGTATCATGGTGTTGGTTATGTTAAACTTTACCTCAGGTGCCAGTGGGGGTGGAATAATCGCTCATGTAGGACCAGCTTCATCCAAGTCATCCTCCTCCTCATTAAGATCAAATTATATAACAGGTTGGCGGTTTGTTCTCCCTCTAGCTGCCTGGTTTCTGTTGGCAACCGCCATTGTTTTCTCCGCATGCCTCCTGTTTGCTGGGTTAATCAGATCATCATCTCCCAAAGCCTCATCATCAGGATTAGGGTCACGAGTTGTTGCCCATTATTTTTCCTATTAACCTGTGCTCTAGCCAAGTTGGCTAGTCTCTCAGCTTCTTATTGTTCTTCTATTCTGCCAATTAGATGCGGTTCAGGATTGAAAGGTAATAGCAGTTTTCCTAAACTTTTGGTGTATGACATAAACAACAATGAACCTGTAATAAACCAAAAACAATAAATAAAAGTAAAATTTGGGAAACTTGACCAAAGGTCAATTAAAAATCATAAACTTAATTGCACCAAAAGAAAAAAATAACTCTAATTACACTTACAACGACATATTGTAGGTTGCCTCCACCTAGCACCTGATTTATTATCGCGATACGACTTAGTTATTTCTATTGCTCAGACTTTATCAAGATTAACTGTACTAAAGTATCTAACCAAGCCCGTTGGACTGATATATAGCTTGACTAGCTTCCCATTGACTTTGAAGACACTTCTATCTTTGATCTCAAGTTCGACTACTCCAGATGAGTAGATGTGTGTAACCTTAAATGGGCCAGACCACTTAGACCTAATTTTACCTGGAAAGAGCTTCAGTCTGGAGTTGAACAGTAATACCCAATCACCTTTTTGAAAATTCCATTTTTCAAACCTCCAATCATGATATTTCTTCATTCATTCTTTGTACAATTGTACTCTTACATAAGCCCCAAGATGGAATTCATCCATCTCATTTAGCTGTCCAATCTTAGCTCTGCTGCCTCCTTCCAATTCAGATTTAACCTCTAGAGTACCCATAAAGCCTTGTGATCCATATCTGTCAAAAAATGACATGATTTTCCATAGACCAGCTGATATGGAGACATCCCAATGGGTGTCTTGAAGGTAGTCTGATACTCCCACAAGGCATCATCGAGCTTTCGAGACCAATCGTGCCTACTTGCATTCATCATTTTGGCTAGGATAGCCTTTATCTCCCGATTCAAAATCTCCACTTTTCCACTAGTCTATGGGTGGTATGGAGTTTCTACTTCATGTTGTTTCACCCCATATTTTTCCAAGGCATCCAGAAACACGTTGTTGCAAAAATGAGATCCTCCATCGCTTATGATAGTACGTAGTACTCCAAAGCGAGAGAAGATGTTCTTTTTTAGAAAAGCAACCACTCTCTTACCTTCGTTGTCATCTTGAGAAATCATTTCTACCCATTTGGATACATAATATACAGCAACCAAGATGTATTTCAACCTATAGGAATTGACGAAAGGCCCCATGAAATCAATACCCCAGACGTCGAATAATTTAACCTCTAGCATTTTTGTCATGGGCATCTCATGGTGATTCAAAATTGAGCCTTGCCTCTAACACTGATTACATCTCTTCACAAATTCATATGCATCTTTGAACAAGGTTGGCCAATAATAGCCACTCTGCAAAACTTTTCTTGCATTACGATCACCTGTATGGTGACCCCCAACTGGGGAAGCATGGCAGGCTTCCAAAATATTCAGCATATCAACTTCTGGGATGAATCTTCTGATTATATTATTAGCACAACGTCTGAATAGATATGGCTCATCCCGAAAGTAACTTTTGGCATCATGGAGGAATTTCCTTTTCTAATGAAAGTAAAGATCTTCGGGCATAATATCGCTTACCACATAGTTGGTAAAGTCCGCGTACCAAGGCACTCTTTCAAGCACAGCAGTAAGGATTTGATCATCAGGGAATGCATAGTCAATTTCACATTTATCAGTGATTTCTTCATCTCCCTCAAGCCTGGATAGATGGTCTGCGACTTGATTTTCACATCCTTTCCTGTCTTTGACCTCAAAGTCAAACTCTTGTAGAAGCAGCATCCATCTGATTAACCTTGGTTTAGCATCCTTCTTTTTCATAAAATATCTCAAGGCAACGTGGTCTGTATGAACTACCATCTTATTTTCCAACAAGTAAGCACAGAACTTCTCAAAAGCTTAGACAACCGTGAGAAGTTACTATTCAGTAATAGTGCAATTCTTCTGTGCCCCATTCAATGCCTTGCTCACATAGTAAATGGGGTGATACAATTTTTATTTCTTCTGGACAAGGACAGCCCCAAGTTACACTCTACTTGCATCACACATGATTTCAAATGGCTTAGACTAGTCTGGAGCAACAATAACTGAGGCAGCCACCAGTTTTTCTTTAAGGAATTAAAATGCCTTCCTGCAATCATCATCAAATACAAATTTAGCCTCTTTTTCCAATTATTTTCACAGTGGATTTGCAATTTTAGAGAAGTCCTTAATAAACCGATGATAAAATCTAGCATGCTCTAAGAAACTACGAACTCCCTTCACAGAGATAAGAGGGGGTAATTTCTCTATCACCTCTACTTTCTCTCGGTCAACCTTAATCCTCTTGGCTAAAATTTGATGTTCAAGCACAATGCCCTCCTCATCATAAAGTGCTATTTGGCCCAGTTCAGCACAAGGTTGAATTCCTCATATCTATGTAGCGCTCTACTTAAATTTACCAAATATATCTTAAACGAGTCACCCACTATAGAAAAATCATCCATGAACACCTTCAAGGTGTCCTCCACCATGTCGGAGAAGATAGACATCATGCACCGTTGGAATGTGGCTGGTACATTACATAGTCCGAACGGCATTTTCTTGAATGCAAACATTCCATTTGGGCATGTGAATGTTGTTTTCTCCTAATCTTATGGGGAAATCAAAATCTGATTGTATCCCGAATACCCATCCAAGAAGCAATACCAACCTCTTCCTGCCAAACGATCAAGCATCTAATCCATAAAGGGCATTGGGTAGTGATCCTTCAATGTCCATGAGTTCAACTTCTGATAGTCCATACACACTCTCCACCCAGTTACTGGCCTAAGAAAAATCAACTCGTTCTTCTTATTAGCAACTACAGTATGCCCCCTTTCTTGGGTACACATTGCACGGGACTCACCCACTTGCTGTCGAAGATGGGGTACACCACCCCTACATCAAGCCATTTAATAATATCCTTTTTAAATACTTCTTGCATAGTTGGGTTCAATCTACGTTGATGCTCAATAGTTAGTGTGCACTATTCCTCTAACCAAATTTTGTGGGTGTAGATACCCAGTAAAAAACCAATAATATCAGTAATCGTCCATCCTATAGACCTTTTGTATCTCCTAAGCACAGAGATAAGAGCGTCCACCTACTGCTCACCCAAGTCTGCTGCAATGATCATGGGTAAGGTGTTTCCACTACCTAGAAATACATACCTAAAATGTCCTGGTAGCTCCTTCAACTTCAACACCGGTGGCTCTTCAATAGATGGGATAGCCAGTGGTGTTGGGCAATTTTTGAGGTCCAAATCTAGCTTCTTGGGAGCAAATGAATATGATCTCATTCCCATCAGGGCACATACTATCTCCTCATATTCATTAATAGCCTCACTATCAAAGTTCATCAATACCACAACCAAAGTTTCAACAGTAAATTTTTCTTCTATCAACACCTCTTGCTTATTTTCATAATATACATCTACAATGGAGAATACACTCATATATTTATGTTGTTTCATCGACTGAAAAACATCAAATTAGACTACCTCCCCATTGAGCCTAAACTGTAACTCATTCGCATGTAAGTCAATCAACATACTCCCAGTTGCAAGGAAAGGTCTACCCAAAATTATGGGTACCTCGAAGTCCACCTCGCAATCCAGGATCACAAAGTCGGCAAGAAAAATAAAACTGGCCACTTTCACAAGCACATCATATAATATACCAACTGGCCGTTTCACTGATCTGTTTGCCATTACAAGTCTTATATTAGTAGGTGTGGGATCTCCTAAACCCAACTTCTTATAAACTGCCAATGGAATCAGATTAATACTTGCCCCAAGATCACATAGGGCCTTTGCAAAATCCAGTGATGTAGAAATGCCACTACAATGGTGAAGATTGTCCATCAGTTCATAGCTCACCGTCCTCTTCTTTGTGACATGATCCTTCATAAATTTAGCATAGCTAGGCATTTGTTCCAATGCCTCCACCTAAGGCACATTCATAGTCAACTATTTTAGCATTTCCATGAACTTGCTAAATTTCATGTCATCCACCTTTTTCTTCAATCGATGAGGAAATGAAGGGAGTGGTTTTGGCATTACTTTAGCCACTGCTTTTCCCTCCTTTCAGTTATCTTTTTCTAACTCATCAGGCTCCTGATAGTTAGATGAAATGTCATCATTATCTAGCTTCTCAGACTCCACTGGATGGTCATCTTCTGCTTTCTCATCCAACTCTACCATATTATCAATCACAAGTTTACCCATAGAAGGGCCCGGTAATACTTTACCACTGCGGGTAGCAATCGCCATACAAGACCTATCATTCTGATGGTTCTGCACCATGTTACTCGACAATGTACCACTCTTTCTTTAATTATGTAGCGCTGAAAGGTGTTCATCTACTGCTTCAGCTATTTTATAGAGGTTGAATGTGAATCGACCAACTGACTCATAAAGGATAAATCACTCTTCATCATTGTCACACCAGCATTAGTCGACTCCACCTCTTTCAATAACTTTTCTATCATGTCATCCATGGACATCTTACCCAAGCTAGTAGATACATTATCATAATTTCCAGGAGGCATAAACAATCTACTTCTTTTGTTCTTATTTTTCAAACTCCATTGATCACGATCTCGGTAACCATCTTTGTCATAGTAGTTTTGACCTTGATTCCCTTGGCTATTGCCTCAAAAATCCTCCCTTATTATTTAGATAGTTAGTCTTCTCCTCAGAATCAGACTCAGCTCCCTTACTTTATGACCCCACAGCCTTCACTTTTTCTGTCTTTCCTGATAGCAAATGCTTGGTAAGAAAATCTGTCTGGGTCTTCATATGGACCATGTCTTGATATAGTTTTTCCTTTCTCCTATGTTGTTCAGCTGTCATACTACTATACACAGTAGGGCTTGCTACTACAGAATCCCTGGTATGCCAAGCTCTACTTGTCTTAGTCAATCACTCCAACATATCTATAGCCTCAGTGAAAGTAAGCTCCAAGAATGTTGCCCCTCCATAGTTCCATGAATGTCTTCATCAAATGCTCATCGATCATCTTGTGATTAGGGCACTGTGTCAACTTCTTATTGAATCTCATCTAAGTCTCATAGAGTGCCTAATTCGGTAACTACCTGAAGTTGCTAATCTCGTCCCTCAACTGTAACAACCTGGAAAGCAGAAAGAACCTTTCTAGGAAAGCTTCTTTTAATTGCCTCCAATTTATTATAGAACTGGGAGCCAACTTATTCAACCGCATTATTGAATCCCCAAACAGAGACAACAGCAATAACCATAGACGAATTGCATTCTTCCTAACTCTAGGGTTGTCAAAAGATTTGCAGATGTTGATAAAGTTCATGAAGTACATATTTGGGTCATCCCCGGGAAGTCCACCAAACAACCCTTTGAGGTTAAGCAACTGTATCATTGTGCTTGAGATGTTGAACTTCACTCCTAGTGCTAATGGTGGTGGAATAATTACTCTTGTGGCACCATCCTTGTCCAAATCTGTGTCATCTTCCTCATTAGCTGCAAACTGCATGGAAGGTTGGCAGTTTGCTCTTCCTCTAGCTACTCGATTCTTGTTCATTGCACATCTATATTCTCAGCACGTCTCCTATTTATAGGCTCAATTAGATCATCATTTTCTAGGTCCTCCTCAGCTAGGTTAGGATCACGAGCTGTTTGACCATCATTTTGTTGATTTAATTGAGGTCTAGCCAAGGCGGCTAGTCTATCTGATTCTTCCTGATCTTCTATTCTGCCAATTAATTGACGTTTCAGATGACATGGTAATAATGGTTATCCTGATCTCTTCGTACATGGCATGCAAAATAAAGATCCTATAATGAACAAAAACAACAAATAAAAGTAAAATTAGGAACTTGACCAAATGTCAATTAGCTCTCATAAACTTAATTGACAACCGTATTCCCCGGCAACGACGCCAAAATTGATACACTCAAATTACAACTCTTGTTAGAAAGTATAAGATGTCATTGTCAAATATAGAACCCAACTAGGTTGGTCGAATCCCACGGGGAATACTGTGCTAATTAATTATCATGATTATTAATGGATGGTTGATCTAAGGTTCCAGAGTAAAGAGGGGTTGTTTTGTTAACAGTGAAGTATGCTTGTAGTAAATGGTGTTCCAACTAATGAATATGCTTATAAGGTTTGATTCAATGTGAATGAAGAAACTAGGATTATGTTCACCAAGATGTTACAGCAGTTAAGGTTGTGAGTTTTCCCGAATTCATACGTAACAAATTCCAATTGCAAGAATTATTGAACTCTAAAGGTGATCTATGTGTTTGTCAATCTTAATAGATGATTATCCCTTTATTCTCTCAAACTTAAAGAATATGTTTATATGTTCAATTGATCTCTCAAGTTGAATAATCATGTTAAGGCATCAACCCTTAACCCAAAGTTTAAAGCCTTTGAGATCCTTGTAAATCTCCTCTTTTCCCAGAACACACATTTCTACTCAAACAAGTGGTGCTCTTGGTCTCACCTGTCAAGTTTGCAACCAAGAAAGATCATAATAATGAAGAGGAGTTTTTAAAATTGTTATTAGTTACTGAATTCAGACAATCTCATAACCCTAAATAACCAATCACATCAAGGCTCCCATAACCCTAGTTATGGGAGCTTTAGCCACATATCATAGAAAGAGAAGAAGATTCCATTGTATTTCTTATAAATAATTTAAGGAATTACATACAAAAATATCCAAAGAATTGTTCTTGATCTCAAAAGAAGAATAGTGAATAATAATGTTTAGATCCACAATTTCAGCTATTTCTCAGAGAATAATAGGTTACAAGTTGCTCAAAAGTTGAAAAACAGATAAAAGATGAATGAAAGATACCTAATCTAAACCTAGACTAGGTATTTATATGTTTCCAAGTGCTGGAATTTAAAATTTGAACTCAGTATTGCCGTGTCAAGGTTGGTGACCTAGTTGAAGGCCCGTAGTGGCCTGACGGTCCATCACTTGGACCATTGATGAGGGTCCAAAACTGCTTCACTCTATTTAAGGGGTGACGGTCATGTTGATAAACCATCGCTGGTTTAACGGTCCGTCACTTGGACCGTTGCTTGATCACTTGAGGAAAGTCTTTTTGTTTCATGCTGATGGCCAGGTTGATGGCCCATCATTGGTCTGATGGTCCATCACCTGGACCGTCACTTGGGTTATCTATTATGGCCCTTCTGCTTAGTGTTGACGGACACTCTAACGGTCCGTCACAAGGTTGACGACCCAATAGTTTGGCCATCATTTCCCTTTTTGTTCCTGTTTTTCCATCTTTCCAAGTTATTTCTTCAGCTAAGTCCTTAACCTGAAAAACATTAAAACCCAGCATCAAATACACTAATAGTTGCTTAAAGACACCCAAATATCCCTTGTAAAAGATGTAAAATGGTTCGTCAAGAGCCAAAACTTCACACCACACCTCTAAAGCCACTTCCACCCTAACATAAGAAGGACTATTAAGGAAATAAAGTCCAAGAAATATACATACCACCCAAGGAGAGACCCCCTTAAAGAGACATGAATTACTCATGCCTCCTAAGGCGAGACCCCCATAAAGAGACACAGCACCATAGGCATGAGGTACTTTATAGCAACCCTCTAGGTCAAAAATTAAGAACCATCCCAAGATAACATACCATAGAAGGAGTCCTTAGGACTGGACACCAAAAGAAAGGTAACTGCATATATCATAGTTAATGCCATGTAAGGTCAAGATTCATATCTAAGGTACAAGGCAAATGCAGAATGCGAACCTTAGGCATAAGCACTACCAGAATGCGTGCAACACTAGTAAAGTACTCTCTTAACCGAGATAGGATAGAATTGCTAAAATATGCACCCCGACCTTTCCTTACTATACCTATAAGCACAACACTCCGCTCTAAAGTGTATCACCAAGGACGTACACTAGGAACTCTTGGTTCTCCTATACCTAAAACCTTATTCATCCAAATACCACCTAAAGTCCAGCTTAGGTCATATATACTCCATGCTCTAATGCATCAAATGACGTAACCCCTAACCTATCAGTTCAACCTGAACCCCCAGCCTAAATGTCACAACTTTCTCACTATTGCATTCCTAAATCAACAACCTTGCTCCCTTCCGCACACCTCATCCAACCTTTCACTCTACATAAATAATTCCCACATTGTTATTCCCGAGCTAACATACTCCCTTTATCAAAAGCAACATCTAAGTTAAAACTTAGTATCCATCAACTACCATGCACTACTAACAAAGCACCCATATAAAATATGCATATATGGTCTACCCCATAAGGAAGACACCCTGAATTCCTCATTCACCCACCAATAACTTATACCTTTCAGGGGAAAACCATCTCTCTTATGCATAAAAGAAAGGAAACACTCCAGGGAGAATCACTAGAAAGGGTGAAACCTTTATATAAGGGGTTTTTTAATTGCTCATCAAGCTCCTCTAACCCAACTGAAACCATTCTATAAAGAAAGAATATAAATTGGACAGGCATCTGAAATAAGGTCAATCCCAAACTCAATCTCCCCATTAGAAGGACACCATGAGGGTCATCAGGAAAGACCTTAGGAAGTTCATTCATCACCAAAATCGAATACAAAAAAGACCTTCTGAGTTAGAATCTTTAACATAGACCAAATAATAATAGAAACATCCCCTTTTGGAGATCAATCTTAGAGCTTTAGGATATGATATAACCCTTCCCTTGATAGCCAAGGAACCATTATCCCATCCCAATAATCAACTCGCCAGGGAGATTAGAGATAACCTTATGGGTTCAATAGTCTAATGATGTATAGCACGAGTGCAACCAATCCATCCCAAGAATAATATCAAAATCCATGATATCCAATTTAATATATCCACCTAAGTCTCCTTACTACCAATAGATACCACACACCTCCTGTAGACTCTCTTAGCAATCACAGTGTCACTTACTGAGGTAGAAAATAGAAAAAGAGTTTGAAATAACCTTGGGACCCAAACAAAAATACATAGCCACAAATGGGCTCATATAAGAGAAAGAGGAGCCCAAACCAAGTAACCAATTCACATAACAGGATAAGAGTTTTTAACATACCAGCATCATCATCAGAAGATGGCTCAGATAACTAAGGGATAGTGAGGTCATCGAGATGATCCTGACCAGTAACGGAGCCAGAAGCAGTACCCCTCGATGCAAGAGCTAGAGAAATGGTAACCAGTGTTCTATTTTCCCAAATGGTAATCCTCATGGAATACTCCCATTGAATATGACCCAATTAACCATAATTAAAACAATGATTCCTCCTTTCCTCACAACAACCATGATACGACCGACTACAAAATCTACAAAAAGGATAGGATGGTGTGAATTGGGCCTCACTGGCCTGAGATTGGGAACCTTGTGCCCTAGCAGCATTACCAATATGAAAATGTTTGTCTCCCAATGGATTTGGGTAGGGAGCACTAGCCATAGAATAGGAGTTAGGACTAATCTAACTCTTCCTCTTGGACCACTTGCCACCATTTTGTAGGCCTCCTCTTTGTTCCAAAAATTGAGACATCTTACTCTGCCTTTGTTTCCCAACTTTGCCTTATATCCCCCCTGGCATACCAATAGGATCGAACTGGAGTGACAGAGTTGTCACTATTTGGGTCAATGGATGAATAGTATGTCAAAAATCGACAATGGTAACCTCTTGTTGAGGTAACTGAGGATAAGTGCCACCTTTCGGAGTAGGGTCAATGGAGACCAGTGGAACTTTATAGGGAAAATATGAAACTACGGCCCTTGACCGGGTTTGTACCTTATGAGTTGGACGAGATCCATCCATATCGTCCTCAAGTGGGACAGGTGAGTTTCTACGAACTTTAGATCCTTGAGAAGGCATTATCTGAAAAGTAAACCAAAGAAGATTTAGGGAGGAGTTTAAGACCTTAGACTCTATAGCCCGAAAGTAGAACAATAATAAAGTGAAACATTCCTAGATGCATCATAGCCCCCTGATTATAAGTGTGGTGAACAACACACCCATAAGCAAGACTTTACTCGATAGGATTTTGTGGTCACCCCATGACGCTGAAACCTATACTCTGATACCAACTTGACATGACCCAAACTAGAGCCTTGTCATAATAGGCATCTCAAGTCTAACCAGGACCAAAGACCACCCCCGATACCCAAACCAACCAACCAACATATACCCTAATTTGGATGAATTCTGAACATATAATAAGATAGCAAATTAAAGGATATAATGACTTTGGGATAGGTCTACTTACTAGACCAACCCAACCAAGTCAATCCATCCAATAACCAACCAAATCAAAAGTGATAATCCAATGTATATATATAATATATCATGACCATTCCATACCCAAGTCCAAAGTTGTCCATCCAAAACCTCTATACTAAACCAAAGAGTATCTAGTCAGAACATGCCCCAAACCATAGCTAAAAACCAAATTCTACGATAAGACAAAAAAATATAAAGTAATCCATAACATGAAATAGATGTCTTACGAACTATTAAAGCTCACCACTTCAATCCAACACTAAATATCCTCAAATCCGATCAACAAGATGGAAGAGTAGTATGGCTGATTCCTACATCGTGTGGGGATACAGCTGCCTGAAGATAGGTTAGAAGGTGAATGCTAGCATGCACTTAGGATAAGGATAAAGTAATGACAACCTATAAAACCAAGTAAACCAACCATATACATTCACAATCATACATACATATAAATATATATAACTATACTAAGAAAGGCAACCGAGTTTAGCACTCCTTTAAAAATATTTAACCTGGGTATATATAGCTTAACCATCATAATCCACCCTCGTTCTATATGGGTCCAGTGTTACCCCATGGATGGGCCCCAATATGTGTAGCCGCATGAATCAAAGATACTATAGGAGTAGGGGATTACCATGTACCCTTGGCTTTCCATGATACATATGTACAATTGTTAGGGGATTCCCGTGTACCCCTTAAGTATATGGTCGCCATAACCAATCCTAATGTCGGCAAACATGAGTTTACAGTGTTCGTCCATTGGACTCACACCTTCACGATTAGCTATCGCACCCCGCCATTATTATCCAATTAAAACCATTACCATACAACCAAACCATCGATTCCATTTATTGTTAACCAAGGCTATCATTAGTGGTATCGTCATACCGACTATAGCTTGCAAACCATGTCCTTAGCCATACTTTTTAAGAAAATAAGATTCCCATGTACCCATATATTATATTATTAAGTTTACTTGGGGGATTCTGATGTACACCACAAGTGATCATTATTATGTTTTCTTAGGGGATTCCCCTCTACCCCACAAGGCTTTCAATTAGACCAATCATAACCACCAAGACCTTACCATTTAACCATTCCAAACTATTTAAACCATTTATACCATTCAAAACCATTTTAACTAATTTAGGGTTCTATTACCAAATCATACCATGCAATAGCTTCAATGAAAGTTCAATAATAGAGTGAAACATTCTCATAGTCATTTTATCAAACATGTTGAAGGCATACCTTTACCAAGACCAAAACCAAAGCATAAACCATCAAGTTTAGGGTTACCCATGACCCATTTTTTAAACCACAACTAACAAGCACCCACATATGTTTTTAAAACCAAGAGAAATCAATGCTCAACAATATACATTCAAAACCCTCAATATTGGTTTTCAAAACCACCATTTATGATTCATAATCAGTGTTTAAAACATATTAAAACGTGTCTTTAGTTAGAACTAACAATGAGGGGGGAGTACAAGCCTCATTTATGAAGATTTTGGTGAGAAACTTGACTCTTGAGCCCTTTGAAGAACACTTGTAGAAACCCTAGCCTCAATCTTCAAGAGAGTGTTTAGAAGGAGTATTTTGAGTGTTTTGATCCATCCAAAGTTAGTTATAAGAGACTACCAAGGGTTATATAACATGGCGGCATAAGGGTTTTAGGGTGGGAAATGTCAAAACTACCCTCATCTTAAAATCTATAAACTTACCCGTGGGAGGGTACGACCCATCCCTCTAAATTGTACCCTAGGGTATAAGTGGTACCCTAGTCTTGTACCCTAGCACCACTTTAGACCTCCATACTACCTAAAATACAACCACATATGCCCAAATCGTACCCTAATATATCATTAATACCCTTGGAACCGTACCTTGGTCAGAATCTACTAGATTAGACACTAGGCATAATATGGTTTGGCAACATATCACTCTTACCCTATCATACCACCAATAAGATGCTTACGTGTACCTTGGATAGAATGCAACAAAAACTTACTAACTATCATATGAGAAGAGGGACACCAAATCTACCTTAGTATTCTACTACTACCCATGAAACGTATGTCGTCTAAAATATCCAAAACACAATAAGTTTTGCAAGGCCAAAGTTTAGGGTTTTTTAAAAGTCCACCAAGGGTTGAAGACCACCCTTTTTGCCTATTCAAAATAGAACATAATACAACTAGCAGTGGATAAATTCCAAACATATAATAAGATAGGATGAGTTTCGAACATATAAAAAGGTAGGCAACTCAACTAACTCAAAAAAGAATCTAAGAATTTGAACAACCATCCCAATCCATAGTAATCCACAGAGCCTTTAAGCAGAAAAAAACCAATCTAAGTCAGGACATACCTCCGACGATAGCTAAAAAATTCCAATAGAAGTAATCTGATACATAAATGAAACAAGAGTTTAAAATGATAGCCCTTTCGAAGAACGGAAGCTCGCTACTTCAAAATTGACTGTTGACAACCCAGAAATCCTATCATTGTGTAGAAAAAGTAAAAGTGTCTCCAATTCCTACATTACATGGGGATACAACATCCCAAGATAGTTAGCAAGGTGAGCTCCAGCATGTAACTTAGGGAAGGGATAAAATAATGCCTAGTCCAAACCACAGTAAAATCTACATGCACACATTGTACATACATATATATATGTAATATGCTGGGATAGGGAATAAGTCTTAGCATAAGAGTGAAATATTAGTTTGGACTGTGTATCTTAACCGTCATAAGAAGGCATCCACGGGCTATATGGGCTCAGCTCCCCCTACTAAAAGGGCCTCAGTGCGTGTTAGTTGTACGAACCAGAGAATAACCATATGTGCATATTCACCAAGGGTGACTTAAACACCCTGCCAAAAATCAAGGGTGACATGAACACCCGATCATTTAATAATGGTGACTCGAACACCTAATCATAAAGAAGGGTGACTCAAATACCCAGCCATTTAAACCTCTGCACCGGTAAATATGGTTTCTAGTATTGGTCCCTCAAGACCTCTACTTTCATGGCCTAGCTACAGAACCCCTTTTAAGACTAATTAAAATAAGTTTCACACATTTCCATTCATTGAACCAATGATACATGTTAGACATTCACTGTTGGTATCGTTATACCAACTATACTTGTAAGCTTATAATTATGCCATTTCAATTCCATTAACTTGGGGGAATAACTCAACCCCTTTGTTCATTAAATAAAATTTGGTTCTTTAGCCTTTTATGTTATGAAATAATTCTAAAGGTAGTTCAATATACATATACTCGTATTCAAAGCCAATTTCACGAGTTTGGGTTGAGGTTATCACCAATTCAATTATCAAAATCCATATTATTAGGGAATCCATGACCCCCTAGTTTATTCATCATTCCCATGCACTCCACACGTTCAAAACCATCATTAAAGCATGAAAATTTACATATAATCCATGGGAATATCATTTAAGAAAATAATCATTCAAAACCCTCAAACCACATTCCAAAGCGAGCATTCAAAACCACTTGAATAACAATTTAAAACATATGCTTTAAGAAAATAAGATTTGGGAAAGAATAACATACCTAAGATATCAAGAAGTACAGAGAGAAATCAACCCTTGGAAGATCTAATTGTCAATCTCTTGAAACCCTAGATTTTCTTGACTTGAGGAATTTGATAGAGAAAATAGTGTGTTTTGATTTGTTAGAAGATAGAACTCCTCTTTTTTTATTGTTTTATGGACGTGGGGTCTAAGTAGGGGAAAGAGGAAAATGTCCAAAGTGCCCTTAATTAAAAGATGAGAATTTGTCGCCAGTGATGACAGGTCACCTTACGACTCGTGAGGACACGTTACGACTCATCACCATGATTCATAGTCAGGACAATAGCATAAGGTACCAACACTGGTCTGACTATGAGTCGCACCCTATGACTCATGCTTAGACTTTACGACTCATGAGGTTCAACCATACACATATTAGAAATAAGGGACCATTAAACTAGTTTGGCTATGGAAGGGACCCTAAGACTCGTAAAGATTTCATAAAAATCATTACGTCCTAGTCGTATTCAGGTCAGAGACGTTGGGTAACACACTTGTCACTCTATGAACTGGGGTCCTACGACCTGTAATGACACCTTACAACTCATAAGGTTATCCCTAGATTGGGTAGTATCTCAAAACCAAGAAATTTTTAGGCCCAAACATCTGGGTGTTACATTCTCTCCCCCCCCCCTCTCCAGGATCATTCATCCTAGAATGATGAATCTATTAGCATGATTTTAAGACAGAACACAACCACAATTTGCTTTAATAAAGTCAAAAAATAAAAAGATATTAAGGAGAACACATACCTTAAGAACGATTATCCAAGGGGGAAACAAAAATAGATATTTGGACTTCATGTCCTCTTCAGCTTCCCAAGTAGCTTATTCAAACTTATGATCCCTCCATAGAATCATCACTGAAGCTACATCTGTAGTCCTCAAGAGGCGGACTTGACTATCCAAAATATCCACCTAGACTTCCTCATTAGATAAGGAATTTGAAATAGCCTCGCTCTCTAATAAGACAACCAAGAAAGGATCACCCACACACTTTTTCAACATCAAAACATGAAAGACAGGATGAATAGAACTGAAGCTCAAAGGTAACTCCAACTCATAAGACACCTTGTCCACTCTTTTCAAAATTAAGTACGAGCCAACATAATGGGGTTTGGGCTTGCCTTCGTTCCAAATCTCATAACTTCCTTCATTGAAGACACCTTCAAGAGCACTCAATTGCCAACATCAAACTCTAAGTCCCTATTCCTCACATCTACATAGGAATTTTGGAAACTTTAGGTAGTCTTAAGCCTATCCCTAATCACCTTTACCTTTTCCATGGCCTGATGAACTAATTTTGGACCAAACAATCTAGTCTCACCAACTTCAAACCACCCAATAGGAGAACAACATCTCCTACCATACAAAACCTCATAAAAAGCCATTTGAATACTTGACTAATAGTTTTTATTATACACGAACTTAATGAGAGGCAAATATTTGACCTAACTACCACCAAAGTCAATCATACAAGTCCTTAGCATATCTTCTAAAGTCTGAATGGTCCTCTTCACTTGACCATCTGTCTGAGAGTGGAAAGCTGGTGCTAAGGTCGACATTAGTTCCCAAACCTCTCTTAAATAACTGCCAAAAGTAAGATGAGAACTGCATACCTCGATCAGATATAAGAGAAACAAGTGCACTATGCAACTTAAAGCTTTTCTTAAAGAAAAGCTTAACATAATCCTTCGTAGAATAATTAGTCCTCATAGGCAAGAAGTGAGCACACTTAGTCATTCTATCCATAATAACCCAAATCAAATTGAACTATTTTGATACCGCAAAGGACCAGCTACGAAGTCCATGTTAATTATTTCCCACTTACACACGGGCAACTCAATCTCTTGAGACAAATTGTCAGGCCTCAAGTGCTCCACCTTCACTTGCTGACAAACCATACATTTGGCCACTAAATTAGCCATATTTATCTTCATGTTATTCCACCAATAGATCTCTTTAAAATCATCATACATCTTTATTGAACTAGGATGAACAGTGTACAACTCATGAGCCTCAGTTAAGGTCCTCTCTCGTATCCCATCAACATCAGGAACATAAAATATATCTTGGTTCCTTAAGATACCATTACCACTAATCTTAAAAGCCATAATTTTTTACTACACATATTATCCTTGATCTGCATCAAAATAGGATCCAAAATCTGTTTCTCCTTCACCTCAATACTAAGAAAAGACTTTACCACCTCTTAAACGATCACCCCACCATCAAGACAAACTTTAAGATTAACCAAAAAGTGAATATCCTTTACCAAACGTCGTTTCTCATCATTAACATGAGATAAACTCCCCATAGACAACCTACTAAAAGCATCAGTAACCGCATTATCTTTACCTGGGTAATAATGAAGACTCTAAATATATACATCAAACTTTTATGGTCTGAATATATATATCAACATGCACTCCATACAAGTAATCACACCAAATATTCAAAGCAAATACCACAGCCAACAACTCCAAATCATGGGTCAAGTAATTCTTCTCATGCACCTTAAGATGCCTATAAGAATATGCCACAACCCTACCATGTTGCATCAGAACACCACCCAGTCCCACACGGGATGCATCACAATAAATACCAAAACTATTAGTACCCTCGGGTAGGGTCAAAACTGGAGCAGAAGTTAACTTATTTTTCAAATTCTCAAAGGTACCGTCACAAGCATCAAACCATAAAAATTTCACCTTTTACTGAGTCAACTTAATTAATGGAGCAGCAATTGAAGAGAAACTATCCACAAACCTCCTATAATACCCAGCTAAACCTAAGAAGCTCTGAATAACGATTGAAGTTGTGGGTCTAGGACACTTCTTAATTGCCTCAACTTTTTTTGGATTCACCATGATCCCTTCACTAGAAACAACATGACCTAAAAAAGTAACAATATTTAACCAGAACTCACACTTCAAAAACTTAACATACAACCATTGGTCGTTAAGAGTCTGCAACACTATATGGAAGTGATTGGCATGATCCTCCTCACTCTTAGAATATACCAAGATGTCATTAATAAACGCAGTGATGAATAAGTCCAAAAACTAACAGAATACTCAGTTCATAATATCCATAAATGTCATCTGGCATTAGTCAAACCAAATGACATGACTAAGAACTCGTGGTGACCATACTGGGTACGAAAAGGAGTCATAGGGATATTCTCCCCCCTAATCTTCAACTGATGATCACCCTATCGAAGATCAATCTTAGAAAAGTACTTAGCACCCTAAAGTTGGTCAAACAGGTCATTAATCTTTGGAAGAGGATACTTATTCTTCACCATCACCTTATTCAACTGCAGATAGTCTATACACATTCGAAAGGAACCATCCTTCTTACTCACAAAAAGCATAAGAGCACCCTATGGAGAATCACTAGGGAAAATAAAACCCGTATCAAGAAGATCTTTCACTACAAGCCTAGAGATATCTATATTCTTATTCAATAAGGTAGCCTTTCACTCCAAAACCAAGTCTTGAGACAAACCCAAAGCATACTTCCTCATTCTAGACTGCATAGAAGATACTAATTTCAAAGCATAATGAGAAAGCTAATGAAATTTCAGGGCATACTATTTATTCTGCCTTGCTTCAAATTTCAAAACTTATCAACCTTTGCCTACTTCAACTCCTAAGGAAAGAAGTAATCAAAAAAACATTAGAAAAGTCATCCCATATAACTATCACAACAACATCTCCTCTCAATTATTCCCACTCCTCTTACCATTGATATGATACATCCTTTAACTGATATATAACAAACACCACACCCTCAGAGGCAGAAGCATACATCACTCTAAATATTTTCTCCATTTCATCAATAAATCCTTAAAGATCCTCCTTAACCTTGGAACCAATGAAGGTCGAAGGATTTAACCTCATGAACTGGACAACTTTAGTGACCTCAAAACATATAGCAACAGAGCCTATATGGTTAGGCTGACAAGTTTGAAAAGTCACTGATAATGTCATCAGATGAATAGATCGATAAAATTCGATATTAGAAATGTCTCCTTAGGGTAGTGGTGCATGATAATCATTAGCATAAGAATATCAGGGAGGGCTGGCAAAGATCAGTAAAACTTCATGAGAGGTAGTACAATTAGGAGCTGGGATACTAGACCAGGGTTATACTCCATAGTTAAAATGAGTTCTATCCAGATTATCCTCAGTTGGAATAGAGGAGTTTCCAAGAGAAACTGATCTTTGGGGAGGCATGATCTAAAATACGAACAAACAAAATTAGAGGAGATTTCAAGACCTTAGACTCTATACCAAGAAAGTAGAGCACAAGAAAGAAAAACATTCCTAAATACCTTATAGCCTCTTCCTTACAAGTGTGGCATGCTACACATCCATAAAATAGACTCTACTTGACACAGCTTTGTGGACAACCAATTAACTATGAACATAGGCTTTGATACCAAACTTGTTAAGATCCAAACTAGGGCTTAGCCATGATGGGTATCCCAAGTCTGTCGAGGACCAAAAACCACCCCTTTGCCTAGTCAAAATAGAACACAATATAACTACTAGTGGATAAATTTCAAAAATATAATAACATAGGCTACGTTCCAAACATATAACAAGATAGGCAACTCAACTAACTCAAAAAATTATAAGAATTTCACTGACCATCCTAATCCACATTAAACCACAAAGACTCTAAACAAACCTAAACCGATATAAGTTTGGAAATTCCACCAACGATAGCTAAAAGAATCCAATAAAAGTAATCTAAGACATAAATAAAACAAGACTTTAAAATGATATCCCTTCTAGAGAATAGAAGCTCACCACTTCAAAGCTGACTACTGATAACCCAAAAATCCTATCATTGCATAGGAAAAGTAGAAGTGTATCTGGTTCATGTATCGCATGGGGATATAGCATTTAGACATAGTTAGTGGGGTGAGAGCTAGTATGTAACTCAGGAAAGAGATAAAATCATGCCAAGTACAAACCATAGTAAAATCCATATGCACCTATTGTATATACATATATATGTAACATGCTAGGATAGGGAATAAGTCTTAGCATGAGAATAAAATATTAGCTTAGAATATGTAGCTTAACCATCATATAAATGCACCCATGGGTTATATAGGCTCAGCTCTCCCTACTAAAAGGGCCTCAGTGTATGTTACTTGCACAAACCAGAGAATAATCATCTATGTGTATGCACCAAGGGTGACTCGAAAATACTTCCATAAATCAAGAGTGACATGAACATCTAATCATTTAATAAGGGTGACTTTAACACCCTATAATAAAGCAAAGGTGACTCAAACACCAGGCTATTTAGACTACCATGCCATAAAATATAGTTTTCAATATTGGTCCCTCGAGAACTCCACTTTTATGGCCTAGCTACACAACTCCTTTAATCATAACGAAAAGCAAGCTTTACACATTATTATTCATTAAACCAATGATATATGTCAGGTATACACCATTGGTATAATCATACCAACTATACTTGCAAGCTTATAATTATGCTATTTTAATTTCATTAAGTTGGGGGAATGCCTCGACCCCCTTTGTTTATTAGATCAGATTTGGTTCCTTATCCTTTTATGTTATGCAATAGCTCAAAAGGTAGTTTAATGTACATATACTCATGTTTAAAGACAATTTCACAAGCTTGGGTTGAGGTTATCACTAATTTAACTATCAAAATCGATATTATTAGGTAAATCTATGACCCTCTAGTTTATTCATCATGCCCATCCACCCCACATATTTAAAACTATCATTAAAGCATGAAAATTTATATATTAACCATAGGAACATTATTTAAGAAAATAATCATTCAAAACCCTTAACCCACATTCTAAAGCCAACATTCAATCTCTTGATACCCTGGGTGTTAATGACTTGAGGAATTTGAGTGAGAAAAAAGTCCATTTGATTTGTTAAAAGATAGAAATAATCCTTTTTTATTATTTTATGGACATGGGTTCTAAGTGAGGAAAAGAGGGAAATATCCAAAGTGACCTTAATTAAAAGCTTAGAATTTATTGCTAGTGACAATGAGTCACTCTACAACTTATGATGATACTAAAACACTCAGGGTTTGGGCCCTTGAAATTTTCCTAAGCTATGATCTTATTGTCCTTGTAACGACTCACCATACGAGTCATATAATATGGGTACGGGTCAGGTGACCCAACTCATAAGGTGTCTAATAAGTGGTGGTTGGGTTTTTGCTGTGGTTATGATTTAGTGGTGTGGTGACAGTTTGTTAGGATGATCCTTCATCAAATTAGAAACTTAGTAACTTAACATGGCTCTGAGTATGAGTGGATCACTAGGAGCTGTGAGGATATATTATGAATTATTTTTACAAGTTGTATGTTGTCCAGTGTCAATCCCTTTGGATTCTGCCTTGGGTACAACTAAGGCTATACAAGTCTTATGATCTTGTCATGAGTGGAGGTCAGAAAGTCATATGGTGGATAGTGTATGGTGTCTAAATCACTATCTTGGTGAAAACTCCACGGTATGAGTCATATTTTGTGGCCATGGGTCAAGGGGTCGATTCGTAACCACCTGCAGCATTTTTACAGTTTTAAGTTTGAGGTATTTTGGATATTTCCCCCTTGTAACTCCTTTTGGTAACATGACATAGAAAAATTTTTAAGGACTCATTAACTCATTATTCTCAATCAAACACTCTAAAAAATATCTCTCAAGAAAAAGGTTAGGGTTTCATCAAAATAATCAATTAAGGCTCTCAAGGGTGTTTCTCTTCGTCTTCTTTGGTGTCTAAGGCATGTTACTCCTACCTCATTTTTATTTTAAAAAGATTATGTGTTTTAATGTATGATCTCATGATATTATTATGGTTTTTAATAATGATTGGGGGTTTTGGATGTTCATGGTTAGACAATGCTTCCCATGGTTTAATTATGCTTTCTTTCATACTTTTGATATAATTTTGACATTGTGGGATGCCTGTTAATGGTAAATATATTTTAGGGTATTATGGACTCCCAAATTACTTGGTTATGGTTTTTAAACTTATGTTACCTCAACCTATTTTATAAAATGACTGACAATGATTTTGTCACATAGTATGACTATTCTTGAAATCTTTGTATTGTATACAATGTAATGGAAGCTAAATTGGTTTGGTTGATTTTAAATTGTTTGGAAAGTCCTTGATGGCCATGGTTTTATTTTAATTGGAAAATTTAGAGTCAACTTGGTGTAATGGTTTTGGTATAGCATAAATGGATAGACTTGCAAGCTTTAATTTTTGTATGACAATACCAACGATTAATGCCTAAAAAAAAATCCTTGGTAAATGGTTGAAATGTGTAATTGGTTTTAATATGGGCTTAAAGAGGGTTGTGCTAGTAAAGCCATGGAAGGTGAAGGTCCCGGGGGAACCAATAATGGAAACTCATGTTTGTCGATGTGAGGTTTGGTTATGGTGACCGTATGCATGATGTCACACTTTATATTTTTGGAGATGTACTAGTCATCTAAGGTTTTTTTCTTTGATTCGTGTGACTTACATGCATCATGGCCCTTTCAATTGGGGGAGCTGAACCCATATAGTCCATGGGTGGACATTTAGGATGCCAAAGCTACACAACCCAGGTTAAGGTTTTAAATGATGCTACACCCGATTCTCTACCCTAGAATGATATATATATATATATATGTGTGTGTGTGTGTGTGTGTAATTGCATATGGTTATTTGATTTGGTTTTGAATAATGGGATTATTTTATCTTTATCCCTAAGTACATTCTAGCGTTCACTCTGCTAACCATCTTCAGGCGTTGTATCCCCATGCGATGTAGGAACCGGCCATACTACCATTCTTTTTGCTCAGTGACTTAGATTCAAGGACAACTTTGAGTTAGATTAAAGTGGTGAGCTTCCATACTCTGGAATGCTCCATTTTATGCTATAGACTTCTTTTATTTTTGTTATTTATTTGGTTTGGTTTTGTCTATGATCAGGGGCATATCCCGACCGAACATTATTGATTCTGTTTTGAGTCTTTGTTAGACTACTATAGGCATAGGCAATATTGGTATTGGTGTCATCTTTGGTATTAGTATTGGCATTGGGGTTGGCACCGATTAGATATTTGATTGAGGTTATTGGATTATGATTATAGACTTTGTTTAATGTCTTTGAAATATTATTATTTTCTCTTGTTATATGTTTAAAATTCATCTAAAATAAGGTGTAGGGTAGTTACGGTTGCCTATTGGGGGTGGTGTTCGGTCCTGGTGGGACTTAAGATGCCCGACGTGACTAGACCCTGATTCAGGTTATGTCAGACATATTATGACTTGTCAGTCATCGTCTGGACAGTAGCATAAGGCACCCACACTGGTCTAACTATAAGTCATACCCTACAACTAATGCTCAGACCTTACGACTCATAAGGTTCAACCATAGACACATCAGATATTAGGGATTATTACACTGGTTTGGCTATGGAAGAGACCTTATGACTCGTAAAGAGTCTTTATGAATTGTTATATCCTAGTTATAATCAGATCAGAGAGGTTGGGTAACATACTGGTCACACTATGATTTAGGGTCCTACCACCCATAACCATACCTTATGACTTGTATGATAAGTCATAGGTTGGGCATTAAGCTAAAAACTAAGAAATTTTCAGGCCCAAAAATTTGGGGTGTTACAGACCAGCCCAGGATTCACTAAGGTTTATTTCTTATTTGTTGATTAGGGATGCATTGGTTCATATCTTGGGGATTAGTTGATGGTTCACCAACTATTGGTGCACAGTCTACAGATTAGAATCATACTGAATTAAGGAAACAACCTTTAGTTGTAGCTCCTATAGATGAGGTCCCTCTTGCACTAGTGGTTGCTCAGCTAGTAGTTGCTCAATCGGTGGACGCTCACCCTGCTATGTCTATTGAGGAGTAGAAGATGCTAGTTAGATTCTTGTGATTGACTCTACCTAGATTTTCTGATGCATCGGGTGAGTATTCTTATAAGTTCTTAATTGCTTTCGAGGATAGGATCCATAATTTGGCCCTACTTAATACTCATGGTATGTATTACACTACTTTTAAATTGGATTTAGTAGCTTGACATTGGTGGAGAGTTTATATTTATTCCATGTCAACTGGATTCCTCCCCCTCCCAATTATAGGCTCAGTTCTCCGAGATCTTCTTGGAGGAGTATATGCCTCACAATCTTAAATATCATTTGAATGATTAGTTCTCGAGGTTGGAGAAAGTCTCTATGATAGTTGTGGAGTATGAGTCTCAATTTTATGAGTTAGCTAGGCATATTACATCAATCTTGCCGATCAAGAATGAGCGGGTTTAGTGTTTTATTAGAGGATTAAAATTCCTTCTTTGCATTGATACATAGTGTTTGGATGTTGTATTTAGATATTTTTCTGAGGGTTATGACCATGCTCAATTTATGGAGGAGATGCATTGTGAGGCCCAAGAGGTCAGAGATAAAAGACAATAATATTAGGGTAGTTTTAATAAGAGCCACAGTGGCTAACGGTTTAGAGGTTGTTTCTCTAGGTAGGTACCCATTGAGTAAGCCATATCATCATTAAGTTCAGTCTATAAAACACCCTAAACTTTGTCCCTTGCAAACTTCTTGTGTCTTGAACCCTTTGATCATCATATGACTCATACCCTTAACTCGTATGGTGTGGGTACGAGTCTAGGACCCTATACATATGTTGGTCAGTGTCATATTGGCCAAGTTTTGTTATTAGTATGAGAATACATCATACCAGTCATATGCACATAACATGAGAGGTAGGATCCAAACAGTATGTTATCCAGTGTCTAGCCTTTGATATTTGGGCTAGGGTTTCTTCAAGGTGGTCATCTAGAGGCTTAAGGATCAAAATATCACCGTGAATCTTCATAACTTAGGAATATGAATATTCCTTCATTGTTATTTCAAGAAAATCATCTGTTTTAAACATTTTTCTTAATTTATATATGGGGTTTTAGAAATCCATGGTTGAGGGTTGAATGCATAATGTTGTGTATTGTTCTCTTCTGATTTCACTTTTGTTTATACATATTTTCGATGATGTTTTTGCACATGTGGGTGCATGGGAATTGTAGTTTCATAAATGGGTCATTGTTAACCCTAACATGATGGTTTTTTACTTGAATAATGGTTTGATAATGGTATGCCCTCAACCTATTTATGAAAATGTCTATAAGAGAATTTTGTCATATGATGAATTGTGTTTTGAACTAATAATTGTCATAAGAATATTAATTAAGGATGAATTTTTTGTAATGGTCTTGATGACCATAAGTTGAATTGAATCATGATTCGAACTAAGAGATTGGCCTAATAATGTAAATGGTTGGTAAATGGTTTAGGGAGGGTATTGTTAAACATAAGTAGATTTGAATTGTAACCTTGGTGGTTTAAATGGATAAATGGGTTTGAGTCCCTAAATATTGGATTGAATTGATGTCTTGTATAGATAATGGGTTCGAGTTCTAATGTTGAATGATAATAATTATGGCATGTTGTACACTTATAAGTGGGGTTGGTATGATGATACCAATGGGATGCCTTCGGTAAGTAATTGGATTAATGGTTGTGTATATGTGTAATGAATGTTTAAATGGACTTTAAAGCGGTCTGTGTAGCCAGGCTGTGAAAGTGAAGTTCGAAGGACTAACACTGAAAACTGCACTAGCTTGTGTAGGTGTCTATATAACTGGGAGGTTTTAGTCCCCCAAATAGATGTATGAATGGGAGGTTCGAGTCCCCCGTATTTTATACATTAGTGCTTAAGACACCTTGATTATGCCGGGATGTTTGATTCCCCCATAATAACATATTAGGTTATGGATATTCTCTGGTTAGTGTAGCTACACACACTGGGGCCCTCCCAGCTAGGGGAGAACTGGGCTCATGGGTACCTTGTTTTATGACAGTTATTCTACACAGCCTAGGTTAAGGTTTTAAAAGTTCATACTACGCCTTGTTCCCTATCCCAGCATATTATATATATTTGCATGTATATGATTACATATGATGATTTGACTTGGTTTTGAATGATGGCATTATTTTATTCCTATATCCCTAAGTTATATGCTAGCGCTCCAATTGCTAACTGTCTTTAGATGTTGTATCCCCACACGATGCAGGTCCCGGAGATTCTTCAACTTTACCTACGCAATGATCAGGTGTTCGAGTGGTTCATAAGTTGACATTGAAGTGGTGAAGTTCCATGCTTCAGAAGGATTCATTTCATTGTCTTCATATTCTATGTATTAGACTTGTTTAGACTCTGGATTTGGCTACTACCGAGGGCATATCCTAATATTTTATTGACTTCGGATTATAGAGGCTTTGTTTGATTACTGTGGACTTGAGTGTGTTGTTTGGTGGATTGGTTTAGACATTTATGAGTTATCATTTGTCTTATTTTTTTCTCTATCTTAATACATATTTGGAATTCATTTAATATTTGTAGTTGTTATGCTTGTTAGGTTAGGTGAAGGGGTGATCTTTGGTCCACCTGGGACTTGAGATACCCATCACGGCCTTGCCCTAATTTAGGTCATGACAAAGTTGGTATCGAATCCTAGGTTCATAGTCAATTGGGTGTCCACAAATCTGTGTCAAGTAAAGTCTCTTTTATGGCTGTATAGCATGCCACACTTATAAATGAGAGGCTATATGACATTTAGGAATGTTTCTCTTTCTTGTTGTCTTAATTTTGAGCTATATTGTCTTGGATTCTTTTGATTTTCATTTGCTCATCTTTCAAGATCATGCCTCCAAGAAGATCTGAAGTTCATGCAAACTCTTATGTCCCATCTGAGGACAATGTAGACGGAGCTCATCCAACTTCTATGGTCCAAACTTGGTCAAGGGTCCTACATCTGACTGTCCTCATGGGGTTTCACCTGTCGCCTCTAATCCACCTCCTAAGAGATAACTTATACTCAGTCGCCTCCTGAGAAGGTTACTAATGATAAGTTCTGTTTCTCCATTACCCTATTAACTCAATTGGTGATATCTCAGTCATAAAAATTGTGTGCTACTGTTGCTACTATGAGTTCATATGAGGCCACTAGGGTTGGCCAATTCATGAGGTTGCACCGACTGATGTTTACTGGTATAAAGGTTGAGAAGGATCCTCAAAGTGTTATTTGATGAAGAATATCTTTTGGGTTATGCATGCTTTGGAGGTTTAATGGTTAGAGTTTGTTGCCTATCAATCGAAGGATGTGGTGTACCAATGGTACGAAGAGTGGGAATAGTCGAGCAGTAAAGATGCTAGTTCTATAATATGGGATAATTTCTCTAGTACATTTTTGGACTGCTTCTTTTCTTAGGAGTTAAGGAAATCTAAAGTATATGAATTTATTAACTTAAATCAAGAAAGGTTGATAATCAAGAAGTGTGCTTTTAAATTCCATCGGTTATCCTGGTATGGTCCTGAATTGGTATTAATATAAGTGCCCAAATGAGAAATTTTGCTTCAAGATTGTCTCATGAGTTGATCCTTGAGAGTAAGGCTTCCTTGTTGATCAAAGACATGGACATCTCCAGATTGGTTATGTATATGCATTAGGTCAAAAAGAAAAAGAAGGCTGAGACTAGTGAGAGGCAAAGTAAGAGGTCTCAATTTTTAGAATAGAGTGAGGGCCAATACAGAGTGGTAGTGGCCTAAGAAGAAGAGCTGGGAGAGTCCTAACTCCTATTCAGCGGCTAGTGCTCCCTACCCAAAGCTGTTGGGAGACAAATATTTTTAGGGTGGTGATACTTCTAGGGCACAAGTTACCCATTTTTAGGTTAGCGGGGCTTAGTCCACATCATCCTACCCTTCTTATAGATTCTATGGTCAGCATCATCGTGGACAGTGTGAGAAGGTGAGGAATCGATATTTTATGTGTGGTTAGATTGAGTATATATAGCGGAATTGTCCCTCTAGAGTTACTTCTGGGGCAAACAAGGTTCTTGTTGCCTCTTCTTCAGCTCCTGTACCAAAGGACGCTACTTCTAGCTCTGGCATAAGTCGAAACCATCTTTATGCTCTCACTACTCATCAGGAGTCCAAGGAATCTCTGGATGTCGTTACTGGTATACTGAAACTCTTTTCCCATGATGTGTACTATTTAATTGATTAGGTTCCTCTCTTTCTTATGTGACCCTATTTGTAGCTGTGCATTTTGGTTTCATTCCTAAGTATCTGTCAGACCCGTTTTATATTTCTATCCTAGTAGAAGACTCTGTGGTTGTTAGAAGGGTCAATAGGGGGTGTATGGTATCTATTGGTAGAAGAGAGACTCTGGTAGACTTGATAGAGTTGGACATGGTTGATTTTGATGCTATTTTGGGGATGGATTGGCACGTTTATGCTATGCTTCATTAGACTGTTAGACCCATAAGGTCATTTTTAATTTTTGTAATGAGCTAATTATTGAGTGGAAGGGTGGTTCTGTAGCTCGTAAGAAGAGGTTCATATCATATCTTAGAGCTCGAAGATTGATATCCAAAGGGTGTCTCTATCATTTTGTCTAGGTTAAAGATTCTAACTCGGAGGATTCTTCTTTGCATTCTATCCCGATGTGTTTTGATAAGGGTTTCATCCGTCCTAGTGTGTCTTTGTGAGGTGCACTATGTAATTTGTGGGTAAGAAGGATGGTTCACTTCAAATGTGTATTGATTATCAGGAGTTGAATAAAGTGACAGTAAAGAATAAGTCCCTCTTCCTAGGATAGATGATCTTTTTATCATCTCTAAGGTGCTAAGTTCATCTCTAAGATCAATATTTAATTTGGGTATCATCAGTTAAATATTAGGGAGGCGAATATCCCTAAGATAGTTTTTCATACCTGGTATGGGCATTTTGAGTTCTTGGTGATGTCGTTTGGTTTGACTAATGCCCCGATGGCATTTATGGACTTGATGAATAGGGTCTTCCATTAGTTTTTAGATTTGTTTTTCATTGTCTTTATCAATGACATCTTGGTGTACTCTAAGAATGAGGTGGATTATGCTAATCACCTCCCTCTTGTGTTGCAGACCCTGAAAGATCAGCAGTTGTATGCTAAGTTCTCTAAGTGTGAGTTTTGGTTGAATGTCATAACTTTTTTAGGTCATGTCGTGTCTAGTCAGGGGATTAAGGTGGATTCTCAGAAAGTTGTTGTGGTTATGAAATGGCCTAGACCCATGAATCTAACCGATATTCGAAGCTTCTTGGGTTTAGCTGGTTACTATAAGAGGTTTCTGTAGAGTTTTTCTTTTATTGTTGTTTTATTGACGAAATTAACTCAGAAGAAGGTTAAGTTCTTATGGTCTGATGCTTGCAAGGGTATCTTTGAGAAGCTATAAGATCAATTGACTTCAACTCCAGTCTGGACTCTATTAAGGATATAGAGGGATTTGTGGTCTATTATGATGCGCCCCAGGTTGGTTTGGGTTGTGTGTTGACGCAGCATGGTAAGATAGTTAACAATGCCTCTAGACAGTTGAAGGTTCATGAGAGGAACTATTCGACTCATGACTTGGAATTATTAGCTGTGGTATTCGTGTTGAAAATCTAGTGTCACTATCTTTATAGGGTCCATGTTGATTTCTTTTCTGACCATAAGATCCTACAGTAAGTATTTACACAAAAAGAGCTTAATCTCAGGCAAAGAAGGTGGCTCAAGTTGCTGAAGGACTATGATATAAGTCTTTACTACCATCCAGGTAAAGCTAATGTAGGTGTTGATGCTCTTACCAGGTTATCCATGGGGAGTTTAGATAATGTAGATAAGGATAAGTGGGAATTGATGAAAGATATTCACTATTTGGCTAACCTTGGAATTTATCTCTTGGACTCTGAGGATGGTGGTGGCTTTCAAGATCGGTAGTGATGGTATCTTGAGTTACCAAGGGAGGTTGTGTGCTTCGGATGTTGATGGATTGCGATGCAGGATTCTGGCTGACGCCCATGAGTTGCAGTATACGGTTCATCCTGGTTAGACAAAGATGTATCATGATCTCAAGGAAATATATTGGTGGAATAACATGTAACGGGATGTAGTCGACTTTGTGGCTAAGTGTATGGTGTGTCAACAAGTGAAGGTGGAGCATAATGGTGGGCTACTTTAATATATTGAACTACCGATGTGGAAATAGGAGATAATCATTATGGATTTTGTTACTGGCCTTCTGCGGTCGCAAAATCAATGTTACTCAATTTAGGTCAACGTGGATTGGATGACAAGTCTGCTCACATTTTGCTCGTGAGGACTACTTATTCTACCGAGGATTATGCAAGGTGTTAAAATTGCATGGTTCACCTGTCTCGATTATTTTGGATTGTGGTACTCAGTTCTCATCGCATTTTTTGCGCTCTTTTCAGCATAGTTTGGGGACCAAGGTGAGTATCAGTACGACTTTTCACCAACAGTCAAATGGGCTAGCTGAAAGGACTATTCAGACTTTAGAAGATATATTGCAAGCCTGTGTGATTGATTATAGTGGTAGTTGGTTTGACCATTTGCCTTTAATTGAATTTGCTTATAATAATAGTTATTATTCTAGAAATGGTATAGCCCCATTTAAGGCATAGTATGGTAAGAGGTGTAGATCTCCTATTGGGTTATTTGAGGTTGGGGAAGCGGAGATGTTTGGCCCTGATTTGGTTCACCAAGATATGGAGAAGGTGAAGGTAATTTGGGATAGGCTTATGACCAACCATAGTCACCAAAAGTCCAATACGGACGTGAGGCAAAGGGATTTGGAGTTTAAGGTTAGAGATTGGGTGTTCTTGAAGCTATCTCCCATGAAGGGAGTCATGTGGTTTGGGAAGAAGGGGACACTCATTCCCCGATATTTTGGACCATATGTAGTTTTGAGAAGGGTTGGTAAAGTTGCATATGAGTTAAAATTTCCCTCTAGCATGAGTTTCATTCATCCGATATTCCATGTGTCCATGTTACGGAAATGTGTGGGTTATCCTTCATTAGTTTTCCCTTTGGAGGACATTGGTATTTCAGATTCCTTCTACTTTGAGGAGGTCCCGATGAGGATTTAGGATCGGCAAGTTCGTCAGTTGCAAAAAAAGGACGTGGCCACAGTAAAGGTTCTATGGTGTAACCGAAAATCCGAGGAAGCTATTTGGGAGGCCAAGGAGGACATAAAGTCCAAGTATCTGTTCCTATTCCCAATTTTGTAAAATCATGCTTGAGGTATGCGTTGTTCCTAACATCTTCATTTTATGTTAATCATGCTGGTAGTGCCTCGTCCTATTATTCGAGGATGGATGATCCTAAGGGGGGAAACTAAAACACTCAAACTTTGGCCCTTTGAAACTTCTCGTGTCTTGAACCCTCTGATCATCATACTACTCACACCCTTGACTCATATGGAGTAGGTACGAGTCTAGGACCCTAGTCGTATGTTGATCAGTGTCATATTGGCCAAGTTTTGTTATTGGTATGAGAATACATCATACCAGTCATATGCACATGATATGAGAGGTAGGATCCAAATCGTATGTTATCCAGTGTCTAGCCTTTGATATTCTGCTCAGGGTACGACTTGAAGGGTACTAATTATATGGTTAGGGTATGATTTTTAGGCTAAGGAGTCCTATGTTAGACAGAATATGATGTCCAACTTTCTGATCTAGTTATGACTAGAGGGTACCACTCGTATGATGTGGATACGAGTGAGGGTCTAATCGTACCCTTCTATGCCCTTTTCATACCTTTTAAGCTGAGGATATTTTAGACATTTCCCAACCCAATCTCTTAAGACCCCATGTCTTATAACACTATTTGGTCCCTCATTGTACACTTTGGAAGATCAAAAAACCCTCTAAACACTCTCTAAAACCTCTTAAGGAGATTGGGCTAGCATTTCTTCAAGGTGGTCATCTAGAGGCTTAAGGATCAAAATCTCTCCGTGAATCTTCGTAACTCAGGAATATGACTCTTCCTTCATTGTTAGTTCACAAAAATCATGTGTTTTAAACATTGTTCTTAAATTATATATGAGGGTTTCAAAATCCATGGTTGAGGGTTGAATGCATAATGTTGAGTATTGTTCTCTTGTGATTTCACTTGTGTTTATACAAGTTTTCGATGATGGTTTTGCACATGTGGATAGATGGCAATTGTGGTTTAATAAATGGGTCATGGTTAACCCTAACGTGATGGTTTTTGACTTGAATAATGGCTTGATAATAGTATGCCCTCAACCTATTTATGAAAGTGTCTATAAGAAGAATCTTGTCATATGATGAATTGTGTTTTGAACTAATGCTTGGCATAAGAATGTTAATGAAGGATGAATGTTTTTGTAAAGGTCTTGATAACAATAAGTTGAATTGAATTATGATTTGAACTAAGGTATTAGCCTAATAATGTAAATGGTTGGTAAATGGTTTCATAAGGTGATAACGCTCAACTTACTCCTCAGATTAGGGTAAGGCGGTCGTTGTCAATATATTTACCCAACTTCGGAGTCGGGGTCGAATCCACAGGGAACAATGTGAGTGGCGATTAAACTAGTTCAAAACATAGCAACAAGTTAAATTAAAACAAATAATAAGAAAAGACAAAACTGGGGTTTTTATCAATCAAACAAATACTAACGTTTCAACTTATTTTAGAACTCAAAACTTAGATTTCAATATTTTGAATCAATGATATAGAGAAACTGGGGTTGTGATCACTATGACTATTAATCTCCATTGAATAATAATTGTTCAAGATTCTCGTGGGAGATAGGAACAACAGAATATCCCCAAAGACGATACTATCTGACTTATCTTTCGACCTCACCAGACAATTTATTATCTAATTCTTTCGAACTCAGATAACATATCTATTTCCATAAGGATGTTATCTCAGGTAGATTAATCCAGTTACGGCATCAATAATTAAACAGAAGGTTGGTAGCTTCCGAGTCCCTATTGATAATTCACGTCCTCTAGTCTATTTCTCCGTTAGAAGCAAATAAGGCCTAAGGCATAACCTAATGTTTGCAACCAGTAGATTCAAGTTAAAACAACAGAATTTCAAGACTTTCCCACAATCACTCAAACCCTAATCCAACTATTAAATCAATAAAATAATAATCATATATCCCACAACCCTAGTTGTGGGTTTTAGTTTCTCATAAGATAGAAAGAGAAGACACAGATTGAATTCATAAATTAAAGTAATTAAACTTACAAAAGATGAAATCCAAAGTTGATTCTCCTCCAAATACAATAAGAAATTCCCACAACTAAATCAAAGGATTGAAAATTGAATTCTAAGTTAAGAGAGCTGAAAATTAGAGAAAAAAAAGTGATTCCTGGCCTCTCCAGGCCTCCCCTCAATGAAACCCTAAAAGTTGCTATTTATAACCCTGATTTAAGACAAATTCGAAATTAATTAGAAAAACCCTCAACTATGCCTTAAATACTTCAGCCTAACTATGGAAAGAAAATAACAAAATAATTATTTTTCTCGGATAGGTAACGATGTAGCTGACGCCGCGTCAAGGATCTGATGGCGTATCACGGATGGCGTCAGATTTACTGTAGTTGTCTTCAATATCTGCCTTAGGCTGATGATGTAGCTGACGCCGCGTCAATATTCTGACGGCGTATCACAGATGTCGTCAGAATTCTTCTTCAAGTTCTACTTCTCTGGTTAAGGCTGACGACATTCTTGACACCTTATCACCATTTTGACACTGTGTCACAAATGGGCATTACAACTGCTTCTCAACTTCAAGTCCCTAGTTTAGGATGACGCCACTTCTGATAGCCTATCACAAGGCTGACGATGTATCACGAATGTCGTCGGCCATGTTTTCTTTTCTTTTGCTCAGTTTTCACTCCTTTTGCTCCATGGTTGTTTATTTTTATTCCTTCATACTTTTACTGCAATATCACAAGTAAAACATCAAAAACAACAAGAGTTGCTTAAGAATTCACAATTATTTCTAGTTAAAAAGCATTAAATGTGCTACAGAAATCTAGTACATCAACACCCTCAACTTAAAATAATTGCTTGTCCTCAAGCAACTACATAACATAACACTTCGATGCTTAACCAAAAGAAACATAAGATACCTATTGATTATTAAGTTTAGCTCAAAACATATGCCACTCTCCAAGTTCAATTACTTATAAATCCAACTGTGTATATAAATGAAGATCAACAATGTGACCCAAAGGAATCAAGATATGGCTTCAATTCAGCAACAACAACCATGCATATATCAATATTACACTTATCCAGACAAGTTTGCAACTAGCAATATAACCAGTGTGACTTCACAACAAAGAAGTCCCTCCTCACTCATATATGAAGCCTTCACAAGAAAGAAGTCCCTCCTCACTCATATATGAACTCAAGCATGTTAATGCGGGGACAGTCAAGAGAAACTCACTCTCAGAAAGAAATTCCACTCAATGTATGCCAAATACCATAAGCTTGCCCTTATTTTCATTACCAAGGTGTCCAGACAGGTAAGTTAGGATCACTATAGGTTTTATATTCGGCTTGTAATGTAGGCTAAGGGATGGTATGATATTCAATTGCATTTAGAGTGACTAAGCCTCCTTGGAACTACCTTAACTTTTAGGGCCTCACTTATTAACCTTTTTCTCAATTCTTCTCTTCTCTTGATCACACACATTGAGGATAGGTGCAATTCTTATTATTCATTTTTTTTTCACAATATTCTTTTCTTATTCTTTTTCCACAGCACCATACTTTTTATTCTTTTTCTTTTATTCTACCATTCCTCATACTCATTTTACATTACGCACCCCTATGATAGCCACCCTCAACTTAGGTTGTTTGCTTAAGTCAAAGTACACAGTGTTCAAGGAGGACCAGGGCCAAAACAGGTTTATTATGATATAAATGGGAAGGTGATAGGTGTCATAGAAAGAAACGGTTAATTCAGGCTCAAAATAGGGATCAAGAGATATTATGCATAATAAGGAAGGTCATTTAGGCTAAAAGTTGACTAATATTAACAACAGCCTATGATCCTTTCCTAACCCATATCTTTCAACCAAAGTAAGACTAACCGGGCAAGTTCTGGATTTAACACACAAAGAGAACTAAGTAGTATCTCACATGCACATGGCACAAAGGTACATCACAAGCTACTACCTATCTGGTTCATGCGATTGTTTAGCAGTGGATATCATGTCACTAGTACTAATGCCATTACAAGATGCATAGTGGTCACACATAAATGTATATCACACAGATATAAAATAGACCAACGAAGAGGTATTTATCAGTCTCAAAAATCAACAAAAATTTGTCAACTATCCTAGATACTTATTTTTCTCCCAATTAACCACAACACATCATAAAACAAAACACAATACTCCTAAACATGCCGGCTCTACTAGGAACAAGACTCCGGGGAAAAGAGGTACGACAACAAAAACCCTAGGAGGACATCAACACCTACAAGTAGCCCCATCCTCAACTTAATATCATGCATTGTTCCCAACACGTCAAATCAAAACAAGAGAGTTAGAAACATACCTGTGGCACCATGGGTGCCAAGATCTGATGTCAATCACATACTACGAATACAAATAACAAATTACCTTGGGTTGCCTCCCAAGAAGCGCCTAGTTTAACGTCGCAGGATGACCCAACTCAGCTTTTCCCTCCACCTTAAGGATATGAATTTCACCCCTAACTTAGAGTGCATCTTCTTGCCTTACTCATAGGGAGGTGGTACAAAGATTAAGAAGTCGAGTAATGAATGATGCATGGTAAACAACTCAACCTTAAAGTGAGGTATGTTTTTATGTTGTTTACAAGTGTAAAATAAAGAATATAGGATTCTTGTTCCTCATCTTCACAGTCTTCCACTAGTTTAGATGATTCCATAGACAAGATATCATATAAACATAATGTGGAAAAATGCTTCAAGTGTGGCCCAACAAATCATACGTCAAAATTTACACTATCCTCTACACACTCATTTTTATTCATCTTCTCAACATTTTCACTTTGAATTGGGCTAGAGTCTTCATAAGAAATTGGCTTGTTTTCTTATTTTTCCTCTAGCATTATTTCCTCAATCTTGGCATCATCCCTCATGGTTGGTTTGGTTGGTTGGGAAATATCCAAGGTCTGCTCAACATCAAGCACAACATCGATATAGGATTCTTGCTCCTCATCTTCACACTCATACATTATTTTAAATGATTCCACAGACAAGATATCATCTAACCACAATGTAGAAAAGTGTTTTGGATGATTGACCTCGATATCCATCTCTTCTATCATTTCTCTTCCCTCGTTAAATGCCCTAATATCTTAACGTATGTCATATATGGTATCATTCGTTGTGTCTATACGATCCAACATTAGTTGAAGCATAGCTTCAATGGTACTCTTTCCAATGCTTCATTCTTCCTTTTCTTGACCATAAGACTTGTCATACTCATAAGAAGAACTAAAACCAGGGTTAGCGCAATAGGGGGAAGGGGAATTCAGGCAATCACTCCAATGTCCATCTTGACCACCACATAAAGAACAATTATACTCCCAGTAGGCTGGAGATGGTGCACATATCTCTCTCCGAGGAGCATAGTTATAATCTTGCCAAAAGTGAGGTTTATCATAATATGAACATAGATCATTATGATACGATTTCCAACCACCAAACTCATGTTCATTCCAAGATGCCATAGCAATAAGTAAATTAGAATAAAAATCTACCTAACACAAAAAAAAAAGAAAACTAAACACAAATATTTACAAGTTTGAACTCAAGCAAGTAGGCTAAAATTTCAAACCAACTCAATACTCCAAATTGTTCGCTGACAACGATGCCATTTTTGATAACGCTCAACTTACTCCTCAGATTAGGGTAAGGCGATCATTGTCAATATATTTATCCAAATTTGGAGTCGGGGTCGAATCCACAGGGAACAATGTGAGTGGCGATTAAACTAGTTCAAAATGATGGCTACAAGTTAAATTCAAACAAATAATAAGAAAATACAAAATGGGTGTTTTTATCAATCAAACAAATACTAACGTTTCAACTTATTTAGAACTCAAAACTTAGATTTCAATATTTTGAATCAATGATATAGAGAAACTAGGGTTGTGATCACTATGACTATTAATCTCCATTGAATAATAATTGTTCAAGATTATCGTGGAAGGTAGGAACAACAGAATATCCCCAACGATGATACTATCTGACTTATCTTTCGTCCTCACCAGATAATTTATTATCTAATTCTCTCAAACTTAGATAACATATCTATTTCCATAAGGATGTTATCTCAGGTAGATTAATCCAGTTACAGCATCAATCATTAAATAGATGGTTAGTAGCTTCTGAGTCCCTATTGATAATTCACGTCCTCTAGTCTATTTCTCCATTAGAAGCAAATAAAACCTAAGGCATAACCTAAGGTTTCCAACCAATAGATTCAAGTTAAAACAACAGAATTTTAAGACTTTCCCACAATCACTCAAACCCTAATCCAACTATTAAATCATTAAAATAATAATTATAGATCCCACAACCCTAGTTGTGGGTTTTAGTTTCTCATAAGATAGAAAGAGAAGACAAAGATTGAATTCATAAATTAAAGTAATTAAACTTACAAAATATGAAATCCAAAGTTTATTCTCCTCCAAATACAATAAGAAATTCCCACAACTAAATTAAAGGATTGAAAATTGAATTCTAAGTTAAGAAAGCCGAAAACTAGAGAAAGAAAAGTGATTCCTGGCCTCTCCAGGCATCCCCTCAATGAAACCCTAAAAGTTGCTATTTATAACCCTGATTTAAGACAAATTCAAAATTAATTAGAAAAACCCTCAACTATGCCTTAAATACTTCAGCATAACTATGGAAATAAAACAACAAAATAATTATTTTTCTCAGACAGGTGATAATGTAGCTGACACCGCATCAAGGATCTGACGGCGTATCACGGATGGTGTCAGATTTGCTCTAGTTTTTCTTCAATATCTTCCTTAGGCTGACGATATTGCTGATGCTGCGTCAGGATTCTAACGGCGTATCATAGATGTCGTCATAATTCTTCTTCAAGTTCTGCTTCTCTCGTTAAGGCTGACGACATTCTTGACGCCTTATTACTATTTTGTTGCCATGTCACAAATGGACGTCACAACTGCTTCTCAACTTCAAGTCCCTAGTTTAGGATGACGCCATTTTTTATAGCCTATCACAAGGCTGACGACGTATCACGAATATCGTCAGCCATGTTTTCTTTTCTTTTTGCTCAATTTTCACTCCTTTTGCTCTATTATTGTTTATTTTTATTTCTTCAGCCTTTTACTACAATATCATAAGTAAAACATCAAAAACGACAAGAGTTTCTTAAGAATTCGCAATTATTTCTTGTTAAAAAGCATTAAATATGCTACAGAAATCTAACACATCATGAGGGTCTTATTGAGCATATGTTGATTTGAATTTTAACCTTGGTGGTTTAAATGGCTAAATAGGTTTGAGCCTCTAAATATTGAATTGAATTTATTTCTTTCATAGACAATGGGTTCGAGTACCGATGTTGAATAATAATGGTTATGACATATTGTACGCTTGCAAATGGGGTTGGTATGATAATACCAAAGGGATGCCTTTGGTAAGTAATTGGATTAATATTTGTGTATGTGTGTAATAAATATTTTAAATTAGGCTTTAAAGAGGGATGTGTATCTATCCATGAAATTGGAGTCCGATGGACTAACACTGGAAATCGTGCTAGCTAGTATGGGTGTCTATATGACTGGGAGGTTTGATTCCCTCAGATGGGTATATGAATGGGAAATTGAGTCCCTCATGTTGTATATATTGGTGATTAAGTCACCTTGACTATGTTGGGAGGTTCAAGTCCCCCATAATGGCATATACGATTATGGATATTTTCTGGTTCATACGGCTACACGCACTGGGGCCCTTCCAGCAAGGGGAGAGCTGGTCCCATATAGCCTGTGGGTGCCTTATTTTATGACAGTTATTCTACACAGCCTAGGTTAAGGTTTTAAAAGTTCATGCTAAGCCTTGTTCCCTATCCTAGTCCGTTATATATATATATATATATCCATGTATGTGATTGCATATGATGATTTGACTTGGTTTTGAATGATGGCATTATTTTATTCCTATATCCCTGAGTTACATGCTAGCTCTCCAATTTCTAACCATCTTTAGATGTTGTATCCCCACGCGATGCAGGTCCCAGAGCTTCTTTAACTTTACCTGCACAATGATCAGGTGTTCGGGTGGTTCATAAGTTGACATTGAAGTGGTGAGGTTCCATACTTCGGAAGGATTTATTTCATAGTCTTCATATTCTATGTATTAGACTTGTTTAGACTCTAGATTTGGCTACTATCAAGGGCATGTCCCGATATTTTATTGACTTCGAATTATAGAGGCTTTGTTTGATTACTGTGGACTTGGGTATGTTTTTTAGTGGATTGGTTTTGACATTTATGAGTTATCATTTGTCTTATTCTTGCTCTATATTAATACATGTTTGAAATTCATCCGACACCTATGGTTGTTATGCTGGTTAGGTTAGGTGAGGGGGTGATCTCTAGTTCACTGGGACTTAATATACCCATCATAGCCTGGCCCTAGTTTGGGTCGTGATAGTTTAGTAGGCCCATTCATGTCGTACTATAGATTATTGATGAAGGCTAATCTAGTTACAGTGATCATCTTGGCTAGGGTAGTGGTCAGCCTTTAAGGGGTTTTTTTCTAGTTATTCTGGTTGTGGTGGTTTTCTTGGATCAGTTGGATCTTCTGGTTTTAGTATAATACGAGAAGTATTTTATGGTTGTATGCCCTTATGTTATTTCCTCAGAGAGTGCCCCAGTCATGGAGCGATGCTTCCATCAGCTTAGAGTATTTTGCCAATGAGTGTTGTACCTCCCTCTGCTAGGGTGGTATGCATGGCCATCGGGTAGTCCCCAGGGTGCTTATAGAGGTCCTCAAACCAGAAGAATAGAAGATCGGTGAAGAGTGCAATTAGGTGGCGAGTGGGTCAGTTGTATGTCTTACCTGCTAGACCCAAGGCTGAGTCTTAAAATATTGTTATTGCAGGTATGATTTCAGTGTTCCATTAACCATATTCTTCTTTATTTGATCTGAGATCCCTTATTCTTATGTATATTTTTATCATGCCCCACGATTAGAGTTATCCTGGGATTCTTTATTTGAGCTGTTATGTGTATCTACTCCCATGGGTGATATTTTAGTATTGGTAGGGTTTATAGTTCATTTGTTGTGACTGTTCGAGAGTTTGATACTCAGGTTGATCTTATTGTTTTAGACATTTCGGATTTAGATATGATTGTAGGCATGGAGTAGTTATCCCCTACCATACGGTCATAAATTGTTTTACCAAGATCGTAACCTTATCCATGCCCGGCATACCATCGATTGTGTAAAAGGGATATATTAGCTGCGAGTCCATGGGGATTATTCCTTATATTTGGGATAGAAGACTTATTTTGAGGGGTTGCGAGTATTATCTAACTTTTATTCATGATATTAGGGTGGAGATTTCTTCTGTTAACTCGGTTCCTATAATTTGTTAGTTTCCAGATATTTTTCCCAGTGATCTACCTGGTTTTCCTCCTGAGCATGATATTAAGTTTGTTATTGGTCTTAAGTCGGGCACCCAACCTATTTTTATATCACCTTACCGTATGGCTCTTGTCGAGCTTAAGGAGCTGAATTCTTAGCTTTAGGATCTTCTGGGTAAGGGTTTTATTAGATCGAGTGTGTCTTCTCAGGATGTTCCTGTCTTGTTCGTGGAGAATAAGGATGTTTCATTGTGTATGTGTACTGACTATAGACAACTTAATAAGGTGACAGTGAAGAATAAGTATCCTATACCTCGCATTGATGATTTGTTTGACCATTTTTAGGGAGAAGAGGTGTTCTCTAAGATTAACTTAAGGTCCGGTTACCATCAGTTGGATGAGGATATCCCAGTGACAACCTTTAGGACTCGTTACAGCTATTATGAGTTCCGGGTGATGTCACTTGGGTTAACAAATGCCCCATCCACGCTCATGGATTTGATGAGCCACGTGTTCAGACCTTATTTGGATTCCTTCATGATTGTTCTTATCGATGATATCCTTGTGTATTCAAGGAGTAGAGAGGAATATATGCAACATTTGAGGATTGTGCTCCAGACTTTGAGAAATCACAAGCTTTCGCCAAATTCTGTAAGTGTGAGTTCTGGCCCGAGTTAGTGACATTCCTTGGACATATGGTGCCTAAGGATGGGATTATGGTAGACCCGACGAAGATTGAGGCTATTCATAACTAGGTCAGGCCTACTGTCACAACCCGAGCTAGGTCCAAGTCGTGAAGGATATATCAAGCCCGCCATGGACCGGAGACCACCCACTTAACCTAACCTCAAGAGCACAATAAATAGAAATAGAGTAGAAGCCAAATCAAGATAGTAATAAAAGATAAATAGATAAATCAAAAGAAAACTAAGAATCAAAACAAAAAATAACCTAAACTTGTCCACAGCAGCCTCTAAAACTAGAATAGCAACTAAGTTGGGACATACCTCAGACTATAACCAACAAGAATCCAAAAGTACAAAGTCAATAAAGAAAGAATAATGAAATGATAAGGCCTTCTGAAGGATGGAGGCTTACCACTTCATAGGCACCATAATAAACATGCTCAACCACCTAACGCTGCATCGGAGCAACAGAAAAGTCTTTGGACCCAACAAAATAAAATAATTTAGTGTCCTAGGACGGTCAGTGGGATAAGCTCTAGCATATAACTCAGAAAAAGTGATAAAATAATTCCATATTAAGAATTAGTCAAAACGACATCGACACATTCATATATATATCTATAAGATATCGGGATAGGGTAGATGATCATGAGCATGGCAGTTTAAAAAATTTAACCTGAATAGTGTAGCTCGATCCATCCTAAAGGCACCCATGGACTATATGGGTTCAGCTCGCCCTACTAAAAGGGCCCAGTGCGTGTTAGATGCAGGAACCAAGGAAAAAATCGAGGGAAAAATAAAGACAACATAGGAAATAGTCATCCCAAAAATATATATATCAAGTGTATACTAAGCACACGATCATATAGACGCCCAATGCCGGCAAACATGGTTTCCAGTGTTCACCCCCCCGGGACTTACACCTTCACGGTGAGTTATGCAATTTTCTTTAAGCCAAAATTAAAATAATTTGCACATAAATCAATTTGTTAACCCAAGAGTCATTTACTAAGGCATTTACCACTTGTTATCGTCATACCAATAAGCTTGCAAGCCAAATTAAATATGCCAAACCAATCCATATGTCTATATTGACTCCCAAGTTTTATTAAAAATCCAACCCATGGCTACCAAGGTCATCCAAACCCATTTTTATATCCATTTTATCCATTAATGCAATGCATTGGGTTCAAAAACAAGTTAAACCATGCAATTTTCCATAATCAAAACAAGATTATAAAGTGGATAGAGGTTAATGCCAATTCCAAGTCAAAATTCATCCAATTTGGGAAAACCAACGTCCCTCATTCCAATCATTTAAATAATGTACCAATTCAGACCCATAAACATAAATTTAAAGCATGAATAATCAATTTAAAAGATGGGAGAAGTAATTCAATCAGTAACAACCAAAACCCTCAACCCAATTTCAAAACCCATAATTTAAATTACATAACAATCCATTAAATCAATGCCACAATGTAAAATTAAAGTTTAAAGAAGAGAAACATACCTGAAACATACAAGAATTGAAGTCAGCTTGCAGTTTGGAGTCCTGAGTAGTGATTTCTTTAAAAACCCTTGAGGTTTCTTGGGTGGAGAGTTAAAGATGAATAAAGTAGAGTTTGCTCTTTGAAAAATGAAGGAAAAGTGTAACTTTTATGTTTATAAGTCGTACAAGGGATAAAAAGACCAAAAGCCTCTTGCCCCAAGTGTAAGAAAATAAAACTGGACGAAATTAAACACTAGCGTGGCACACCAATATCGCAGATGTTAGCTTTCGTGCCACGCTAATATCACAGAGGTTAGCCTCCGTGACACGAATTTATCACGGACCCTTACCACCTCGGATTCCCAAAATGACCTCGAACCCTTCCAAAAAATTAAAAACTTTCTCCAAACACCCTTTAAACATCCCTAAACACAATTTATGTCAAAAATTGATATTATGCACGGGCGAAGGTCAAAAATAAAATGATTGAAATTTTTTTGGGGTCTTACATTATCCCCTCTAGGATCATTTGTCCCCAAATGATAAGTTAGGACGCTTTTAGCTCAAGAATTACAAGAATACACTAGAATAAAATGACATGCTCTAAAAGTGACAAAAGGAAAATAAAACTCATACCTTATGCACTTTCATCTAACATAGGAAACAAGAACGAATACTTGAACTTCATATCCTCCTCCGTTTCCCATGTAGCCTCTTTTACCTTTTGATTTCTCCAAAGAACCTTTACTGAAGCTATATCCTTTGTCCTCAATCTACGAACTTGCCTATCCAATATCTTCATTGGTATTTTCTCATAACACAAGGAATTTGTAACACCAACATCCTTAACAGACACTATCAAAAAAGGATCACCCACATACTTTTTCAGCATGGACATATGAAAAATAAGATGAATCAAGCCCAAATTCATAGGTGAATCCAATTTATACGAAATATTCCCAATTCTCCTCAAAATCTAATACAATCTAACAAAATGAGGACTGAGCTTCCCTTTTTTCCAAACATCATGACTCCTTTCATAGGAGACACCTTCAAGACCCAATAACTTACTTCAAACTCCAATTCTCTTTACCTCATATCCGCATAAGACTTTTGCCAACTCTAAGCAATCCTAAGTTTTTATGTAATCACTTTCACCTTCTCCATGGCTTGGTGAACTAAGTCAGGATCAAACAACCTAGTCTTACTAACCTCAAACCATCTAATAGGAGACCTACACCTCCTACCATAAAGATCCTCAAAAGAAGCCATCTGAATGCTAGAATGGTAACAATTATTGTATGCGAACTTAATAAGAGGCAAGTGACCTACCCAACTACCTTTAAAATCAATCACACAGGCCCTTAACATATCCTCCAAAGTCTAAATAGTATGCTCCGCTTATCCATTTGTCTGACTGTGGAAAGCGGTGTTAAGGTTCACTTGTGTACCCAAACCTTTCTGAGCGAATGCCAAAAATGAGATGAAAATTGTGTACCTCAGTTTGAAATAATGCACACTACCACACCATGCAACTTTACTATCTCCTGAATGAATAACTTAGCATAATCATCTCCTAAGTAGTCAGTCCTCACAGACATGAATTGAGTATAATTAGTCAACCTATCCACAATGATCCAAATAGAATCATACTGATTTCTAGATCGTGGAGGAGTCATAATGAAATCTATTTTAATCATATCCTACTTTGACATGGGACACTCCATCTCTTGAGACATACCACCAGGCCTCAAGTGTCTAACCTTGACTTGCTAATAAACCAAACACTTAGAAACAAAATATGCCATATCTCTCTTCATATTGTTCCAGCAGTAGATTCCTTTCAAGTCATGGTACATCTTAGTCTAAACTGGATGAACCATATATCTATACTCATGAGCCTCAGCCAAGATCCTTTCCCATAGTCTATCAACATTAGGATCATACAATATTCCTTGATACCTCAAAATGTCATCTCCTCTAATCTCAAAATCCACAACCTTTAAATGACACACATCATACTTAATATGCATAATTATGGGATCCAAAGTCTAATTCTCCTTCACCACAGCACCAAGAGATGATATAACCATTTCTTGAATAATGACTCCCCCCTTCTTCAGAGTCCAAAAGACAAACTCCTTAGTTAGCCAACCTATGAATATGCTTCACTAATCCTCTTTTCTCTTTATTAACATGGGATAACCTCCCCAGAGACAACCTGCTAAGAGCATCAGCAATAATATTTTCTTTACTTAGATGGCAGTGAAAACTCATATTGTAATCCTTAAGAAATTTGATCCACCACCTCTGCCTGAGATTTAACTCCTTCTGAGTAAACACATATTACAAACTCTTATGATCTGAATAGATATCGACATACACCCTATACAGATAATGGTACAAAATCTTGAATGCAAAAAATAGAGTTTCTAACTCTAAATCATGAGTTGGATAATTCCTTTCATGAACCTTAAGTTGCCTAGAATTGCATTAAGACACAACCCAGTCCCTCACGGTTTGTATCACAAAAAATAGCAAAACCATCAGTACCCTCTAGCAGGGTCAAAACTAGTGCAAAAGTCAATTTATCCTTCAACTTCTCAAAACTAACTTCACAAGCATCGGACTACAAGAACTTAACCTTTTTTTGAGTCAACCATGTCAATGGAGTAGCAATAGAAAAGAAACCCTCCACAAACCTCCTATAATACCCAGAAAAACCCAGGAAGATCCTAATGTCGGTCAGAGTTGTAGGTCTAAGCCATTTCTTAACTGACTCAACTTTCTATGAATCCACCTTGATCCCCTTAATATAAATAACATACCCAAGAAAGGTCACATTATTCAGCCAAGATTCACACTTAGAAAATTTTGCATATAATTTCTCATCCTTAAGAGTCTGCAACATAATTCAGAGGTAATTAGAATAATCCTCCTCACTCTTAGATTACCCCAATATATGATTAATGAAGACTATCATAAACAAATCCAGAAATTGGTTGAAAACTCGATTTATAAGATCCATGAATGCAGCCAGTTGATTAGTCAACCTAAATGACATAACCAAAAACTCATAGTGACCATAACGAGTCTAGAAAGCAGTCTTGGGAATATCAACCTCCCTAATTTTCAACTGATAATAGACCGATCAAAGATTAATCTTAGAGAAACTTCTTGTAATGCCTTGAGTTTGTTGCCCAAAATATCATACGGTGCTTATGACCCCGAAGAATCATAATCTAACCCATGACTGATATCTGTACCTGTACACTGCATAATATACTATATAAATACAGAAATAATGGTTGAAAGGCCATAAGGTTCAAAGATCTAATAAAACATAACATCTGAAGATATGGTATATCAATACCAAAATAACTGAAATAACTGTTTGAATATGCTAGTCCTAAATCCTCTAAACTATTTGAATAAGGAGTTAACGGGAATGTCCCCAACTAACTCCAACTACTGAAATAAACTAAGTAATGAAATAATAAAAAAATAATCATATCCTCAAATAATGAAGACTCATTGTTAACTCTGACTGCTGAGACTGGAATGCTACTAATGCTCTGGAGATCGTGCATCTAAACCTATGGCATAAAGTAAAACACATAGCATAAATGTGGCAGTACGATTGAATGTACTGGTATACATATGAGGTAGGTTGAATGCAAAGGGTTCACATTCATGAACTATACTAACTGACTGTATAACATGAACGTAAGAATACATGTATGAATACATAATAACTGTAACTGAGTTCATGATAACATGATTACTGAGTCTGAGTACTGATAACATGAGATACTGATAGCTGTATACTGAAATAACTAACACTAAGTGACTATATCTGACAGTCTAGGTTCTGATGGAACTAGTTAGTTTCGCACTGTTCTGAGTTGACTGTATATGACAGTCCTAAAATTTGAAGAACTATCTGAGTTCTTTTACTGAGACTGAATGACTGTATCTAACAGTCCTAATTAAGTAACTGAAACAGTGGGAAGTAGTCATCTAACCAACATATCTCAAATAATGCGTTATAGCTGAGTTGGGGTCCAATATGTAACCCTAATTAGAAAGGTGTCAATACCGCGCCACTAGTAAGGACAAGCTTTGGGAAACCCTCATCAGATAGCATCCCTAAAAGAGAATAGTGGGGCCCTTATCTGACAGTGCTTATCCACCTCATCAACCCTCTTCTGACAATGTTGATGTCTCAACCTATGTTAGCTACATAGTTTTGGAACGCAAGGATTACTTCTAAGAATTACACCCTCATCTGACAATGTGTGTTCCCATTCTTGGGTTCGCTCGATGCTAATTCCTACTCCATCTGAATAGAAACTGTACATGATTAACTGAACTGGACTAAACTGAATTCATAGAGTTCCGTTAACTAATGGAATACTACTGAGATTACTGAATTACTGAGCTTTTATGGGTCACATGACTGATTAAGTTCAATGGATCATGGCTTGACTGAGTGTATCATGAAAACATGACACTAGTTTTAGGCACACAGCTATATTTTTCTGGTACAAGTACCCCCAGGACTCGATAGAAGGAAACTGATAAAGCATGACTTTCTTAAATACATGACCAACATCGACAATCCAAAATATAATAAGATGGGGATTTCATGAAGTATAAGTTCTAAAGCACCACAATGGCTACACATATATCCATAATTTATTGACTAAGACATTTAATCAAACACTTGACATGCATGAACTTGTACATGAATGAGGATTTCATACTATCATACTAGTATGGCACTTTTCCTTCACATAGGCATTTAATCAAACACATGGGAAGCATGCTTTGGTTATACAATCATCCATATATGTAATAATCATGGATACATCAATCAACTTGTAAATTGAAGGGTTTATCATGAATACTAAGCAAATCATCACATATTGGGATCAGTCATTGGAACATGTATTTCAAAACATGAATCAAAACCCTACAACATCATAAACATGAATTTCAAATTTAATTTAAACCATGAACATTCATAAATACACAAATCTTGGATTATGAAAAGAGATTCTTGAGCTTCATAGGTGAAAGGAACTTATGAATCAACACATGAAATACCTTAATTGTGAGTTTCTTGAAGTCCTTGGACTTGAAGAACTTGAATCTCTTAGTTTTCTTGAAGAAGGATTTGGATCTTGAGTTTGGGAATAGATCTTTGAAAAGAAATCCCTAATTTTTTTTTATCTTGATGTTGTGGATGAATAATGAAGGCAGGATCTTTGGTCTAATATTATTAGGTATTAGAAAGGGAGGTAAAAGACCAAAAAGCCATTTTCAAAAATAACTTAAAATAACTGAATGAAATATGCAATGGTCCATCACTGGGTTGACGGTCTGTCAGTCCTGACTGTCGCACCTGACAGAATAGGGGTTCACTGCCTTTCCTACGATGGCTTGGGCGATGGTTCATCAGCCTGAGCCGTTACCCTTAGGAAGAATATGGTCTCACTACCTCCACAGTGACAGCTTAGGCGATGGTCCGTTGCTAGCTTAACAGTCCATCGGCTCTCACCATCGCACCTGGGCCATTTTGACTGCTTTCTATATTTTGGCCATATCTTTCTACCCCGATACCTAATTTTTATGAAATAGGTATCGATGGAAAGCTATTCAATTTTCCACTCAACAAAAAGTGAAAATTTTAAAAGTTCCACGTATATAAAAGTGGATTCATCTTTCAAAGTAAGTTTATAACATTCTTGGAATAATTTCAAGCTAAGTAAGAGTACGGGGTATTACAATATCTCCCCTTTGAGAACATTCATCCTTGAATGAGACTGAGTGAGAGGGGAGAAGATAAACTGACATACATACTGAGCATGAATAGCTTGAATATGATCTCATGACTGACATGACTGATAACTTAATATATCATACCAAACATATATATCTAATGCATGTGTAACTGATTTATGAATGCATGACTAAGTGTTCTGATGAACTAAGGTTCTCACAATGAGAATACATGTCTGATGCATGATTAAATGACTGAAATGATAAATGCATGACTGAATAGCTATGGTATGTAATACCAAGTTCATAATGGAATTCTGAACATGAAACTGAATAAGCTTAAGAAGAACTGTTACCTTGAGCTAGGTCTGAGTTAGCGGAGAAGAGGTAAGGATACTTGGTATACATGTCTGATTTTTCTTCCCAAGTAGCTCCCTCAACACACTGATTTCACCAAAAAACTTTGACTAGAGGGACTTCTTTGCTCCATAGTCTACAAGTTTGATATTCTAGGATTTTGATTGGAATCTCTTCATAAGAGAGATTGTTCTGAATATCTACGCCCTTAGCAGGGACTACAACTATTGGGTCTCCTATGCACTTTTTAAGCAAGGAGACATGAAAGACTGGATGCACTAAATCTAGATCTGAAGGCAACTCAAGCTCATAAGCTACCTTACCGAAACGATTGAGAAATTTAAAGGGACCGATATATCGGGACCTAAGATTTCCCTTCTTGTTGAATCTCTTCACTTTCTTCATAGGAGAGATCTTTAGATAGATAAAGCCATTATTCTCAAACTCAAGATCCTTTACTGAACATGCATAAATGGGAACATGAGAACATGACTGAATCTATAACGTGTGACATGGACTGGGTATCATGAATTGAACTTAGCCATTGCGTACATGGCTTACAGCTGAGATTGGAGCTTGAGGGTCCACCTATGAGTACCCACTACTCCAAGCTAGGTTCCTTACAAAAAGAGGGAATGACATGTTTAGGTAATGAAAGTTTAGGGGATTATAGTGTATCTCCCCCTTGGGACACTACATCCCTCGAAGAATGCTGACTTGGTCGAGATACTAAGAAGAGACTGGAATGATGCACAGGGCACCCATTAAAAGAATCACGACTGAATATTTGAGATCTGAGACTGAGTCATGAAACATGAACTGAGCTAAACATGCAACTGCTTGATTGGTCCATCTTAGAATGGTTACATCTATGAGACTTCGAATAGTACGACTAGGTGGACAAAATGGGAAAAAATGTGAACTTGTTCATATGACTGTCGGACTAAAGTACTGGTTGTTCAAACTAATTCCTACTGACTGACTCATCTGATCTGCTGACTGATAGATAGCTAAGTACTGGGCATGTAAAACTAAACTGTACTTAGTCTGAATAACTGGACTGAGAATATAGAGTTTTCATGAATATGAGAAAGGAACTAACTGAGTAACATAAGATAGTTGAGCATGAATTCATAAAATACTTGTATTGTCTGAGAATGAAAGACCAGGCGTATAACATGATTCAAAAACATTCTATCAGCTGAGGTACTGAAACACTGATTACATGCTTAACTGATAACTACACGTTATTGTCAAGCAAACCTGAAATTGGACTATGGTACTGATCTAATTTCTAAACTGAGGCTGAGGCTGACACTATATCTAAGACTGTAGCAGAGACTATAACTAAATCTATAATTGAGACTTATACTGGGACTGAATGTTGGTTTTTGATAATTGAGGTTTAGATTGGTACTGAAGTACTAAATTCTGATAGCTAAGTAATTGATAACTGAAAGCCATGATCCTGTAGGACTATCTGAGTCCTTTACTGAATACCGATTACTGAACTAACATTGTAACTGAGGCCTGAAGGACGAAACATCGACACTACAAATTCATCGAGGGATCTAAATTGAGGGTATACATGACATAACCTGAGTTTGGTTGATCATTGGAGTGGAACACGAGTCATATAGGCTAAGCATACTATAAAGCATGACATGAGTACATGAGTCATGAGCTATATGACCTGAGTCTGAACGTTCTATATTCTTGGGACATGATCCATACTTTTGAGTAAATTGGAACTCCTTATACTGGGAACTAAAATCGTACATGATTTTCACTAATATGTGCAAATATGTGCAATGATCATAGAGCTGATAGGTAGGACATGAATAGATATCATGATACTTGATGGGTTTTGAGGATCTGTAATACTATTCTGAGATGGTCTGCATGATTATGTTCACTGCGGGAATAGATGAGGATGTCATCTATGAAGACTATAACGAACATGTCTAAGTACTGCTTGAACACATGGTTTATCGACTCCATGAAGCCTGCTGGGGCATTGGTAAGATCAAAGGACATGAATAAAAATCTGAAGTGACCGTACCAAGTTTGAAAAGCTGTCCTCAAAATGTCACATTCTCTAACTTTGGGTTGATAATAGCCTGATCTGAGGTCTATCTTAGAGAAATAGCTGGCACCCTCAAGTTGGCCAAATAAGTCATTGATTCTGGGAAGTGGATACTTTTTCTTGATCGTGACTTTATTGAGCTGACAGTAATCAATGCACATTTTGAGAGAACTATCTTTCTTATGCATAAATAAGATTGGTGCGCCCTACGGGGACACACAGGGTCTAATAAATCCCTTATCTAAGAGATCCTTCAACAGTTCTCTGAGTTTTGCTGGTGCCATTATGTATGGAGGAATAGATATAGGCTGAGTATCTAGAAGAAGATCAATACCGAAGTCTATTTCCCTTTCAGGAGGAATTCCTAGAAGATCTTTGGGAAAGACATCTGAATATTCATTCACAAATGGAACTGATTCAAGACTGGGAGTTTCAGAGCTAGAGTCCTTAACATGAACAAGATGATAGACACATCCCTTAGATATCATCTTCCGCTCCTGAAGGTAAGAAACAAGCTGACCTCTGAATGCCAAAGTACTACCCCTCCACTCTAGGATGGGTTCACTCGAAAACTAAAATTGGACTATTCTATTTTTGCAGTCAATTGTGACATAGCAGGAATGAAGCCAATCCATGCCGAGAATAACATTAAAATCAGTCATCTCTAGTTCAACTAAGTCTGCTGAAGTAACTTTCTGAAATATCATGACCGGGCAGTTCATGTATACCCATCGGGCTATGATAGTTTTACCCATTGGGGTAGATACTGAGAAGGGCTCTATTAGAATTTTAGGACTGACTCCAAAATCAACTGCTATGTAAGGAGTAACAAAAGACAAGCAAGCACCTTTGTCTAGTAAAGCATAAATATGCACATAAAAGATCTGTAACATACCAGTAACCACATCAAGCGAATTTTCCTAATCTTGCAAGGACTGGAGAGCATAAAGGTGGTTTGGTCATTTCCCACTAGTAGTACAGGAGATGTCACCCTGCTAGTTTGGGCAATCGGACTGAGCTGAGAAATGGTTATGCTGACCCTGATAACCTGACTGGGGAAAATCTCTGACTCTATGGCCTGGCTTGCCACATCTAAAATAGACATCGTTGCCAGCTCTGCAAATACCCTGATGGTTCTTACCAAAATTATGACAAAGGGGATGGGTTCGAGCACTGCTAACACTACCCTGAGGTTTAGGTCCTAGAGCCCTATCCCTATTATCGTCTCTAATTTTCGGCACTGGAGCACTGGCTGAAGAAGAGGATGGGACAATAGCCTGCTGATTACTCTGACCTACTACTAATTAAGATAAAGTGAGGGAGTCAGTTGTGAATTCACCATGAAAGGTATGCTCATCCAGGGAATTTGCTTGAATGGGCGAAGGTAATGACTGATTTTTGGTTCTTCTTTTGTAAGCCCTTTTAGGAGATATATTTTGTAAATGAAATAGAAAGATAGATTTAGAGTGAGAGTCTATATTTTAGCTTATGCTCACTGGCACGACATGAATACTCAAAGAAGGGAAACTATTCCTAAAACATCTCATAGCCTCTTGTCCATAAGTGTGGTGCATAACACACCCATGCATAAGACTCTACTAGATGAGGCTTTTCAAAATTCCTAGGACACTATTGAACCTTTTGCTTTGATATAAAGTTTATAACACCCCGAGTCTAGTACCCGAAATGCCACACGGTGCTTATGACCCTGAAGAACCATAAGCTAACCCATGACTGATATTTGTACCTATCATTGCATAATATACTGTATAAATATGAAAATAATGGATGAAAGGACATAAGATTCAAATATCTGATAAAATATAACATTCGAAGATATGGTATAGAAATACCAAAACAACTGAAATAACTGTCTGAACATGCTAGTCCGAAAGCCTCTAAACTGTCTAAATAAGAAGTTGATGGGACATGTCCCCAACTAAATCCAACTACTAAAATAAAATAAGTAATGAAATAATAAAGAAATGATCATGTCTTCGAATGATGAGGACTCACTCCTAACTCTGACTGCTGAGACTAGAATGCTACTGATGCTCTGGAGCTTGTGCTTTTGAATGTATGGTGTAAAGTAAAACACCATAGAGCAAATGTGTAGTACAATTAAATGTACTGGTATGCATGTGAGGTAGGATGAATGCAAAGGTTTTACATGCATGAACTATACTAACTGATTGGATAACATGAACGTGAGAATACATGCATGAATATATAGTAATTGTAATTGAGTTTGTGATAACATGATTACTGAGTTTGAGTGCTGATAACATGAGATACTGATAGCTATATACTGAAATAACTGATACTGAGCGACTATATCTAACAGTCTAGGTTCTGATGGAACTAGCTGAGTTTCGTACTATTCTGAGTTGACTGTATCTGACAGTCTTAAAATTTGAAGAACTATCTGAGTTCTTTTACTGAAACTGAATGACTGTATCTGATAGTCCTGATTTTGTAACTGAAACTATGGGAAGTATTCATCTAAACGACATACCCCAAATAACATGTTATAGCTGAGTTGGGGTCCAATCTGTAACCCCAATTGGAAGGGTGTCAATACCGCACCACTGGTAAAGACAAGCTATGGGTAACCCTCATTTGACTATATCCCTAAAAGATAATGATGGGCCCCTCATCTGACAGTTCTTATCTACCTCATCAACTCTCATCTAACAGTGTTGATGTCTCAACCTATGCTGGCTACATAGTTCTGGAAATAAAGGATGACTTCTAAGAATCACACCCTTATCTGATAGTGTGTGTTCCCATCCTTGGGTTCACTCGGTGCTAATTCCTACTCCCATCTGAATAGACACTGAACATGATTAACTGAACTGGACTAAACTGAATTCATAGAGTTCCGTTAACTAATGGAATACTACTGAGATTACTGAATTACTGAGCTTTCCTGGGTCGCATGACTGACTCAGTTCAATGGATCATGGCTTGATTGAGTGTATCATGAAAACATGACACTGACTTTAGGCACACAGCTATATTTTTCAGGTACAAGTACCCCTGGACTCGATAGAAGGAAACTGACAAAGCATGACTTTCTTAAATACATGACCAACATCGACAATCCATAATATAATAATATGGGGATTTCATGAAGTACAAGTTCTAAAGCACCACAATGGCTGCACATATATCCATAATTCATTGACTAAGACATTTTATCAAATACTTGACATGCATGAATTTGTACATGAATGGGGATTTCATATTATCATACTAGTATGGCACTTTTCCTTCGCATAGGCATTTAATCAAATACATGGGTAGCATACTTTGGTTATATAATCATCCATACATCGAATAATCAGGGATACATCAATCAATTTGTAAATTGAAGGGTTTATCATGAATACTAAGCAAATCATCACATATTAGGATCAATCATTAGAACATGTATTTCAAAATATGAATCAAAACCCTACAACATCATGAACATGAATTTCAAATTTAATTTAAATCATGAATATTCATAAATACATAAATCTTTAATTTTGAAAAGAGATTCTTGAGATTATAGGTGAAAGGGACCTATGAATCAACACATGACATACCTTGATTGTGAGTTTCTTGAAGTCCTTAGACTTGAAGAACTTGAATCTCTTAGTTTTCTTGAAGAAGGGTTTGGATCTTGAGTTTGGGAATAGATCTTTGAGAGGAAAACCCTAATTTTTTTTATGTTGTAGATGAATAATGAAGGCAGAAGCCTTGGTCTGATATTATTAGGTATTAGAAAGGGTGATAAAAGACCAAAAAGTTCTTTTCAAGAATGACTTAAAATAACTGGATGAAACATGTAATGGTGGGTGCGACGGTCCATCGCTGGGTCAATGGTCCGTTGATCCTGACCGTCGCACCTGGGCAGAATAGGGGTTCACTGCCTCTCCTACGATAGCTTGGGCGACGGTCCATCACTAGCTCGACTGTCCATCGGCCTGAGTTGTTGCCCTTAGGCAGAATGTGATCTCAAGGCCTCCGCTTCGATGTCTTGGGAGGCAGTCCGTCGTCACTCACCGTCGCACCTAGGCAGTTTTGACTGCTTTCTGTATTTCGGACATAATTTTCTACGCCGATACTAGATTTTGACAAAATGGATATCGATGAAAATCTTATTCAATTTTATACTCAACAAAAAGTGAAAATCTTAAAAATTCCACGTGTATAAAAGTGGATTCATCTTTCAAAGTAAGTTTCTAACATTTTTAGGATGATTTCAAGCTAGGTAGGAGTACGGAGTATTACACTTCTAGTGCCCTGAACTTGATCAAAAACATCATCAATCCTAGGAAGGGGACACTTATTCTTCACTGTGACTTTATTCAGTTTTCGATAGTGTATACACATCCGAAAAGACCCATTTTTCTTTCACACAAAAAGTACAAAAGTACCCCACAGAGAAATACTAGGATGGATGAACACTTTTATCAAGAAGATTTTTTAACTGCTCTTTTATCTCTTTTAATTCAGTCGGAGCCACTCTATAAGAAGGAATATATATTGGATAAGTATCAGGTAAAAGATCAATCCCAAAATCTATTTCTCTATTAGGAGGAATTCTAGGAAGATCGTCGAGAAATAATAATGCCCAGACTACCCCTCCTTAGAAGGATAAAGCAATCGCTGTTAAAATATTATAAACTAACTAGGTTGGGGTTGATCCCATAGGGAATAGGTTGGAAATCTGTCTCAAACTTATTGGAATCACCACGCAGTGCGAAAAAGTAAAAAAGGGGATTTGTAGTAACTAGATAAAAGTAACAACACTTTGTTGCTTTTGGTTGTAAACAATCTAAAATGAACATTAGGTTTGTTTTCCTCCTAGCTTCTCAACTCAGAAGACTTATCGTTCACTATCGAACTATTCCAATATCTTGCATGCAGAATCGATAAGTTATGTACCATCAACAATCTTTTCGACGAGCTAACAGATTTTACCGTTTATCTTTTGAGTCTAAGGATGTCGCCTTACTAACCCTTATCTTGATCCCAGTTAACTATTACCTTTCGAGTCTCTAGTTATTAGATGATAGTGAACCATCTTATGTAGATAATACATAGTAGCGTGGATCGACAGGTAAACTTAAAATTACTAGTGTGATTCTCTTTAGTCACAACTCTTTTTTTGGAGTAAGTGGCAATAATCTAGGTGGAATCTTAATGTTGGATAACAAACCAAGAACAAAACAATGAGGGTATAGGATGGCCCCTAAGGGCCTACCCCTAGATATGTGAATGTATGAATATGCGAATAAATAAACTAAACAAACCTAAAGGGTATTTATAGTGTACATGAAACTCTAGAGTTCAAATCCTAATTAAATTAAGAAAACTTAATTACCCATACATAATAGGACTTAAAAACATCATAGGAGTGTAATTAGGATAAATGCAAACCCTAGGATACAATTTTGAAACAATTCAGAAAATTTGAGGTCGGTGGCTACTTATGGTCGCTACTTGCACCCTACAGAGTGAGCTCAAGTGGTACTTGTGACCTACAGAGTCAATGAAAGTAGTGACCGTAAGTGCCAGGACCAAAAAATCCTACAGCTCTGCTCTCAGGATTTTGGACTTTTGACACATGCTTTGCCTATTGTGGTCAACGTGTGATATATATGGTCCACATATTGACATAGGTAAGTGCCGAAAGTTATTTTCAGCTCTTTTAATCTCGGGATATTCAATTTTGGTACTTGCCTTAGTCTTATATAGACCACATGTGCTACATTTGGTCAACATTTAGACATAGGTAAGTGTCGAGCCTTCCAATACTAGCAATCAAGCTTCAAATCTTCAACTTTCATCACATGCTTTGGTCACGAACATTCGAAAAGAGTCACGAATACCCAAAATAGATTAAATAAGTAGAAAAAAACATCACTTTTCTTTTTTTCTCGAATTTAGCTTTCAAAACCCAATTTCCTGCAAAACACTCCAAAAACACATCAAATCTAACAAAATATCCTTAAGTACATCCATATTCTCTAAGTTTAAGGATCGTAAGTGCTATATTTCTATAGCACATCAGGAAATACTTCAGAAAATTCATTAACCACGAGGACATATTGCAAAGGACTTTTAGAATTAAAATCCTTAACTCAAACTAGATGATACATACACCGGTTGGAAATTAACTTCGAAGCTCTAAGATAGGAAATAAATCTCTCTTTAGTCACTAAGGAACTTCTCTCCCAGTCAATTATTGGTTCGTTGGGGAATTAGAAATTGACTTTTTGGGTCCTACAATCTAAAGATGCATAGCACGAATGAAGACAATCTATCCCCAAGATCATATAAGATTCTACCACATCTAGCTCTTGCAAATCCACCAATTTATTTATATGAAATATGGACACCACACAACCCCTGTAGATTTTTCTAGCAACTATAGGATCATCCATTGGAGTAGAAATAGAAAAGGGGTCGGAAATACTTTCAGGACCAAAACCAAAATGTATAGCCACATAAGGGGTCACATAAGATAGGGAAGAACCCGAATTAAGAAAAAATTAAACATCATAGGAAAAGAGCTATAACATACTAGTAATAGCATCTCGAGATACCTTAGATTCCTGATGAGTAGCAAGTGCATAGAGATGATTTCAGCCAGTGTTTCTACCAGAAGTAGTGCCCTTTAGTATAGGAGCTGAAGATGTGGCAACCTAAACTTTATTAGCTCTAGTGGAAACCTTGTTTAAAGGACAATCTCGCTGCATATAACCAAGCTGACCATAAATATAACACTGATTTCTCTCTTTCTTATAATATCGACAATGAATCTTTCTACAAAAATAATAAGGAGGATAAGCTGGGGCTGACTGAGCTCCACTAGCCTAAGACTCGGCACCCTGTACCTTAGGACCACTGTTAGTCCTAAAATGATGATCACTAGAAAGATTAGGATAAGGATCACTAGCCGTTGAATAAGAATTTCTTGAGTTTTTCTTCTTAGTCCACCATCTATCTTGTCCTTACAAAAACTTTTGGTTTTTGAGCATGTTGTCCAAGATACGATTGGACAAGCCACTTGTACTCCTTGGATAAGGGTTGTATCCATTCTTCCCTCCTCTCTCGTACCTTGAGTAGCCTAAGAGGGTGGTATTATATCCCCTATATGAGTGACCCCTCTTTAATCATACCCTAAGTATACGAATCATACCTAGGTGTGTCCTATAGAGTGAGGTCTTAGCTTGGAGTGGACTATTTTTATTACGAGTGAAGCATACAAATGTATGGTCGTACCCTTAATAATGTATGTGACCTAGGAGAAGCCTAGGGTATGAGTCAGGGTACCACTCGTACCTTAGGGTACAGTTTCCTTAGTGAGTCGTACCCCTGGATGAGTCCATTTTCCAATTTTAAATAATGGCCTTGTGGATATGACCCAACCCTGGGCCTTATAATAATGGGCATCCCAAATCCATTCGGGATTGGGGACCGCCCCCTATTACCCAACCCCACATGATTTATACAGCCTTTGATGGGCTGAATTTCAAACATATAAAACGATAGTGTAAATGTTCTCATTAAGACTCTGGATAGGGTCAAAATCATGACCGAACCAATCGAGTTCAACCGTACCACACCAACTGCCCAACCATCCCGACCAAACAATAGGCCATAAACTAGGGCATAACCAAATAAGTATCAAAATATAATATAATTAATCCCAAAATATAATATGACAGAACAGTAAGAAATTATGTTCGATGATTCCAACCTTAATATTAATACCAATGCTAAGGATGACCTCTACCGATCCTGCCCATACCAACCCGTAGAAGTACCACAAAGCCTCTAAGAAAAAATAAATCTGGTTGGGATATGCCCCCAACCATGGACAAAAATAATATCCAAAATAAAGTCAAAATGTTTAACAATATCCATAGCATACAATGATGTCTTTTAAAAGGATGGAAGCTCACTACTTTAGTCCAAAGGTTGTCCCCGAGTCAATCTCTATGTAGGAGAAGTCGAGCAGTTGGTTCCTGCATAGAGTGGGTATACAGCCACCAGTAGACAGGTTAGCGAGTGACCGCTAGCATGAATATTAGGATAAGGAAAAAATAATGCCAGTTATAAAACCAAGTAAAACCATCCAATGCACACAACCATACACATATATATAACCATGCTGGTAAAGGGGGCCGAGTTTATAATGCCTTTAAAACCTTTACCTGGGTTGTGTAGCTTGGCCGTCCTAAACTACCCACAGGCTATATAGGTTTAGCTCCACCTGCTGAAAGGGTCTCAGTGCGTTTAGCAACACAACCAAGGAAGTATCCCATGGGATGACTAGTACATTCCCCAATAGTGTGACATTATGCACATGGTCCACTAAGACCAATCCTTATATCAGAAAACACGAGTTTCCATTTTTGGTCCCCCCGTGACCGCCACCTTCTATGGATTTGCTACACACCCTACCATTAATGCCTAATTAAAACTATTTCCAAATGACCGACCGATCTATTTACCATTTTATTAACGAAGGCCGATATTAGTGGTATCGTTATGCCACCCCTTACTTGCAAGTAATATCCATAGCCAAACCATTTAGGTTAAGGAGACTTTCAAGTGCCCTTCCATATACCATATTAAACCACTTGGGAGACGTCCATGTTCCCCACAATTATAACCATTTAGCCTTTAGCCTTTTCAACTACTTAAACCATGCATAATTCCTTTACCAAGTTTAAAACATGCAAGAGTTCCATTAAAAGAAGTCAATGCAATGAACATATCTTTATAAGCATTTTATCAAACACATTGGGGCATAATATAACCAAAACTAATTTCAAAGACCATTAAACCATTACCATGTAATCCAATTGTCTAAAATAATCATTAATGGATATAAAAGCATAATTAAAACCATAGAAAACCATACCCAATCATTTACTATCAAAACCCCCCAAATAATAGTTGAAAACCATAATTATGAAATAGTAAAACCATGAAATCAATCATATAAACCATGCCTTTAGTTGAAATTACAGTTAGGGAAGAGAATCATGCCTTAAACCAAGAAGATAATGGGATAAAATCACCAATACAGGCCCCAAAACAATCCTTTAGTTGAAACTCTAGCTCTCTTGCCCTAAAAGCTCTTAAGAGAATTATGGAGTGTTTTAGAATAGTTTATAAGTATTAATAAATAGAATAATAGGATAAATAACCCCCTACGTGTATTAGAAGTCATGGGTCCAAATTAGGGTAAGTAGGGAAATGTCCAGAATACCCCCACTTAAATCCCTTAAAAACCCATCACAGGGATATGACTGACGCATACGAGTCGTACCCTCCCAATACGATAGTATCCAAGCCCCAACCCTTGGATCAAATAATGTATAATATACGACTCATCCAACCCAGTCGTAACCATAGAATACGATCCATATCCATAACCCGAATCCCTAGTAGCATAAAATACCAGGAGGGTCAAACACTACCCACCATACAAGTCTCTGATACAACTCTACCAAGCCCTATGACTCATACCCATAACTCGTACCCATTCCAGTGATCAAAACCATCCTACCAACTAACACTAGTCATCATACGACAGGATCATACCACTCGTACCCTAACATATGGCTCATACCCATGAGTCGCATTAGGTCCGAAGAACAAAATTTCAAGAAATTTTCTAAGGGTCAAAACCCAGGATGTTTCACTTTTGGTCATTTTCTATACCCTAAACCCTAAGTCCCTTTGCTATATTAGTATATATGGCCTCCTTAAATATGTTTTATTTGGTTTAAACATCCTAAACTCTCTCTCAAACACGCTCAAAGTTCTTTGAATGAGATTAAAGGTTGGGGTTTAAGGGATGCTTATCTAGAGGCAAGAAGAGTCAAGTTTTACTTGATGCATCATCTTGTTTAAGGCATGTAACTCTTTCCCTCGTTAAATAACTCGAAAACCATGTCTTTTACACTTAGGTTAGTAAGTGTACATGGTGATTTTAAAATCAAATGAATTGGGTTTTGTTGCCTAATGATGAATAATGTTGTTTCTTTCTTAGACTTGTATTTATACATGTTATTAGTGATAAATTACATATGTGGGTGCTTGTTGTATGTGTTTTAATATGAGGGTATTAAGTAACTCTAATCTTAGTGATTTCTACCATGAAAATAGCCTTGTTAAAGGTATGCACACAAGGAGTTTGTGAAAATATCTAAGTGAATTATCTAGTTACATATTAGTGATGTTTTGAATTAGGGAAATAGCCCAATAAGTATCAATAATTGATAACTGATATTGTAAAGGTATTGAGATCCATTTATTGTATAATTGATGACCTTGTTGGGTTAATGTTAATAAAGGATTGAAGCCCCTAAACATGAATATGAATTTGAATAGTGTGTTAAACTAAAATGTGGTGAGAATGTGGTATAAAATTGCTAATGAAATGTGAATAGTTATGTAGGTCTTGATGACCGTAAATTGAATTGATGATAAATTAAATCAAGGCATTTAGTCCATTGGAGTGACTATTAGTTAAATAGTTTTGTGAAGGTCAAGTGTGTATCTATGGTATTGGTCTAGTGGAAATAAAAGAGATAGGATGTATTTGATATTTAGTTGGCTAAATGGGTCATAGTCCCTAAAACATGAACTTGAATTGTGTGTGAATAAAAAGGTGTGTATAAGAATAGTAATGAGGAATAACTGGTCCACAGAGGTTTTGGTGACCATAAATGAACTTGCATCATGTTTTGAACTAAGGCCTTGGGCCTATCTATATGATTAATGGTTAATTTGGGTCGGCAAAGACCATGTGGTTGTCTATGGTGTTAATATGTAGCCTTAGTGGCTAGAATTACTTAAATGGGTTCGAGTCCTTATGTTTTGAATGGTATGGATATTGATACATGATTAAGGAGGGCTAGAGTCCAAATGTAGATTGTTGAGTATATAAGACGTGTATTGGTTTGTGTTCCAAGTCCACATACCATTGGAGGTGTACTGGTTTGTGGTCTGAGTTCACTCACTATAGGAGTTGGTTCGTGGTCCAAGTCCACTAACCATACGAGTTGAGTTGGTTTAAGGTCCAAGTCAACTTACCATATAAGGCGTGTTGGTTTGTGGTCCAAGTCCACTTACCATACAAGGCGTGTTGGTTTTTGTTCCAAGTCCACTTACCATATGAGGTACGTAGGTTCGTGGTTCTATCCACTTATCGTAAGAGGTATGTTGGCTTATGGTTCATGTCCACCTATTATATAAGATGTGTTGGTTTGAGGTTTATGTCCTCTTTCCTATTGTAACATAGAAACCCTATATGGATAAAATATAAGTCTGGAAGGTTGGAAAGTCCTTCGTTCCATGTCTTATAAATGAATGATTCAAGAATGCAAGTTATGACAGTTTGGCACGTTGTGTAACATATGTACATGTATCTTCATATATGCCTATACTTATGTAAATATGATCGTATATCATAGTTTGACATGGATTTGAACAAATGTACTATTTAATACTTATCCTTAGGTTACATGTTAGCGGTCTTACCGTTAATTGTCTCCAGACGCTATGTCCCCACGCGACATAAGGTCAGAGCTTTATCTTTTTTTCCTGTGTAGTGACCAAGTGTTCGGGCAGATCTTGTGTGATATTGAAGTGGTGAGATTCCATTCTTCGAAAGGAACATATTTCATAGTATCTATACCTTATGTTTTAGACTTTATATTGGCTATTGTCAGGGGCATGTCCAGACATATGTTCATATATTTAGACTTTGGATTTGTATAGAGGTATTGTGGATAACTGATTACTTGGGTATTTGGGCTAGACTGTTGACATTAATGAAATGCTAGAATTGTTTAAGTTTTGACTATTAGCCTTATGTTTTCCCTGTCTTATAATAAGGTTGGGATTCCCCGACCTTTTTGGTTGTGATAATGATTAGGTTGGATTATCGAGGCTACCTTCGATTTATGTGGGCTTGAGGTGCCATTATGACATGGCTCGATTTTGGGACATACCAATTCTACTGACCCTCACCCTGCTCGAAATACCTAAACTTCTAATTCTATATCTCTCCCATTTCTGCCTGCCTCTTCTTTACATCCTCTACCTGTTGCATATAAACCACAAGTCTAGAGATGTCCATATCATTATTTAACATAACATCCATCATTCTAGCATCAAATCACGGGACAAACCAAAAGCAAACTTTCTTATTTAGGACCTCATATTAGACACCAACTCTGGAGCATAATAAGTCAACTACTGAGATTTCAATGCATATTCCTTCATACTCATCTTCCCCTACTTCAAGTTCACAAACTCTTCTGCCTTAGCTTTCTCAACTCCTAAGGAAAGAAGTAATCAAGAAAAACACCCAAAAAGTCATCCCACACTACCTGTGTAGAATTATCACCCTTTATAGCTTCCGACTCCTCACATCATTGATAAGTTATATCTTTTAATTGATACACAGCAAACTTATACCCTCTACATCGGTAGCATACATCACCCTGAAAATTTTATCCATCTCATCAATGAACCCATGAGGATCTTCCTCAACCTTAGAGACTGTAATGATTGGGGAATTCAATCTCGTAAAATGGCCAGCCCGAGTGACCTCAGATGAATGAGCAATAAAACCAACACGATCAGACTAACAAGACGGTGATGCCACCAACTGAGTAAGCATATGAATAGACTGATGGAATACCATATTAAAGATATCTCCCTGACATGACTGAGTATAAATGTCACCAGCCCAAAAAGCCTAAGGAGGACAAGTAGAGACAGGTGGTACTCCACGTGAAGCGGTACAATTAGGAGCAGGGACCCTAGATTAGGTCTGCACTCCATAAGCAAAGTGAGTCCTCTCCATATTCTCCTCAAGTTGAATAGAGTTCCCATCAGAGTTTCTATGAACATCAGATCTTCAGGGAGGCATAATTTAAGATACGAGGAAGCCATGAGTTAGAGAAGTTTCATAATACTAGACTCTATAACCCGAAATAGAACCCAAGAAAGGAAAATATTCCTAAGTGCCTTGTAGCCTCCTCTTTATAAGTGTAGTGCGCTACTCACCCATAAAAGGACTCTACTAGACACGGCTTTGTAGATACCCAATGGCCCTAAATCGTGCTCTGATACTAAGCATGTCATAATCCAAACCTGGGTCAAGTTGTGATGGGTATCTCAAGCCACTATGGACTGGACACCACCCCCTTAACCTAACCTCAAGAGAATAATAAATAACAATAGAGCAAAAGTCAAATCAAGATAATAATAAAAGATAAATAGATAACTTAAAAGAAAACTAAGAATAAAAACAACAACAAACCCATACTTGTCCATAACACCCTTTAAAACTAGAATAGCAACTAAGTCAGGATATGCCCCCGACTATTTTAAAAAGGAATCTAAAAGTACCAAGTCAATAAATAAAGAATAATGAAATGATAAGGCCTTCCAAAGAATGGAGGCTCACCACTTCACAACAACTTAATAGACATACTCAACCACCTAACACTGCATAGGAGCAACAAAAAAGTCTTTGGACCCCACATCATGAAATGATGTAGCATCGTAGGACAGTTAGTGGGATAATCACTAAAATGTAACTTAGGAAAAGCGATAAAATAATACCATGTCCAAAATTAATCAAAACCATATCCACACATTCATATATACATATATAAGATGTTGGGATAAGGTAAAGGGTCATGAACATGAGAGTTTACAGATTTAACTTTACTGTGTATCTTGATCTATCTTAAAGGCACCCATGGGCTATATGAGTTTAGTCCCCCTTTCTGAAGGGGCCCTAGTGCGTGGTAGCTGCACAAATCGAGGAAAAAATATAGGAAAAACTAAAGTAACCATGGGTAATAGCTGTCTCGAATATATATATATGTGTGTGAGTGTGTTTGTGTGTGTCGGTATTGAGTGTACACCAAAAATGCAATCATATAAACCCCTAATGTCGGCAAACGTGGTTTTCAGTGTTCATCCCCCCGGGACGTACACCTTCATGATAAGCTACACAATTTTCTTTCAGCCCAACCTAAAATAATTTGCACATAAATCAATCTGTTAACCTAGGAGTCATTCATTAAGGCATTTACCACTTGGTATCATCATACCAGTATGTTTTTAAGCTAAATTAAATACACCAAACAAATCCACATATCCATATTGACTCCCAAGTTCCATTAAAAATCTAAAATCATGGCCACCAAGGCCATCCAAATCCATTTATTTATAAATGCAATGCATTGAGTTCAAAAACAAGTTAAACCATGCAATTTTTCATATTCAAAACAATATTATACAGTGGTTTGAGGTTAATGCCAATCCCAAGCCAAAATTCATTCAATTTGGGAAAACTGATATCCTCCATTCCAATTATTTACACAATGTACCAATTTAGTCTCGAAAACATCAATTTAAAGCATGAATAATAAATTTAAAATATGGTATAAGTAATTCAATCAGTAACAACAAAAACCTCAATACCCAATTTCAAAATCCACAATGTAAATCACATGAAAATCCATTCAATCAATGCCACAATGTAAAATTCAAGTTTAGAGAGAAACATGCCTGAAACACACAAGAATTGAAGTCAATTATAAGTTTGAATCCTGGAGTAGTGATTTCGTGAAAAGCGTTTGAGCTTTCTTGGGTAGATAAATAAAGATTAATAAAAGACAGATTTATCTTTGAAAACTGAAGTAAAAGGGTCACTTTTATGTTTTATAAGTCGTACAAGAGATTAAAAAACTAAAAGCCCCTGAACCCATGTGAAAAAAGCCAAAGATGGACAAAATTAAAACATTGGAATAGAACTCTAATATCACGGAGTTTAGGCTCCATTCTTATAACACCCTGGGAATTTAACCCTTGTAAATTTTCCTTGGTTTTGGGACTTTGTAACTTGGTACGACTCAAGGGTACCAATTATACCTTTTAATATGAAATAGAGGATGTCTTGAGGGTTCACTCATACTACAGGCAGTATGGTTGTCTTGGATACTGCCCAAGATATGATTCACTAGGGTACCAATCATATAGAAGCATACGAGTGATCCCAGGCAAGTTGTATGGTGCATGATTGTCTTAGTCTTGTGGAATCTTCCCATGGTATGGTTGGTGGGTATGATTGGGTGTGTCACTCATACCCTTAGGTATAAGTTACGGAGGTGTGAATTATATAAAAACAAGTAGGTAGGGTATTGGCATGGTCTTGGGTACGATTTGGGGTACCACTCATACCCTAGGATACGAATGGTGTAGGTGAGTCGTACCCCTGGACGTGGCTTATTTTTAATTTAAAGTCAAGAGTAGTTCGGAAATTTCCTAATCCAAAACCCTTATATCCTCGCGTTATATAACCCTTTGTTGGCCTTCCATAATATTTGTTAAAGGATTAAAATACTTCAAATACTCTCTCAAACTCATTCTTGAAGATTGGAGGCTAGGGTTTCTTAAGTGTTCTTTAGAGGGGCTCAAGAGTCATGTTTCTTTTTGGAATCTTCTTGTATAAGGTATACACTCATTCCTTAATTGTTAGTTCCAACTAAAGGCATATGCATTGTGTCTTAAACATTGATTAATGGATCATAAATGGTGGCTTTCAAAATATTTGTTGCGGGTTTTGATGCATGTTGTTTGGTATTGGTTGAAACTATGTTTTTATATATTTTTGGTAATGGCTTGCATATGTGGTTATTGGTTGGTTATGGTTTAACAAATGGTTCTTGAACAACCCTAAGTATAGTGGTTTATGCATTGGTTTTGGTCTTGGTAAAGGTATATTCTTAACATGTTTGATAAAATACCTCAAAGAATGTTTTCACTCTATTGTTGAACTTTCATTGGAACTCTTACATGGTTCGATTTGGTAATGGAACCTTAAATATATTTATATGGTTTTGCATGGTTTAAATAGTTTAAATGATATAAATGCTTTAAATGTTTGGCATGGTCTAAAATGGTTTGGAAATGGTTTTAAATGGTATACATGGTGTACATAGTTTGGAAAGATTAAATGGCTAAATAGTTATACTTGTGGGGTACATGGAATTCCCCAAGTGGTTTAATATGGTAAATGGAAGGACACTTGGAAGTCCCCTTAAATCTATATATAGTTGGCTATGGATAGTACTTGCAAGTATGGTCGGTATGACGATACCACCACTAAATAGACTTGGTTAATAAATAGTAAATGGATTGGTTGGTTGTTTGGTAATGGTTTTAATTGGGCAATAATGGCAGAATTTTTAGCAAAGTCGGATAAGGTGGATGAAATACCTAGACTTAGAACCATTGAAAAACTTTATCTTTTGGCGTCACTGGGGTGGGTACGACTAGGGTCTTGAGTTGTACCCCTTAGATATGAGCCTACCTATCTTATCTTCCCCTCTCATATCCTAGGAAGTAAGGTGAGGTTCACTCACTGTCCTAGGTATGAGTGACCCTCCCCTCAATCGTACCTAAGGATATGAGTCGTACCTAGGTAAGTCGTATGCGATGAGGTCTTAGCTTGGAGTGGACTGATTTTGTTATGAGTGAAGCATATGATTCAGGAGTGAGTCTTACCCTTTGGATACGACTAATGGGTGTATGGTATCATCCTTAACAGTGTGTGTGACCTAGGATAAGCCTAGGGTGCGAGTCAAGGTACCACTCGTACCCTAGGGTACGACTACTTAAGTGAGTCATATGGTGAGTCGTACCCCTGCACGGGTTCACTTTTTAGCTTTTAACTAAGGGCCTTATGGTTATTTGCCATGTATAAAACCCTAAGACCTCTCATTATATAAGTGTTTTCAGAATCTTAAACATCCATTTTGATGGATCAAACACCCTAAACACACTCTCAAACTCATCTTTGAAGAATTGGAGGCTAGGGCTTCAAGAGTGGTCTTCAAGAGGCAAAGGGGAGTCAATATTCTTAGTGATTCATCGTGTTTAAGGAATGTACCTCTTCCCCTTTATAAATAACTCTAAGCCCATGTATTTTACACTTGGATTAGTAAGTGTGCATAGTGGTTTGAAATCAAATGAAAAGGGTTTTGTTGCCTAATAATGAATAATGATGATTCTTGCTTAGACTTATGTTTGCATATGTTATTGATGGTAGTGTGCACATGTGAATACTTGTTTTATGTGGTCTAACACGGGGTTCTTGAGTAACCCTAGTCTTGATGACTTCTACCATGAAATTGGCCTTGGTAAAGGCATGTACACAAGCTGTTTGTGAAAATGTTTAAATGAGATGTCTAGTAACATGATGATGATGTTTTGAACTAGGTAAATAGCCAATATGTATGAGTGTTTGATAAATGATATTGTCAAGGTAAAGTGATCCATGTATTGTGTAATTGATGACCTTGATGGTTTAATGAATAAGAAGGGGGTTTAATTCCCTAACATGACAATGAACTAAAGTTGTGTGTTGAACTAAATTATGGTATAGAATTGCCAATGAAGGGTGAATGTCTCGTAAGGGTCGTGAGGACCATAGTTTGAATTGTATGATGAGTTGAATTATGGCATTAGCCTATTGAAATGGTTGAGCAATGAAGACTCCCATGAAGACCCTGTCTAGTCATGTATGGTGTTGAATTGGCTAAATAGGTTAAAGTCTTTATGAGTGGAATTGAATGTATATGGATGCATGGACAAGTGGTTAGAGTCCCAATGTCAACTAATGAGAGTCGCGATGGCTTGATGTTAAAGTCCCTTGCCAAATGAAATTGCTTGATATTGAGCCCAAGTGCACACGCAAGTGTATGTGGCCTCACAAGTAGTAAAATGGCCCTTTTAAAGGCCAAGTATCAATTCCACAGGGACTAGCATTAAGCAACTATCAAATTCCCATTCAACTATCAAAATTAGAATGGTGCAACTTAACCAATAGAGTTTTGAAAGTTACAAACTAATTATAAAGTAAACAATTTGTAAAATAAGGACTTGAGACAATCAATGGATGAAAGCCCAAGGTTAAGGCACTATGAACAATAGTACTATGCTATTACTTCATTTATTCAAATGCTTATCTTGGTAATTGATTCATAGGGTTTATCACATGATCATGGTCTCCCGACCTCTAATCGTCTACCTAACTTGGACATTACAACTACATCATTAAATGGGGATGTAATAATCCAATTAAGTGCTTAAAGCTATCATCCTACATGTGAACCAAGCAAGGATTCTAGGTATATCCCTGTCCTATATGCTAATTCAAATTCCTTATTTTATAAAAGAATAAGAACCTTACTCTATTCATCCCTACGTTCTATCTTTCTCTTCCCCCTCCCGAGATCACAAGGCTAACAATATATGTATTATAAAGGTTGTTAATCCTTAAAATATTTAAAATAAAGATGAACAAACAACCAATTATGATAATCAATCCAAAAAATTCAATTCAAAATGATAGTAAACATGTTCTTGGCCTTAACCCCAAAAAGGAGATGTTTAGCCTCTAATCGACATAATCATAATCCAATTACTTGAATACATGATTAAATCTATTAAAAAGATAAAGTTAAAAAACATAAACCCTATAAATCGTGTGTATAAGCCTCCTCTTAAGCCCCAAGACATCCAAAAATAATAGAATAAGTGCAACAAGTCCTATTTATAAGAGACCAATTTGGATGTGTGTGGGAAATAGTCCGCGTCGCATTAATGGCTACCTATAAGCTAAGCAACATAACTCCTTGGATATCTTATGGAGATAGAATCAAAGGGTGTTAGATATCTCGTAAAGGTAGTGGCGCATCGTGGCCCAAATTTGTAGGCTCACTGGAAATTTCCTTTTGATACCTATATTCTTCCAAGTGTTTCTCCTTCTATCCCTTGATTATGGTGTTGTTTACACTCAAATTTAATCTTTTATTTCATCAATATATCACAATAATCAACTCAACAAGCATCCTAAATTATCAAACACCAAATATTAAAGCTCAAAACAACAAAGCATTCATAATGATGAACTAAAAACTCGAGCTAAGACTAGGCTTGTCCACATTGATCTATAACTTATGGTTTCGACTCTTTGCTTGATCCAACTACACTTTAAACATTATAAACAAGTTGTTCCACATATAATTACATATTAAATCCATCAGGAACTCAATATACCCACTTGAATCTATCAAAAACTGCTAGAACAATACCTAGCTCAAGCTAGAAAACTAGTCTTCTTAGTTCATCTCTAAATGTCCAATTATGTACAAACTTTCTTAAAAATACCTTTACACATTGTAATTCACTACTTAAAGACTTATATACTTATTTATATTATTATTAACATATAAATCACTCAAGAAGTCCTTAAAACAAGGCTAAATGAGCTAGGAAAGCAACACTAAAATGTATAAATACACCCAACATAACTTGTGGTTAAAGTACCTTTCATAATTAGATCTCATGAGGTCAAAGTGACTCTCCAAATGAATTGTATTGGGGTTAGGTTCCCCTATCTAATATGGTATGAGGTTACAGTCCCTTACCTAATATGTGAGAATGTGGTTAGAGTCCCTTGCTTGAATGAATGTGTGTGAGTGGTTAGAGTCCATTGCTTAAATGGATGTGTATGTGTGTAGAATCCCTTACTTGATGATATGTGAATATGGTTAAATTCATATGTCTAATAAGAAATGCTTGAATCTATAAATATGGAAGGTTGGAGTCTTCTATTGCATGCATGATGAATAAGTGCTTCCTAAGTATTAATGAGACTTGTCCCCTTAGTTAGCATATGATAGGTCTATATGTATGGATAAGGTTATGAATTTGATTAAATATGATATATAATTGACCTGTTATTAAATGATGATGTTATTTTATCCATATCCTTGAGTTGTATGCTAGCATTCTAATCGTTAACCATCTCTGGATACTATGTCCCCACGCGATATAGGGGCTAGAGCATTATCTTCTTTTCCTGCACAGTGATTAGGCGATCGAAGTGGTTCGCACATTGATTATAGAGTGGTGAGCTTCCTTATTTCAAAATACATTTATTCCTGGTCCCTTATCTTTAGACTTAGTCTCATTTTGACTTGGTTTGGCAATTGTCAGGGGCTTGTCCCGACATATACATTTCCAAACTTTATTTTGTATAGAGGTATTGCGGATAACTGTAGACTTAGGTAAATTGACTAGTGTATTGATATTTATAAAATGGGTAGACATTGTTCAACTTATGACTTGTAGTATGTTTTCCGCTATCTCATTATATGGTCAGGATCCACCTAACCCATGCGATTGATTTGATAATTCTGATGGGTTATCGATCTACCTCAGGTTTATGTGGGCTTGAGACGCCCATATGACATGGCTCGATTTTGGGTCATGTCAAGTTGGTATCAGAGCCTAGGTTCATGGTCAATTGGGTGTCCATAATACCGTGTTAAGTAGAGTCTTTTTATGGGTCTGAAGTGTGCCACACTTATAAAAGAGGAGCTATGAGATATTTTAGTAAATGTTTCCCTTTCATGTCTTTTAATCTCAAGCTGTAAAGTCTAAGGTCTTAGGTTCATGTGATTTTTATTTGCTATCTTTTAGATCATGACTCCAAGGAGATCTGAGACTCAGGCAAACCCTTTTGAGGGCCCTATGGACGAAGCTCGTCCAACTTCTTGAGTTTAGACATGGGGTATGGCTGCGATATTTGACCATCTTCATGGGGTTCCATCTATCCCCACTAACCCCGATTGTAAGAGTGACCCTCCTATTCTGTCATCTCAAGGGGATGCTACTAATGCTGAGTTTCATTATTCTATCAACCTCTTGACTCAATTGGTAGCTTCTCAAGTGGAGCGTGGTGCTCTGGCTAATATTTCTTTTGAGGCCACAAGAATTGGCCAATTTATGAGGTTAAGCCCTCCTATGTTCTCCGATACGAAGGTTGGGGAGGATCCTTAAGGTTTTGTTAGTAAAATAGAGAAAAATTTCTGAATTATGCATACTTCAGAGATTGAAGCCATGGAGTTTGATTTCTACCAATTGAAAGATATAGCGTACCAATGGTATAAGGGGTGGGAGTTGTCTAGAGGTGCTAATTCTAGTCCCGCCATGTGGGAGGACTTCTCTGAGGTTTTCTTAGACTACTTAGTTCCTCGAGAGTTAAGGAAGGCAAAGATGGAAGAGTTTGTGAACTTGAAGCAAGGAAGGATATCCGTTCAAGAGTATGCCTTGAAATTCCATTAATGGTTTAAGGTATGCTCCCAAGATGGTTTCTAGCATGAGTGCTAAAATACATAAGTTTGCCTCAGGATTGTCCCGTGAGTTAGTCCTTGAGAGCAAAGCGGCCTTGTTGATTGAGAACATAGATATTTCTAGGTTGATTGTGTATTTGCAACTAATGGAAAAAGAGAAAAAAAAGCAAGTTGAGCTTAGTGAAAGATAAGGAAAGAAATTTAGGCCTTCTTAGCATGGTGGTGGTAATGGTGGCAAGAAGACACTAAAGAAGTTAGGGAGTTTGAGTTCTTTCTCCTCGACTAATGTTCGCTCTCCTTACCTAAAGTTTTTGAGTGATCATCAAACTTAGTTTAGTTGTGGGTCCCAGGCACAGGGTGCCCAGTTCCAGGATAGTAGTGCCCAGTCAGCTCCATCTCACCCTCCTTATAGATTTTATGGTCAGATTTATCATGGTTAGTACGAGAAAGGAAGGAATAGATATTTCCATTACAGTCATATTGGGCACATGCAGCGTGAGTGCCCCTCTCTAGAAGCTTCTTGGGCCAACAGGGCCCCTATTTCTACTCCATTTACTCTCACACCAAAGGGTGTTATGTCTGCCTCTACTTTTATTTCTGGCACCGGCGTTGGTAGAAACCGTTTATATGCACTTGCTAGTCACCAGGATTCTGAGGAATCTCCCATTATTGTCATGGGTATATTGACACTCTTCTCCCATGATTCGTATTATTTACTTAATCCAGGGTCTACCCTTTCTTATGTGATCTCGTACGTAGTTGTGTATTGTGATTGTGATCCCAAGAGTCTGTTAGTTCTTTTTTCTGTTTTTATCCCGATAGAAGACTCCATGGTTGTTAAAAGAGTCTATAAGGGGTGTGTGATATCTGTTGGTGGTAGAGATACTCTGGTAGACTTGATAGAGTTGGACATGGTTGATTTTGATGTCATTCTAGGGATGGATTAGTTGCACTCTTGTTATGCTTTCTTAGATTTTTGAAACCGTAAGGTTATGCTAAAATTCCCGAATAAGCGTATTGTTGTATGGGAAGGTGGTTCCATAGTACCTAAGGGAAGGTTCATTTCTTATCTTAAGGCTCAAAGATTAATTTTGAAGGGGTTTTTGTATCATTTGGTCTGAGTTAAAGATTCTAACTCGGAAGAGCCTTATCTAGAATACATTCTCGTAGTTAATGAGTTTCTCGAGGTATTTCCCGATGATCTTCTCGGTGTTCCCCCAATAGAGAAATTGATTTTGGGATTGATCTTGTTCTGGACACTTGTTCGATTTCGATCCCTCCTTATAAATTGGCTCCGGCGAAGCTAAAAAGGCTTAAGGAGAAATTGAAAGACCTCTTAGATAAAGGTTTTATCCACCCTAGTGTGTCTCCATAGTTGCTCCCCTGTTATTCATGCGCAAGAAAGATAGTTCCCTTCGTATGTGCATTGATTATCATCAGTTGAACAAAGTGACCATAAAGAATAAATATCCTCTTCCTAGGATCGATGATTTATTTGATCAACTTCAGGGTGTGAAGTATTTCTCTAAGATTGATCTTAGATTGGGTTATTATCAGCTTAAGATTAGGGATGTAGATATCCTTAAGACTACCTTTAGAGCCCGGTATTGTCACTATAAGTTTTTTTCATGTCTTTTGGGTTGACCAATGCCCCGACGACATTCATGGACTTGAAGAATAGGGTCTTCCGTCCATTCTTGGACATGTTTATCATCATCTTTATAGATAATATCTTAGTGTATTCTAAGAGTGAGGCAGATCATGTATATCACCTCTGTGCCATGTTGCAAACATTAAAGGATCATCATTTGTATGCCAAGTTATCCAAGTGTGAGTTTTGGATAAAACTGTAGATTTTCTTGGTCATGTTATCTCTAGTGAATGGATCATGATCGATCCCTAAAAAGTTATGGTGGTTAAGAAGTGTCCTAGACGTACGACTCCAACCGATATTCGAAGCTTCTTGGGTCTAGCTAATTACTATAGAAGATTTGTGGAGAGTTTTTCAACTATAGTTTCCCTATTAACCAAGTTGACCCAAAAGAAGGTCAAGCTTTTAAGGTCCAATACGTATGAGGGTAGTTTTGAGAGGTTGATAAATAAATTGTCTTCATCTTTGATTTTAACCTTGCACGGGGATAGTGATGGTTTTGTGGTTTATTGCAATGCTTCTCGAGTCAGTCGTGGTTGCGTGTTGATGCAACATGGTAGGATAATGGCCTATGCTTGTAGATAATTGAAAGTTCATGAGAAGAATTTCCCTACTCTTGACTTAGAGTTGTTGGCCATGGTTTTGCATTAAAGATTTGGAGACATTATCTATATGGGGTTTATGTTGATATATTTTCCGATCATAAGAGCCTCCAATATGTGTTTACCCAAAAGGAGTTGAATCTCTAACAAAGAAGGTGGCTCGGGTTGTTAAAAAACTATGATATGAGCCTTCATTACCATCCTGGTAAGGCAAACGTGGTCGCCGATACTCTTGGTAGATTTTCCATGGGGATTTTAGCCTATGTAGATGAGGATAAGTGGGAATTTATGAAATACATTCATCGTTGGGCTAATCTTGGAGTTCAACTTGCGGACTCCGAGGATGGTGGTGTATTTTTACATACGGTATCTCAATTGTCTCTTATTATTGAGATAAATGAAAAGCAAGCATTGGACCCCAACTTGATGAAGATATAGAGTAATATGGGTCAATACAAGGTTGCGGACTTTGTGATTAGTGGTGATGGTATCCTGAGATACCAACGTAGGCTATGTGTTCTCGACGTCGATGGATTAAGGGAAAGAGGCATAGCCGAGGCTCATGGATCCTGTTATGCCATTTATCCCAGTTCCACAAAGTGTATCATGATCTTAGAGAGTTCTATCTGTGGGGTAATATAAAATGTGATGTGGTTAGTTATATGGCCAAGTGTATGGTGTGTCAATAAGTGAAAGTTGAGCACATGTGGCCCATGGGCTTGTATCAAGAGATCCCATTACCCGAATGGAAGTGGGAGGCATTAATATGGATTTCGTTACCGGTCTTCCTATATCTCGAAATTAATGTTAGGTCATTACTTATAAAATGACCAAGTTCACTCACTTTTTTCCCGTGAGGACAAATACTCGGTGGAAGATTATGCTAAGTTATATCTTATGGAGATCATAAAGTTGTACGGTGCTTTGGTTTCTATTTTCTTAGATCAAATAGTTCGTCGGTTACGAATGTAAGAAGTGGCTTCGGTGAAGGTTCTATGGAGGAAACAAAAGTTTGATGAAGCTACGTGGGAAGCAAAAGAGGACATAAAGTCCAAGTATCCACATTTATTTCCTATTTTGGAAACTCGGGATGGAGGTATGTGTTGATCACCTTACTTTGATTTATGTCTTTGATAGACAATGGGTTAAAGTCCCTATTAGTCCTTAATGCTTTGAAACTATATGTGTCCTTGTTGTGATGGGTTTAAGTCCCTAGTATCTTGAATTGATTCATGTCTCTGGTAAATGATGGGTTCGAGTCCCTAATCCTTGAATTGAGTAAGTATCCTTGATAAGTTGATGAGTTGAAGTCCCTAAGTTGTGAAATAAGTAAGTGTTGATAAACAAGGTTTTAAGTCCCTAAGATTTGAAATAAACAAGTGTCTTGATAAATAATGGGTTTGAGTGAAAAAGAGGATGACGTGAATGATTGATTGATAATGAGAATGACATGTGTTATATCCTTGTTGTGTGCTTGTTCTAACTTATTTAAAGGACGTTTTGATATGTGATAATATGTTAGCTTATGTTTATTGCTTGCCTTACCCCTCATTCGAGGATGAATGATCCAAGTGGGAAAGAATTGAAATACCTAGACTTAGAACGATTTAAAAACTTCATCTTTTGGAGTCACTGGATGGGTATGACAAAAGGCTTGAGTCATACCCCTTGGATATGAGTCGTATCCTTCTTCTCCTTTCCTCTCATATCATAGATAGTATGGTGAGGATCACTCACTATCCTAGGTATGATTAATCCTTCCCATAATCGTACCTAAGGGTATGAGTTGTACCTAGGTAAGTCATATAAGGTGAGGTCTTAGCTTGGAGTGGACTGATTTTGTTATGAGTGAAGCATACGAGTTAGGGGTGAGTCGTACACTTTGGATACGAATCATGGGTGTATGGACGTATCCTTAATAGTATGTGTGACCTAGGATAAGCCTAGGGTACGAGTCAGAGTGTTACTCGTACCCTAGGGTGTGACTACTTAAGTGAGTCGTACGGTGAGTTGTATCCCTGGACGGGTTTAATTTTCAACTTTAAACTAAGGGCCTTGTGGTTATTTCCCATGTCTAGAACCCTAAGACCTCTCACTATATAAGTGTGTGTATCCTCCTAAACATCTATTTTGATGGATCAAACACCCTAAACACCCTCTCAAACTCATCTTTGAAGAATTAGAGACTAGGGTTTCAAGAGTGGTCTCCAAGAGGTAAAAGAGAGCCAATATTCTTGGTGATTCATCGTGTTTAAGGCATGTACCTCTTCCCCTTGCTAAATAAATCTAAACCTATGTATTTCACATATGGATTTGTAAGTGTACATGGTGGTTTTGAAACCAAATGAAAAAGATTTTGTTGCCAAATAATGAATAATGATGATTCTTGCTTAGACTTATGTTTGTACATATTATTGATGGTAGTGTGCACACGTGAATGCTTGTTGTATGTGGTCTAACATAGAGGCCTTAATAAACCCTAGTCTTGATGATTTCTACCATGAAATTGGCCTTAGTAAAGGCATGTACACAAGGTGTTTGTGAAAATATCTAAGTGAGATGTCTAGTTACATAATGATGATGTTTTGAACTAGGGCAATGATTAATATTTATGAATTCTTGATAAATGATGTTGTAAAGGTAAAGTGAGCCATGTATTATATAATTGATGACCTTCATGGTTTGATGAATAAGAAGGGGATTTAATTCCCAAATATAAAAATGAACTTGAGTTGTGTTTTGAACTAAATTGTGGTATAAAATTGCTAATGAAGAGTGAATGGCTTGTAAATGTCTTGAGGACCATAGTTTGATTTGTATGATGAGTTGAATTAAGTCATTGACCTATTGAAATGGTTGAGAAATGAAGGCTCCTATGAAAACTCTATGGTCATGTATGGTGTTAAATTGGCTAAATGGGTTAAAGTTCTTATGTGTGGAATTAAATATATGTGGATGCATGGACAAAGGGTTATAGTACCAATGTTGACTAATAAGAGTTGTGATGGATTGATGTTAAAGTCCCTTGCCTAATGGAATCGTTTCTGGTTAAAGTCCCTTACATAATGAGATCTCATAAGGTTGAAGTGCCTTACCAAATGAATTGGATTGGGGTTAAGGTCCCCTATCAAATATGGTATGAGATTAGAGTCCCTTTCTTAATGTGTGAGCATGTGGTTAGAGTCCCTTACTTGGATGAATGTGAATGAGTGGTTGGATTCCCTTACTTAAATAGATGTGTATATGTTTAGAATCCCTTACTTGATGATATGTGAATATGGTTAAAGTCCTATGCTTAATAAGAAATGCTTGAATCTATGAGTGTGGAAGATTGGAGTCCTTCATTGCATGCATGATGAATGAGTGCATCCTAAGTATTGATGAGACTTGTCCCTTTGTTAGCATGTGATATGTCAATATGTTTGGATAAGGTCATGAATCAGATTGAATATGATATATATTAACTTGTTATTGAATGATGATGTTATTTTATCCTTACCCTTGAGTTACATGCTAGCATTTTAATCGCTAATCATCTACGAATGCTATGTCCCCATGCATCATAGGGGTTGAAGCATTATCTTCTCTTCCTGCACAGTGATTAAGCGATCGAAGCTGTTCGTGCATTCACTACGGAGTGGTGAGCTTCCTTATTTTGGAAGAAATTTATTCTTGGTCACCTATCTTTAGACTTAGTCTCATTTTGACTTGGTTTGGCTATTGACGGGGGCTTGTCCCGACATATATATTTCAAAACTTTGATTTGTATAGAGGTATTGTGGATGACTGTGGACTTGGGTAGCTTATCTAGTGTGTTGATATTTATGAAATAGTTAGACATTATTTAAGTTATAACTTGTATGTTTTCTGCTATCTTATTATATAGTTGGGATCTACCCGACCCATATGATTGATGCGATGATTGTGATGGGTTATCAGGTGACCTCCAGTTCATATGGGCTTGAGGTGCCCATACGACATGGCCTAATTTTGGGTCGTGTCAGTGGAGGTTTTGGGGGGACCAAAGCTGGAAACTCATATTTGTCGATGTGAGATTGGTCTTACAGACCGTGTGGATGATGTCACACTTTATATTTGGGAGATGTACTAGTCATCCTAATTTTTCTTCCCTAGTTATGCGGCTACACGCACTGAGGCCCTATTACCAGGGAGAGATGAACCCATATAGCTCGTAGGTGGTTTAAAACACAAAGCTACACGGCCCAGGTAAATGTTTTAAATGCATGCTAAACCTGGTTCCCTTTCCCGGCATGGTTATATATATAAATATGTATGTATGTATGGTTGTATGCACTATGGATGGTTTTACTTGGCTTTGTAAATGGCATTATCTTATCCTTATCCTAAGTGAAGCTAGTGTTCACTCACTAACCCGTCTTCGAGGGGCTGTATACCCATACTATGTAGGAACTGGCCATTCTACATCTCCTGCTTAGTGATCGAATTCAGGGACGATCAATGTTGGATTGAAGTAGTGAGCTTTCATAATTTTGAAGGCATCTATTTTATGTCATAGTTTACCTTACATATTTCTCATCTTTCATAGACTTTGGTTTTGGCTATGGTCGGGGGCATGTCCCCACTAAGTACTCTTTGGTTGGTCTAGAGGCTTTGTATAAACAACTGTGAACTTTGGTATGATATGTATTATTTTGTTATATGTACATACGTACATTGGCTTTTTATCATGGTATTAGTTTAAGGTTTTCGCATTGGTTTGGTTGGTTATTGGGTGGTTGGACTTGGTAGGGTTGGTCTTGGATATAGACTTATTCCAAAGTCACCACATGGTTGGATACTCTATCTTGTCATATGTTCGGACTTCAGCGAACTCAAGGTATGAGTTTGGTGGTTGAGCTGGGAAACAAGGCAATTCCCAGTCCTGGTTTGGCTTGGGATTGCTCATTATGATAAAGCCCTAGTTCAGGTCGTGTCAAGTTGGTATCAGAGCTTAAGGTTTCAATGCCATGGGGTGTCCACAAAGCCGTATCGAGTAGAGTCTTGCTTATGGGTATGTTATGCACCACACTTATAACCAAGAGGATACGAGGCATTTAGGAATGTTTCACTTTCTTGGTTATTCTAATTTCAGGCTATGGAGTCTAAGGTCTTGAATTCTTCTCTGAATTTTCCATGGTTCACTCTTCGGATCAGGCCTTCTCAATGATCCAAAGGTTCTTGGAAACTCACCTGTCCCACTCGAGGATAATATGGATGGATCTAGTCCAACTCATGGGGTACAAACTTGGTCAGGGTCACAGCTTCTGGTTTTCCTTGTAAAGCCCCACTGGTCTCCACTGACCCTATTTTGGAAAGTGAAACTCATTCTCGATTACCTCAAGAAGAGGTTACCAATGTCAAGTTTTATCATCCTAATAATTGATTGACCTAAAAAGTAATAACTCTATCATGCCAGTCCAGTCCTATTGGTATAGGGAGAAATGAGGTAAGATTGGGAAATAGGTAAGAAAAGAGGTCTTGGTTTCCTAAACAAAGGGGAGACCGACGGTATACTGGTAAATGGTCCAAAAGGTAGAGTTGGGTAAGTCCGAACTCTTGTTCTACGACTTGTACTCCCTACCCAAATCCATTAAGAGCCAGGTGTTTTCGGCTTGGCAATGCTTCTAGGGCTCAAGGTACACAATCTCAAGCCAATAGAGCCCAATCCGCATTAATTTGTCTAGGGTCCTCTCTATCTTTTGTGACCCCATTGGTGATGGTGTATTTTGGTTCTGGTCCCAAGGTTATTTTGGATTCTTTTCTTTTTCTATTTCTACTTTGGTAGATGACTATTTGATTGCCAAAAAAGTCTATGGGGGTATGTGGTGAGTGTTGGTAATTAAAGAGGTGTTGGTGGATTTATTTAACTCGGATGTGGTGGATTTAGATGTCATTCGGGGAATTGATTGGTTGCCTCGTGCTATCTATCATAAGATTGTCGGATCTATAAAGGTTGTCTTTAGGTTTTATGGCGAGCTAGTTGTGAAGTGGGAGGATGGTTTCGTTCCTTAAGCATTAAGGGAAAAGTTATATTCTATCTTAGAGCTCGGAGATTGGTCTCCAAAGGGTTGTCTCTATTATCGGTTGGTTCGGGTTAAAGATTTTGGTTCGGGTTAAAGATTCTAACCTGGAAAGACTTCTTTGCATTCGGTTTTGGTGATGCATGAACTTCTTGGGGTCCTTTTTGATAATCCTCATGGTGTCTTTCTAATGGGGAGGTTGGTTTGGGATTGGTCTTGTTTCGGACACATGTCTAATTTCTATTTTTTCTTTATAAAATGGTTCTGGTTAGGTTAAAGGAGTTTAAGAAGAACTTAATGAGGTCTTTTAAATAAAGGTCCCATCTACTCTAGTGTTTCTCCATGAGGTGTTCCCCTGTTTTCATAAGGGAAATGGTTTCCCCAAGGAATGGATAGTTTGTCGGAGGGTGACTAAGGAGTTTGGGGTGTCAATTTTGTAGGGTAGACCTTATATGTATATTCCATTCTATATGGGGTACTTTGATAGTACTAAATGGTGGTTGGTAGATCCTAGGCTTAAACCTAGATATTTGATCATGGTAAAAAGAGTATGTTAGCTTGGGATAGGGGGTAGCAATGTGGATATTATAGAGGTAAATTGGTAGGTTGGATGAGGTTGATGACTTACAGAATACAATAGTAGGGAAAGTTGTAGTGTATAGGCCAAAGGTTACAATTGAACGGATGTATTGTGGATCTAGTCGTTGGATAGGTTAGATCTTAGAGCTTATACGTATCCTTATCCCTATACTTGTACTTCATTGTTTGAATGAAATTGATTATTAAATTTATAGTTTTGAATGTGGGTTTTGGCATAATTGAGGGCTTTGACATGATTACTCATTTAGTTGATTTTCCATGAGTTATGATGCATTATTCATGCTTTATTTATGTTTATAAACATTGTGGGATGCATGGGAATGTTAAATGGATTTCGGGGTACTATGGATTCTCCAATTACTTGATTTTGGTTTTGGAAATTTTACACCCTCAAAATATTTGTGAAATTGCCATTGGATATAATCTTTTCATATAATTTGACTATTCTTGAATCTTTGCATTGCATAAATGGTTAAGGAAACACGAATTAGGTTTCAATTGGATTCAAATGATTTTTGAAAAGCCTTGGTGGCCATGGTTTGAATTTAAATAATTTTGATTTAAATTGGAAACCTTGGAGTAAATTTGCTCTAAATTTAAATTGGAACCTTGAAGTTGATTTGGTCTAATGGTTGTTGCATGTCTATGTTGGGCTCTAGTAGCATTAGTATAAATAAGGTTTAGGTATGGGAGAACCAAGCATCCTTGGTATATGTCTTCGGACCCATTAGAGCAGAGAATTATGTTTGTTGGTGTAATGGGATGAAGGTTGGTGGTTAATCTAAAATTTTCTTTTAGCGGTGGACTTCAAGTGAAGATCGGGTTGCATATTCTAGTTCTTCATTATGGTTTAGGTGGCTATTATAAAGTACTTTATGCCTATGGTACCGTGTCTTATTTCAGAGGGAAGGGGTTTTTTGTCTTGCCTTAGGTGGCATGGGTAATTCTTGTAATTCGGTTCTTTAAATGATTTTTCTTGTACTAGGATGGTAGTGGTATTGGGGAGCATGGTGATGTTGTAAAATGGGGAATATAGAAGTCCCTAAGTGGGGTAAAGACTAGGGTGACTACTAGAGTTAAGGTTTGAAGGTCAGATAAGGTCATTGTCATGAGGAATGGTTAGGAAAGGAATAGGTGGTGAAAATACTTTGTGAAATATTGAATGGTGCTAGATCTCTGGAAAGATAGATCATATCGCGAGTATATAAGTCGTAGGCTTGAATGTTATGATTCATAGATGTACCAATAGTTTTGTTAGGTACTTGAGAGGTTTGGAAAGGCATGGTTTTATAGAATGCTTCCATAGTTTGATCATGGTATTGGGTGCTCAATTATAGGATGAAGGTTTTGGTTATAATGGTTGGATATGGTTTGTCCATGTCCTTTTCTCACGGTTCCCATATTATAATGGTAATGGAAGCGGAGTAATGTTTTGGGATAAGGGTAAGAAGTAAATCCCGATGGCCTAAGTTAGCTCTTTTGTGCTTTGGATAGTCTTGTAGCTAGACTCAAGCTTTTGTAGTGGTGTGTCTGGGTAAATTCTAAATCGAATTGGACTTGCCCTTTAGCAAGAGTCCATTCATCCGGTAACCTATGTGTTGTGTTGGGGTGAAGTGTGGATGGTCCTAAGTTGGTTAGTTCCTTTAGGTGGTATTGGTATCTCGGGTTTTTTGTTCTTTTGGGAGGTCCCGATGAGGATCTTAGATTAGTAATTTCGACGGTTGCGAACAAATAAGGTATGGCTTCGGTAAAGGTTTCATGGTGGAACTAAAGGTCCGAGAAAGTCATTTGGGATGCGGAGGGGGACATAGAGTCTAAGTATTCGTGTTGGTTCTTTCTTTCTGAAACTCATGCATAGGGTATGTATTCTTTATCACATCTTGGTTTCTAACTTGGTTAAAGGTGAGGAATGGTTCTTCTTACATCTTTGTTTTCTAACTTAGTTAGAGGTCGGAATAAAGGTGTTGGGGTGTAAATCGTGCTCGGGGTATGAGATAACCTTCTCATCTCGGTCTGTGTTTTTGTCATCTATTTTGATTGGAGGAAAGTTTGATGTGTGTTAACGTGTTAGCTTATGTTTGTTCTTACCCTTATCCTCTTTCGAGGATGAATGATCCTAGTAAGGGAGACTATAACACCCTGGGAATTTGACCCTTGTAAATTTTCCTTGGTTTTAGGACTTTGTGACTTGGTACGACTCAAGGGTACCAATCATACCCTTGAATACGAGTTAGGGGATGTCTTGAAGGTTCACTCGTACTCTAGGCAGTATGGTTGGCTTGGCTACTGCCCAAGATATGAATCACTAGGGTACGAATCGTATATAAGCATACGAGTGGTGGAAGGCAAGTCGTATGGTGCATGATTGTCTTGGTCTTATGGAATCTGCCCATGGTACGGTTGGTGGGTACGATTGGGTGTGTCACTCGTACCCTTAGGTATGAGTTAGGGAGGTATGAGTCATATAAAAACCAGTAGGTAGGGTCTTGGCATGGTCTTGGGTACGAGTTGGGGTACCACTCGTACCGTAGGATACGGTGGTATAAGTGAGTCGTACCCCTAGATGTGGCTTGTTTTAAATTTTAAGTCAAGGGTAGTCCGGACATTTCCTACTTCAAAACCCTTATGTCCTCACGTTATATAACCCTTGGTGGCCTTCCATAACACTTGTTAAAGGATTAAAACTCTTCAAATACTCTGTCAAACTCATTCATGAAGATTGGAGGTTAGGATTTGTCAAGTGGTCTTCAAAGGGGCTAAAAAGTCATGTTTCTCTTTGGAATCTTCTTGTGTAAGGCATGTACTCCTTCCCTCATTGTTAGTTCCAACTAAAGGCATATTGATAACGCTCAAATTACACTCTTAAATGGGTGTAAGCGATCGTAGTCAATATAAAACCCAACTAGGTTGGGGTCAAATCCCACAGGAAACAATGTGAGTGGAGATTAAACTAGTTTGAAACTAAAGCTACAAGTTAAATTCAAACAAACGATATAAAAAGATAAAATGGGGGTTTTAGAGATTAGCAAATAATTTTTTGTCACTTTAATTTCAGTGTTTGTCAATCAAGAGTTTATGAAATAACCAGAATTATGTTCACTAGGGCTTACGTTACATGACAGATGCTAAAGGTGACTCAAGATTCTCACGGTAGTTGGATGACAAGCTATCTTTATCGATGATATGCTCGAATGTCTCTCGACCTATTCAGGCGTCTAATTTCCTAATCCTTTCGGACTTAGGGAATCGCTACTCACTGTCCAGATTTTACCTCAGGTTAATCAACCTTGTTACAACGCTGACTATTAAACGAAGTCTTTCCGAGTCCCTGTTGATAATTCACTTCCTACTGTTTATGATTTCTTTCTCAAGCAAATCAAAGTAGGTACGCCTACTGTTTGCAACTAGCAGACTTTAATTATAATCTCAGAATTACCAAGAAATCTTAACACCTCTTAAATTATGAGCATTTAACACCTTATCATGACCTAACACTAGATCCCATAACCCAGATTAAAGGTGTTTAGCCACTCATGGTGCAAGAAACAAGTATGCAAATTGAATTCATAACTGAAAGGATTAACTTACAATGAGGAAGAAAATCAAAAGTATACTTTGAATTGAATCACAAGATAAAACTCTAAAATATTGGTTTTTGAGAGAGAGAGAGAAATCGTATATGCTATCTTGTGGGATATGTCCATCGATCCTTAGAAAACCCTCAAACAAAGCTTTTAAATAATTAACCCTAAATAAGGAAATAAAACTAAAGTTATAGATTTTCCTCGGAATAAATGACGGTGATCGTGACGGCCTATCAGGAGTTTGACGGCCTATCACAGACGTCGTCAGATTCTCTTTAAGTTTGGCTTTTATTATCTCAGGCTGACGACAACAATGACTTCCTATCAGGAGTCTGACGGCGCGTCATGGATGTCGTCAGCTCCTCTTTCATTTTGAGAATTTCTGCCTAAGGTTGACGGTGATCCTGACACCTTATCACAACTCTGATGCCTTATCACGACATGTCGTCACAACGTTACAGCAAATCCCATTCTCTGGTTAAGGCTGACAACATCCCTGACAATTTATCATACTTTTGATGTTTTATCACCAGATATCATCACAGTATTCAATTCATGCCAACACTCTGGTTACGTTTGACGACAACTGTGATAGCCGTCATGGGTCTGACGACTTATCATAGATGTCCTCAGCCATACTTCTCTTCAGCTTTCTCCAGATTTCAATTTCTTTGCCTCCATTCTTGTTGGTTCTCTACTCCATCAGCTTATACTGTAAAATCAACATAAATACATCAAAAAAGGACAAAAGTTGCTTAAGACCTCGCATTTATTCTAGGTTAAAGGCCTTAAATGTGTTAGAAATTGCTCACACATCATATATGTATTGTGTTTTAAACATTGATTTATGGATCATAAATGGTGGTTTTCGAAATATATGTCAAGTGTCTTGATGCATATTATTTGGTATTGGTTTAAACTATGTTGTTACATGTTTTTGGTAAGGGTTTGCATATGTGGTTATTGGTTGGTTATGGTTTGATAAAGGGTCTTGAGCAACCCTAATTATGGTGGTTTATGCATTGGTTTTGGTCTTGGTAAAGGTATGTCCTTAACATGTTTGATAAAATGCCTCAAAGAATGTTTTCACTCTATTGTTGAGCTTTCATTGGAACTCTTTCATAGTTTGGTTTGATAATGAAACCTTAAATGGATTTGGATGGTTTTGCATGGTTTAAATAGTTTAAATGATATAAATACTTTAAATGTTTGGCATGGCCTAAAATGGTTTTAAATGGTATACATGGTGTACATGGTTTGGAAGGATTAAATGGCTAAATGGATATGTTTGTGGGGTACATAGAATCCCCCAAGTGGTTTAATATGGTAAATGGAAGGGCACTTGGAAGTCCCCTTAAACCTACATATGGTTGGCTTTGGATAGTACTTGCAAGTATGGTCGGTATGATGATACCACGACTAAATGGCCTTGGTTAATAAATAGTAAATAGATTGGTTGGTTACTTGGTAATGGTTTTAATTGGGCAATAATGGCGGAATATGTAGCAAAGTTATAGAAGATGGAGGTCACGGGGGGACCAAAACTGGAAACTCATATTTGTCAATATGAGGTTGGTCTTGGTGACCATATGCATGATGTCACACTTTATATTTGGGGAATGTACTAGTCATCCCAGGTATTCTTCCCTGGTCGTGGGACTAGACGCACTAGGGCCCTTTCAGTAGGGGAGATGAGCCCATATAGCCCGTGGGTGGTTTAACATGGCAAAGCTACACAGCCCAGGTAAAGGTTTAAAATGCATACTAAACCTGGTTCTCTTTCCCGGCAAGGTGTTATATATATATCTATATGTATGTATGTATGTATGGTTGTATGCATTATGGATGGTTTTACTTGGCTTTGTAAATGTCATTATCTTATCCTTATCGTAAGTACACGCTAGTGTTCACCCACTAACCTATCTTCGGGTGGCTGTATACCCACGCTATGCAGGAATCGACCATTCTACTTCTCCTGCTTAGTGATCGGATTTGGGAACAGTCAATGTCGGATTAAAGTAGTGAGCTTCCATAATTCAAAAGGCATCTATTTCATGTCATGGTTTACTTTACATATTTCTTATCTTTCCTAGACTTTGGTTTTGGCTATAGTCGGGGGCATGTCCCGACTAGGTACTCTTTGGTTGATCTATGGACAACTGTGGACTTGGGTATGGTATGGATTGTTTTGTTATATGTGCATATATACATTAACTTATTATCATGGTATTGGTTTATGGTTTCCGCATTAGTTTGGCAGGTTATTGGGTAGTTGGACTCGGTTGGGTTGGTCTCGATATAGACTTATCCCAAAGTCACCACATTGTTGGATAGGCTATCTTGTCATATGTTCAGACTTCAGCCGACTCAAGGTATGCATTTAGTGGTTGGGTTGGGAAACTGGGTCGATTCTCGATCCTGGTTGGGTTTGGGATTGCCCATTATGACAAGGCCCTAGTTTGGGTCGTGTCAGTGCTATGCTAATATCACGGAGGTTAGCCTCCATGACACAGCCTTATCGCGGACCCTCACTGCCTCGAGGTCCCAAAATGACTCCAAACCCCTTTCAAAAAATCCAAAAAAATTTCCAAACACCTAACATCCCTAAACATAATTTAAGTCAAAATTAGACATTACGCATGTGAGAGGGTCAAAAATAAAATGATCAAAATTTTAAAAGGTTTTACACCTACATCTCTGTCTTTCATAGCTTTATTGGGTTGACTGGTTACTATATGCTGTTCGTTGAGGGTTTTGCTACTATTGCTGCATGGATAACCAGATTGACTAAGAAGGAGGTTCTTTTTCAGTAGTTTGAGGAGTGTGAGTAGATCTTTAGAAAGTTCAAGGGATTTCTTACTTCAGCTCTTATATAGGCTTTTCTTGTTGAGGGTAAGGGACTCACAATATATTGTGATGTTTTCGGTGTTGTCTTGGGTTGTGTTTTGATGCAGCAGGGTCGAGTTATTGCTTATTCGTCAAGGCAGTTGAAGGTGCATGAGCACAACTACTCCACCCATGATTTGGAGTTGGCGGCGGTAGTTTTCATGCTTAAGATTTGGAGGCATTATCTTTATGGCGTGCATTGTGATATCTACGTGGATCATCTTAGTCTTTAACATATTATGGCCTAGAGGGAGCTTAATTCTAGGTAGCAGAGATGGATGGAGTATCTTAAGGATTATGACATCTCTATTTTATTTCATTCGGGCAAGGCGAATGTGGTAGCGAATGCCTTGAGTTGGAAGGCGGCTAGTATAGGTAGCTTGGCTTCTATCTGAGTTTCTTAGAGGTCGTTGGTATGGGATATCCAATCTTCAACCAACTTAATGGTGCGACTTAGTATTTCTGACCATAGGAGGATTTTTGCTAGTGTTGAGGCGAGGTTTATCTGATTTGAGCAGATTCAGAGTTGTCAGATTAAGGATATGAGACTTTGCATCATTCGTGATCAGTTGTTGAGTGGTGAGTCCAAGCGGGCTCCTATAGATTTTAAGGATGTTTTGAGATTTGATGGTTGCATTTTTGTTCGGAGGGTTGGTGACTTGTTTCAGTTGATTCTGCATGAGGCTCACAACTCCAGATATTCTATTCACTTTGGCATAACTAAGATGTATAGAGATTTGAAGAAGCATTATTGGTGTGGAGTGACATTAAGAAAGATGTGGCGGACTTTGTAGTTTGTTGCCTATGTTGTCAGCAGGTGAAGGCCGAGCATCAGAAACCTGGTGACTTGATTCATAGGTTACCCATTCCCAAGTGAAAATGAGAGCGGATTACCATGGACTTTGTTAGTGGTTTGCCTCGCACCTTCCGTGGTTCCGATGGTATTTGGGTTATTATGGATCGGTTGACCTAATCGACACATTTCATTCCTATTCAGTATCCTTCAGTGTCGAGAGGTTAGCCCGTATCTATGTTCGTGAGATAGTCCATCTATATGGTGTGCCTATATCTACAATTTCAGATCGGGGTTTAGTATTCACTTCTAGCTTTTGGAGAACTTTTCAGGAAAAGTTGGATACTCAGGTGGATCTTAGTACCGCCTTCCATCCTTAGACTGACGGACAATCGGAGTGGACTATTTAGGTTCTTGAGGATATGCTTCGAGCCTCTCACTTTATTCATAAATAAAACTAACAAACACATGGGTGATATAGTGACCTTAATTCTTGTTAACTATATTTTATAAAGCCAATTATTAGATGAATTAAAATTACTAATTATTATGGTCTTCTTTAAAGTTCAAAAGTCAAAAGCAAAAATTCAAAAGATTAATCAGAATTCAAACTTAAAAAATCCTATCTAATCCGAGCTAATAAATTGTAATTTATTCAATCCAAAAATTCAAACAAACGTTTTAATATCAAATTTGAACACCAAAGGTCTACCTCTAGCTCTGCCACATTTAAATTTCTAACAAAATTAATTTTGCCCTGTCATGCACGCATCGTTAAGAGTTTGTCCTACCGTGGTCCCACCAACCGCCATCCTTATGAGTTAAGTCTTATATTTAGGGGTGGCAAAATTAGCCCAAAACCATTTAGCCTGTCCATCCCGCCCATATTTTAATGGGTTGGGCTAGAGTGATTTTGAATATGGGCTGATTTGGGCTAGCCCAAGTGAACCGTTCATAAATCATCAACCCAAATGGGCTCATACTGATGCCCAACTTTGACCCATAAAGATTTTTACTCCTAATATTTATAATTTCACTTTTAAAACTTTTAGTTGCTTCGATTATATTTTTCTTTCGTCTTAAAATAATGATAGTAATAAAACAATTTTTGAATTTTTTTTTTCTTACACCATGCCCTACCTCTACCCCATAAAAAAATTAAATATTTTTTTAAAAAATTTTTAAATAAATTTTTCCCACCACCTAGCCCGACCAACCCCATGCCCTCTCCCTTCCCAAAACATATTTTTTAATTTATATTTTTAAGAAAATAATTTTTTATTACACCATCGCACTATCCCAACCCCCACGTCCTTACTCCTACCCCTGTCAGTCCCTCCCTACCCCCTACCCCCTCTGCGCCCCTCCAAAAAACTTATTCTTGTAAAGAAATAAAAAAATCAAAGTCATTTTTTACCCCAACCAACCCCTACCCCCGACCCTCTTCAATAAAAAGATTTTAATAAAAAATAGATTCTTGTACGATCCCCTTACCCCAACCATCCCCTACCCCCACTTCCTAAAAAAAAATATTTTTTTCTTAAAATATATTTTTTTACAAAAAAATAAACTTTTTCTTACCCCACCCTCCCCCTCCCTACCCAGACCCACCCCAGCCCCCTCCTAACAATTAATTTTTTTTAATTTGTATTTTAGAAAAATTTCAAAACTTTTATTTTAACCCACCCCCACCCCAACCCTTATCCCCCTTAAAAAAAATTCAAATCTATAAAATTTATTTTATAAAAAAATCATACTTTTTTTCCACCTTTGTATATATATATATATATATATATATATATGACAAACTGCCCATATGACTTCCAGGTTTTATTAAGTATGGAACCAAACCCCTATAATTTTACAAATAAAATGCATATGTTATTAACAGGAAAAGATCCAAATAGTGGATTATTAGCTCTACAAAAGGAAACATTAATAAAACTAGAACAATTAAGTATTTCACATTGGGTATATATAAAGAAATTCTTACAAGACTATTTCTATTATTGTACTGTCAGTGGAAATACTTTTAATGAAGAATTAGGCAAAAAATTATTTAATAAATTACCAAGAGCTTTAGGAAGAGAAATAGAAGACAGATGGTATAAGCGAGATGGAGTAGTTGCTAACCCCAATTTAAAATGGACAATAGGACATAGAACACAACATATAATGGATATTTTAACAGAAAAATGTACAAACATACAAATACAAAAACAATTAAAAAGAAATGAAATGAATTTCTGTAAATCTGTTATATACACAACCCAGAATTATGATCAAAAGCAACATAAAAGGTATAAGAAAAGAAATAATCAGAAACCATATAGTAGAAAACAATACTTCTTAAGAAAATCAAAGGCTAAAAAACCTTGATTAAATAGAGATCGACATGTTAGAAAATATAGAAACGACAGAAATTATAAAAATAAACTAGAGTGTTATACGTGTGGCAGTATAGACCATCTAGCCAACGTATGTCCTAAGAGAAATAATAATAGAACTAGAAATTCTCAATTAATAGAAGATTTCCAAGAAACTTTATTAAACGTAGATGAATATATGTCCGATACGGAAAGTATATACTCAATAATAAGTATTGACATAAATGATAAAGATAATCAAAAATCCGACTCTTCTGAATCAGACGAGGATAACCTAGTTAATGAGCTAGGTCAAGAAATGGAAGATTTAGACTTAAGCAACCTAATGATTAATAATTTAATGAATGTTAATCAAGAATGTATACATGAATTTCAAAGAAATAAGGGTTTAGATAGTAATCGATGCCGTATATGTAATTGGTATCCAAGTAAAGACAACAGAGCTAAATGTAAAAAATGTTACCTAGAAGCATGCATAAATTGTATAGAAAATACTTTGAAAATAAAAATAGAATCAGAAATAAACAACGGACAAAAATACACGACCACCCAAATCCTAAACCTCAGGGTGTCTACTCTAGAAACCCGTTTAAATGATCTAGAACAAAGATTAACTATTCTAGAAAAAGGAAAAACAAAAATCACCTTAGAAGAAACGGATACCCAAGAAGCAGTACATTTAGAAAAATTAGAAGCAGAGCTTATGAATTTAGAAGATACTAATACTAATCTAATATGCAACGAAGATAAAGAATTCTCTACCATTAAAGTCTTAGTAAAAATCAAAATAAAATACGTAGAAATAGAAACTCTAGCATTAGTAGATCCCGGATGTACTAGCTGTTTAATCAATAAAGAAATAGTACCAGAACACTTATTAAAAATACTAGAAAAACCTATAATGGCTACTCAAATGGATGGATCACACAATATCTATAATTATTATATAGAAAAAGCTCAACTAAGTTTTTTAAATACATGCAATCAATTCTATAATCCAGTTTATAATATTAATAAAATCTTAGCAAGAGATTTGAATATAGGATCAAATTTTGTTATAGGATTAAGATTTTGTATACAGAATCAGGGAGGATGTCTCTTGACAAGAGACGGAATAATGCTCTTTAAAAATTTAACTTATACACCAGTACAAACGGCAACATTGCCAACAGTACATAGAACACTAAACACAAATAAAACAAGATTTCGTCCAGAACCATGCTGCGGCAGTTGCCAAAACAATCACGGCTGCCAAAACAGCAACCTGTCAAAAGAAAACCTAGAAGAAGTTAGAATCTATACACTGCTTAATGCAGAAGGACAAGAATGTTTAATTGATATTGAAAAAGACTATACCCTAATAAGTATAGAAACTCAGTTTTATAATTTTAGAAAAGGAATAGATAAAATAGGAATAATAAACAGTCCAAAAGACTTAGAAAATATAATCTCTATATTAGACGAAATGGAAATAATGGGAGAAAAACCGTTAGCCCATTGGGAAGCCAATGAGATAATGTGCAAATTAGATATAATCAATTTAGAGTATACAATAAAAACGGCACCTATAGAAGCTAATAATGAAGATACTAAAGAATTTGATACACAGATAAAAGAACTCTTACAATTAGGAGTAATAAGAAGATCTACCTCTAAACATAGATCAGCAGCTTTTATGGTAAGAAATCATAGTGAACAAGTAAGAGGAAAAGCTCGTATGGTAATAAATTACAAAAGATTAAATGACAATACTAGAACAGATGCTTACAAACTACCCGACAAAAGTGAGTTAATAAATAGAATTCAAAATAAAAAGGTTTATAGTAAATTTGATTGCAAGTCAGGCTACTGGCAAGTTAAAATGCATCCAGATAGCATAGAATGGACTGCCTTCACATGTCCAAGTGGACATTTCGAATGGTTAGTTATGCCGTTTGGATTAAAAACAGCTCCGCCCATTTTTCAACGAAAAATGGATAATATATTCGGAGAATACAAACATTTCATCCTAGTATATGTAGATGATATTTTAGTCTTTAGTCAAACCATGCAAGAACATTTAGGACACTTACAAGTAATTTTCAGATTATTCATTAAACATGGTATTATAATAAGTAAAAAGAAGATGGAGTTATGTAAAACCTATATTAATTTTTTAGGAATTACTTTAGGAAATGGAAAAGTAAAACTACAACCACACATAGCAAAAAAGGTACTAGACATGCCAGATAAATTAGAAACAACAAAGGATTTACAAAAATTCTTAGGATTAGTCAATTATGCACGAAACTTTATTCAAGATTTAGGAAAAATCGCAGGACCATTATATGCAAAAACTGGTAGCAAAGGACAAAAACATTTTAATATAGAAGATATTAAATTAGTCCAAAAGATAAAAGAAAAAGTCAGCAATATCCCGGATTTAAAAATTCCATTAGAATCAGACTACTTAATAATTCAAACAGATGGAAGTGATTTAGGATGGGGAGATATTTTAAAAGCAAGACCTAATAAATATAGTAATAAAAATGAAGAACAAATTTGTGGCTATCAAAGTGGCGCATACAAAGAAAAAGGTAATATGAGCGCCATAGATTTAGAAGTATTAGCTATCATATATGGCCTTAATGCCTTCAAACTATATATACTAAATAAAGAAGAAATATTAGTCAGAACAGATTGTGAAGCTATAGTTAAATTTCATCAAAAAATAAATGACAAAACTAGTAGTCGACGAAGATGGCTAAATTTTACAGATACCATATCAGTTTATAAGAATATAGTATTCGAACATATAAAAGGAAAAGAAAACGCATTAGCTGACCAGTTAAGTAGATTACAACTGGGAATAACTAAATAAATTTTTAATTTTTAGCATGAGACCAACAGGACAAACTCCTGCAGACAAAGGCAAAGGTGTAGCTTCATCCTCAGAAGCTTACCAACAGACAATGTTAGGTAACTTAAGTTTTAGACTATTAGAATCCCTCGAGACAATGGAACGAATTCATTTCGGCCCATTTAATTTAATAGCATACCCTGAGAGCAATATATCATTTAGAATAAGACCAGACTACGTTTTAGATAGACCCCAAAGGTGTTTAATCGATAACCTCTAGATTTCTTATAACAGACAAAATAGAAACCATTTCATGGCATCAATGAATGCTTTATGTCATTACATGGCAGAAAAAAGTAGGCCCCGTTTTAAATACTATGTCGTAATCCATGGAAAAACTAATGGCATTTTCCAAACTTAGTTAGAGGTATTAGATTCTATACAAGGTTTCAAAGCTCCTCTCTTTAAAGGTTTTAATGATTTCACAGAAGCTACTAATCATGCTAGGGGATATTTAGGCCCAAACTATTACATATCTCCTTCTCTGAGACAAAATCCAGATCAGATACCCCAGTACAACTTACAAAAGGAAACGGGAAAGATTATTTTTTGTAATCACTGTTCTTCCATGACTGAAAACTTCAAAACACTCAATGCCCAGAAAGAGTCATTGCTCATGGAAAACACTAGACTAATCAAACACATACAAATGTTAGAAACAAAACTCAGACAACAGACTCCCGTGAGCAAAACTAATGCACAAACCCAGACCCCAACTCAGAGTTCTCCATCTCCTCAAAAAATGGATGAGAAGGGTGTGCATTTCCCAATAAATGCTCAGAAATCCACTGTACCGGATGTTGGTACAGCTAGTCCGATTCAAACGGTGACCGGTAAAGACACATCAAATCCGTTAATGGCTGTCACTTTGCCAAAAAGTGAAGATGAAGGTTGCTCTTCATCAAAACACAAGCTAAAACCTAAACCTTCAAAAAAGACTTTAATATCCAAAAAAAAAAGTGAGACAATAGAGACCATAATTAAACAAACACTAGATAGATTCTTTAACAACCAAACTCAAGACAAATATATTGATGAACTATCAGACGAACAACCAGACAACGTAGTACCAGCAATAAATAATACCGAAAGTAATTCTGCAAGATCAAATGAAGAAGATAGCATCGCACAATTCGAAGATAGCATAACACATTTCCAGGATGCCCAGGACCCATATGAAGACGACGACTCAGGCATGAGTTTCGACTCCATAGCCCTGCACAACTTAGATACGTAAAGATACTCTACAAAGACTCTGCAGTTGTCCTAGTTTGTATTATTAGCTAGTATGGTCAAGTGGGGATGCCCACTTTATGTCTTGTACTAGTCCGTGTCAGTCTGAGTGCTTCCTTTATCACTACTTTCTAAAAAGAAAGAAAAACTGTTGAAGCACGCGTCAATAAAGGTACGAAAGAAAATTAATAACGCATGTGACGATGGGGCCCAATGCGTACCCGACTTGCATTATTAAAGTTTTCTTTCTTATCCTTTATCAAAAAGTGTCGGCCCATTATACTTCGGCCACGTAGCAGTTTTAAAACCACTCCTTTATGTAGTTTTCGCCTATAAAAGGCACACATTTTGTAGTAAAAAATAAGAGTGAAATCAACCAACTCTACATGTCCTTGTAATGTCTAACACCTTTCTCCACTCCAACTTGTCTAACCCAGTGTTTTCCATATAAACTTTGTACCATCGTGTTTCAATAAAGCTTGAAGTTTTTTCATTCAAATCTTTAGGGGGTTCCCGAAAGGGAAACCTCTCTCCTAGTTACTTCATGTAAGTTCTTATATTTTCCCCACAAAAATAGTTCTATTTATGTTCTTATATATATGTTTTGTTTCTGCATAACCATGTAAATTAACTTTTGTTTCTGCATAACCATGTAAATTAACTTAAAATTCTTACCCTTAGTATATGGTTAGTCTCTTAATTTCTTAGTATCTACAATGGATTAACCTGTAAATTCCTAGGAATTCTGGCCTTGTTAGTCCAAAAAATCTGCACTATAGACGAAGGACGAGTGTTAGCTGCCAGATAGAAAATTTTCGGGGTGTGGTTAAAGAAGTATGATGTTAAGAATATAGATTAAGAGGAAGAGATGAACAGGGTAAAAAAAAAATATAAAAAATAAAATAAAAAAAATAAAAATATATATATATATATATATACATACAAATGCTTTTATTGAATTTTTTTAGTTTTCTGTTATTTTTACGTGTAAACAGTAATGTAATAATATAAATATAAATATAAATATAAAAAGAAAATTAAAAATATCATTCCAACCTAAATTGCTACTAGAATGGTAACTTGCTCAATTATGGGTTAAGTTGCGGATTGGGCTATTACCCATTGTTTAGCCCATCTTGGCCCAACCCATCTTAGCGCATCTACATTTTGGGCGGGTTGGATAATCACACCTATTCAGGAAATTACATGTCATAGACCCAAATGTGGGTGACTTTAATTTTTTTATTCTAATAAGAAAAGTTTTTGAAAACTAGTCTTCCTACCTTTTTAATGTTTTGTAAAAGTACAATTTTGCCCCTCTACACCTCAAATATATTTTAAAACTTTTCATACTCATTTGTCTCTTAAATTCTATTTTTTATTATTTTCACTTTTTTATTTTTTTCTTTAATTTTATTTTCATGTTTTAATTCATTTGTCTCAACCTTTATTTTTTTCTCTTTTTTTTTTCTCAAGCATTATCTATTTCTTTATTTTTTCTTTTTTAATTCATTTATCTTTAACCTTATTTTTTGTTTTTACTATTTCTCTTTTTTTCCTGATTTTTCTCAAATACCCCCTTTCCACTTCAAATATTTTTAAACTTTTCATACTCATTTGTCTCTCATTTTTTATTTTTTTATTATTTTTATTTTAATTTTATTTTCATATTTTAATTATTTGTTTCAACCTCTATTTTTTCCCCTTTTTTCTTTTTTTTCTCAAGCATTATTTATTTCTTCCCCTTTTAGTATAGTACAAGTACAATTTTGTTCTCTACACCTCAAATATTTTTTAACTTTTCATTCTCATTTATCTCTCAAATTCTATTTTTATTTTTATTATTTTCACTTTTTTATTTTTTCTTTAATTTTATTTTCATGTTTTAATTCATTTGTCTCAACCTTTATTTTTTTTTTCTCTTTATTCTTTCTTCTCAAACATTATTTATTTCTTCATTTTATTTAATTCATTTGTCTCAATCTTTATTTTGGGTTTTTATCATTTCTCTTTCCCCCCCTCATTTTTCTCAAACTTTATTTTTATTTTTTCCTCTTATTTTTATTTTTCTCATTTTTTAAATTCTTCACTTTTTTCTTAATCTTTATTTTTTTCTTACTTTTTTTCTCAATCTTTTCTTTTATTTCTCTATTTTGTTTGCTTGTTTTTTTTTCTCAACTTCTATTTTATTTTGCTAATAAATAAAAAATTGGATAATCCGCAAAAAGATCTTCTTTTTTTGACATCAAAGCAAATTTAACGGCATGGAAAAATAACATGGTAAGTCAACCTTTGCCCATGAGGCATAATTTGTTGTTTGAAAGTTTTTGAGCTAAGTCTTGCCTCTAAGGCAATAGTTGTAGAACATCTCATAAATGAAAAAATAACGTGGTAAAGTCAACTCTGGCCCATAGGGCATAATTTGTAGTTTGAAAGTGCTTTAGCCAAGTTTTGCCTCTAAGATAATAGTTGTAGAACATCTCATAAATGAAAACATAACGTGGTAGAGTTAACTCTTGCCCGTGAGGCATAATTTGTAATTCGAAAGTCCTTGAGCTAAGTTTTGCCTCTAAGACAATAGTTGTAGAACATCTCATAAATGAAAACATAATGTGATAAAGTCTACTCTTTACCTGTGGGGCATAATTTATAATTTGAAAGTCCTTGAGCTAAGTCTTGCCTCTAAGGCAATAGTTGTAGAACATTTCATAAATGAAAACATAATGTGGTAGAGTTAACTCTTAACCGTGGGACATAATTTGTAGTTTGAAAGTCCTTGAGCCAAGTCTTGCCTCTAAGACAATAGTTGTAGAACATCTCATAAATGAAAACATAATGTAGTAGAGTCAACTCTTGCCCATGGGGCATGATTTGTAGTTTGAAAGTCCTTGAGCTAAGTCTTGCCTCTAAGGCAATAGTTGTAGAACATCTCAGAAGTGAAAACATAATGTGGTAGAGTCAACTCTTGCCCGTGGGGCATAATTTGTAGTTTAAAAGTCCTTGAGCTAAGTTTTGCCTCTAAGGCAATAGTTGTAGAACATCTCATAAATAAAAACATAACGTGGTAGAGTCAACTCCTGCCCGTGGGGTATAATTTGTTGTTTGAAAGTCCTTGAGCTAAGTTTTGCATCTAAGGCAATAGTTGTAGAACATCTCATGAGTGAAAACATAACGTGGTAGAGTCAACTCTTGCCCGTAGGGTATAATTTTTAGTTTAAAAGTCCTTGAGCTAAGTCTTGCCTCTAAGACAATAATTATAGAACATCTCAGAAGTGAAAACATAACGTGGTAGAGTCAACTCTTGCCCGTGAGGCATAGTTTATAGTTTGAAAGTCCTTGAGCTGTGTTTTGCCTCTAAGGCAATAGTTATAGAATATGTCATAAATAAAAACATAACGTGGTAGAGTCAACTCTTACTCGTGGGATATAATTTGTTGTTTGCAAGTCCTTGAGCTAAGTCTTGCCTCTAAAGTAGGAGTTATAAAACATCTCATAAATCAAACGTACAATGTGGTAGTGTCAATTCTTGTCCATGAAACATAACTTATTGTTTGAAAGTTATAAGTCTTGCCTCTACAATGTAATAATGTCAAATCTTGTCCATGAAACGTAGCTTGTTGTTCGAAAGTCATAAGTCTTGCCTTTATAATGTGATAGTGTTAACTCTTGTTCATGAGATGTAACTTGAATGAAAGAAATCGAAGAAAAGAACAAAAATTATAAAAATTATGAGAAAAAGAAGAAAATGAAGAAAAATATTTAAAAAGTAAAAATCAAAGAAAATGTAGAAGTTAAGAGAGAATAAAAATAAATAAAGGTTGATAAAAATAATAAAAATTAAATAAAAATAAAAGTTGCAAAAATTTTAAAAGAAAAAATATAAATCAAAGAAAAATAAAAAAAAGTTTTTTCTTATAAAAGTAAACATTAAGAGATATAAAGAAGAAAAATAAGGGCCGAGAAAAATTAAAAATAAAAAAAAAGAGAAAAAAAAATCAAAATAATATAAAAATAATGTTGAGAGGGAAAGAAGAAATTAATGATTGAGAAAAATTAAAAATAAAAAGAGAAAGGAAAAAATAAAAATCAAAATAAAATTAAAAAAAAAAAGTTAAAAGATATAAATATGAAATTATTATTCACTATGAGAATATTTATATAATTTACTTCATTGATCATGACAAATTCATCCTAAAAAATTTAATTAATAGATAAAAATTATTTAAAAAAACTCTTTTTATTTAGGATTAATATTTGAAAACAACCAATTTGGTTATATTTTTGAGATTCACTCACAACTATTTGTTGTTTTAGCCATTTTCACACGCCCAAATTCTACCCCACGCGCACATTTGCAAACCCTACGTATATCCGCCCCGCCCTGAGTCCAAGATGAGTCCACTTCAGTCTTCATCTTTATCGAATTCAGACATTAGCACCGTCGAAACCGGAGGAGCAGAATCTAAAGCGATCGAAAACAGCGGAGGAAGACGAACATGGAGGAAGATCATGGAAACAGCAACAGCAACAGCAATGGTAGTATAACAGTGGATACAACAAAATGGGACAGATCAGTGTGGTTAATGAAGTGTCCTTTAGTTGTTTCCAAATCATGGCAGTCTCAATCCGCAGCCTCATCTTCCTCCTCAGATTCCCCGCAAGTCGCTAAAGTTATCGTCTCTGTTGATCCTCTTCGTTCCGATGACTCTTCTGCTCTACAAGTAAAGCTCTCTTTTATCTCTTCTACAATCTTCTAACCACAGAAAAAAAACAAATTCAAGCTTCCATAATCGATCCTGTTTTGTAGAGTAGGGTTATATAGTGGAATTGAGTTTTCTCTTCTTTTTCTTGTCTATTATAACTATCAAGAGCAAATAGTTGGAGCTAAATTCATATTTGTGCTTTCAGTTATGTTTGTTTATACATTGTCATTATGGAGGTTTAACCATTATGCAATAAGCTTGTATCTTCTAGTACCAATTCTTGTGGAACATGATCCTGCATCTCAGAGGTGAATTCAGGGTTTAAATTCAGGATTGATGTGTGTGTGTATTTATAACTGCACGTGTCAAATAGATCAGAGAAGGTAGGCTTCCCCTACAAACATTAACATTTTTTTTAATTCCCTTTAAATTGTTTTTATATACATATGTAGAGTCCTATTATGAGGCAGTCCTTGGCACTCTTAATTTAGACACAAATTGCTACTTGTAGTTGGTTAAAATTCCTGTGTACATATATAGAGGCTGACAGTGAAACCTTCACCTCTTTTACATGTACGTAGTCTGAGTTCCAGACAGTGGGTGCATGTGCAGCCATTGCTTATATGCATAAGTACCCTTCTGACATCTTTATGATATACAGTTCACTATGGAGATGGGTGGGAATGACTCTGGTCATATGCCGAAAAGTTACTCCTTGAATATGTTCCAAGACTTTGTCCCAATGTGTGTGCTCTCAGAGACAGGTCAAGGTAATTATCTTGGGTCTATTACTTGTTACGAAGTTTTGAGAAGGTTTAATGACGATTTTTGTTGTTCTTAGCCTGGTCATTTGTATTTTTTCTTAGCAAGTTAAATCAGGTTGATTGTTCCCATTTTATTTTTCAAATGTTATTAAGTTTATGTACCCCTGGTGAACTCCCACTTTGTGGGATTTGTGGGAGTTCACTGGGTATGTTTTTGTTGTTGCTGTTTTGCCTAGTGAATAGAAGGACCAGTACAAGTTCTTAAATTAGGGTCCTCCATCTGTTCTGTGAACTTTCTTGGAGATTTTTGTTATCTATATGCTAGCAATTGGTTTGGGTACTCATATCTGAATTCTATTGTTTGTTGGGTACTTGGGTTATCCAAAAAACCCACATATATAAAAAGTCATCTAGAGGGATCTGTACAATTATTGGGCTACTCCACCCGCTGCTTTAAGATTATTTACGTTGGATGCTTAGGTTCAATTTTGTCATCAGAATCAACCTTTAAATAATTCTCACACTTGTAGGTCTACATTGAAGTTCCTATGCTAATCCAATAATTGAATAGTGTGGAGAAGGGCGTTGAGTTACGTAAAGTCCCACGAAAGATATGCAGGGGCACCCAAAGGGGTTTGTTTACAAAGGTCTTGGGGTCTCTCTTACTCTTTCTCTTAAGGTTTTGGGTTGGATGCTTAGATTGTTTTCCTCCTCATGAGTGTTTATTTGAATTATCGCGTATCCTTAATTGGATACGAGAGGCTTAGTTTCTTTGAAAATCTGTTGGCTACTTCTCCCTGGAGCCTCCATGTTTGTTTCTGATTCCTTTCCATTGGCTGGTAACGATCTCAATCGAGTGATTAAAATTGATATTGAAAACGCGAAAAATCAACAACACAAAATAAAGATAGTGGAGAAGTAAGAGATGAGAACTAAAAGAAATTGAGATAAGAATAGAAGAAAGAAGCGCTAATTGAATTAATTAATCAAGGAAGAAGAGAACTTGATTTCAATTAGAATAGAGAAACCCGAATTGAATCCACAAATGAGCAACTCTTGTGAAAATCAAGGTTAAGAAGTTTTTGATCAACAATGGGAATCCACCCATCACTAATCTCGCTAACACTATGTCTATACTATAGGGATTCCACCCTACACTCTCAAGGAGTTCAATTTTCAATTCATCAAAGTCTAAGTAATGAAAATGGTGAACACAACTCTTTATAGTCATTGCCTTTACAAAAATAGCCCAAAAGTATCTATTCTATAAATAACCCACAAGGGACCTCCTTATGCCCAAATGGCATCTGGGTTGCCCATGGCCTTGTGTATTTACTTATTCATGCCTTCCTCCGGGATCCAAGCTATCATCCATATATGGAAGCCCATCCTAATATACCCTACTCTAACCATGCTTGTATCAACCCCCTCTTCAAAAAGATTTTTGCTCAAATCCGAACCTTGCAAAAACATGAGAAGGAAAAACAACAAACATATCCTCATGGCACGAGGGTTAGCACAAAGAGTGCACACATTTAACATATAACCAAGAATTAAAATGAGCCATAAATAGTTTATAACCCAACAAAACAAGAGATAATTGGCTAAATAGGAAACATTGACATAGGGGTAAATCAAGAAAACCATACTATTTATGCAACCACATATGCAAGTGCTCAATGGTTCTACATTTAGAAAAACACAAATCCCCCTAAGTTAAGTAACACATGATAGCCCACATAGCTAAGTGTCATGTCATAAACAAGGTCATCCCAAGTTAAGACTCAATCTAATGCACTAGCTATCTTTAAGAATGGGATTACTCCCAATTCATCACTGGGGTCAAATACAAAAGTATTCCCCACACAATACCATATCTTATTCAATAAGATCAAGTAATAACACCAAGCTATAATCACATGAGAGAAAAGAAATGTTACTACTACTACTATATGTATCACCATGCAAGCCAACAACCTCACTTACAACTTGCTTCTCATTTGGACCAATTATTTCATCACAAATGCCACTATTCAAATCATTACCGGGGTAAAATGAAAAGAAAAAGGCAATTCATAAACATGGGTCAAACATATACCTATTTGACCCATTGACACTTTCACACAACATACTCCTCTCAAAGGCAAGAGTATCATCATATGCAAACAAATAGTATGTTATTGATGCTTTTGTCGGGAAACAATATTCCAGACGCAAGAATTAATAGGACTGATAATGAGTTTATTTTCTGAATTATTTTGTTAGTAGAATAGAACTTCCCTTAGTGGATTAGAACTCTTTGTAATTCAGTTTTACAGGGCTTTTTCTATTTCTAGCTTGTTAGGACTCTTTGCTATTGTAAAACTCTATTTAAGAGAGTTGGCATTGTTAATAAAAAAAGTTGAATTTTATTAGAGAGTCGAACTTCCTCAAACAAGTTCCCAGGTCTGCAGTTCCCTGAATGAACTGCAAAATTCAGAAATCATAGGTAAGTCACGAAACAAAAACAAGGGCTTAGACCATAACGTTAGGTATGACTTCCAAGTTAGTTGTCCAGTGACTCGATTCAGAACTAGGGGCCATAACAATTTGGTATCAGAGCCTGTCACCATGGACGAGAGTACTGTAGAAGCAAGGCTGCAAAGTCAGTTACTGGAAGCCCAAACTCGGACCGAAGCAAAAGTAGCAGCTTTCGGAAGTAAGAATGGATGCCAAATTCCAGCAACTATCGCAACAAATTGATACCTTAATCCGCACCACGGCACGTGCAAAGGTAGTTGAAGTTGGAGACAATAGTGCTGCTTCTGTCCAACGAACCGGTAACACAAGTGAACAACTGGATGTGCATCTAGGAGGAAGAAACAACAACCTTGGGACTGATGACAACAATGCAGGAAGAGGTATAGTTCCCAGATACACTAAATTAGACTTTCCTACTTATGATTGACGTGAAGATCCTTTTATTTGGCTTCATTGTTGTGAGAAATTTTTCGCGAACCAGCATACCGCCAACCAAGAAAAGATAGGCATAGCTGCTTTTCACAAGGTAGGGGAGGCTCAATTGTGGGTTTATTAGCTAGAACTGGAGGAACCAAATTTAACATGGGGTGTCTTTAAAGAATATTGTACTCTTTGCTTTGGCCCACCAATGAAAAACAATCTATTAGGGGAATTGATCAACTTGAAACAAACTGGTTCTGTTGAAGATTATCAGAGGGACTTCCAAAAGATGTTGGCTCGTGCATCATCTGTACATGTAGATCAACAAGTAGATATGTTTACAGCAGGTTTAGTTGATTTGATTTGTCTAGATGTTGAATTACAGAACCCATCTAACCTAGTACAAGCAATGAGTTTGGCGAGAGCATTTGAGAAGAAGATACAAATTCTTCTAGCACACAGAGGGGCTATAATTCAACCTCAAGGACTACCGCTGTAGTAGTAACTCCGGGGGCTAAGGTAACTGCTACTAATCCTTTCATGAAAAGGTTGACTCGTGCCGAGATGGCTGCCCGACGAGCAAAGGGGTTGTGCTACAACTATGATGATTCGTATGTTCAAGGCCATTAGTGCAAAAAGTTATTTTGGCTCAAAATAGAGGATGCAAAATTTGAAGATGTATCAACAGTTAGTGGAGAGCCTTCCATCTCACTCCATGCCTTCACAAACAAACAACTTGCGGATAATATGCAGTTGCAAACTGCAATCGATAAGAAGTTGGAATCTGAAGATGTACCAACGAATAGTGGAGAGCCTGCCATCTCACTCTATGCTATCACAGGCAAACAACATGCCGATACTATGCAGTTGCAGGTTGTAATTGATAAGAAGTTGCTTAGCTTAGTTGATTCAGGCAGTACACATAATTTATTAGTTCTATGGCTGCCCAACGTTTAGAATTGCCTATCCAACATCGAAGAAGTCTCTATGTGTCAGTGGCAAATGGAGAGAAAATTTCTAGTTTGGGCATTTGCACGACAGTGCAATTTTCTATAGCTAACCATTCCTTCAATGTTGATTTATATGTGATTCCTTTGGATGCTTTCGACATTGTCCTAGGTATCAAGTGGTTGCAAACACTTTGCCCTATTTTGTGCGATTTTGCGTTATTAACTATGAGCTTTCAAGTAAAAGGGAAGCAGATCATTCTACATGGACAACAACAATTATTTCAACCACACCTACATCTTCTGCAGGATTCTAAGCAAGGCGAGCTCGAGAAAGTATTAGCCGAATTTGATGAGCTGTTCCAAGAACCTGCAGGTCTGCCTCTTATGCGTTCTTGTGATCATTGCATATGTTTACTACCGGGAACTGATCCAGTGGTAGTTCGGCCTTATCGATACCCTCATTTTCAGAAATGCTCTAGCAAGGCATTATTCGATCCAGTCGTTCCCCATTCTCATCACCTGAACTGCTGGTCCGGATACATGATGAAACATGGCGCTTTTGTGTGGATTATATGGAGCTAAATGCCAAAATAGTAAAGGACAAATTCCCAATTCAAGTTGTGGAGGAATTAGTTGAAGAATTGCATGGCACACAATTTTTCACCAAGCTTGATCTTCGCTCGGGTTATCATCAAGTCCGCATGGATTCTGTAGATGTTGAGAAACAGTCATTTTGAGTTCCTGGTCATGCCATTCGGGTTGACTAATGCTCCTTCTACCTTTCAAGCATTGATGAATGAGGTATTCCGAAGGTACCTACGTCAATTTGTACTTGTATTTTTTTATGACATCCTTGTGTATAGCAAGAGTTGGAAGGATCATCTGGTACACATCCAACTCGTCTTTGAGTTGTTGCAAGCTCATCGCCTCTATTTAAAAAAATTCAAATGTTCCTTTGGCGAATATCAAGTAGCTTATTTGGGCCACACTGTCTCCAACATAGGTGTGTCAGTTGATGCTAGCAAAATTGAGGCCGTAATTGACTGGCCTCAACCACAATCAACAACGGCGTTGCGGGGATTCTTAGGCTTGATAGGATATTATCGTAAGTTCATCAAGAATTACGGTTTGATTGCTGCCCCCTTAACAAGTTTGCTTAAGCGACATGCTTTTAAGTGGAATAACGGTGCACTTGCTTCTTTCGAAACACTTAAAAAGGCATTAGTGGCTGCCTCAGTGTTACAGTTACCAAACTTTAAAGAAGAATTTGTTATTGAGTGTGATGTGTCGGGTGTTGGAATAGGTGCAATTCTTCAACAACAAGGACACCTCATTGCTTTTTTTTAGTCGTAAGCTAGCTGACCAACACTTGAAACTTCCAGCTTATGAACATGAATTGATAGGCTTGACAAAGGCAGTTCAACACTGGAGGCCTTATCTCTTGGGTTGAGCCTTTCTAATTCGAATAGATCATTACAGCCTTAAATACTTGCTATATCAACGTCTTACTACTTCTTCTCAACAACGTTGGCTTAGCAAGCTGATGGGGTTCGATTTTTGAGTGGAATACAAGGCAGGGAGATTGAATACTGCAGCAGATGCATTATCACGGCCAGAAGAGGTTGGAGATATGTTATTTTCTATTTCTCAGCCAGAAGTTCTGATATTCGAGGAAGTCCGGGCAGAGGTGAAGCAGTCACCAATTCTTCAGGAACTTCGAGCTAAAATTGCACAAGGAGAGATGAATAGCGATTGGGTGTTTCGAGATGGGTTGTTGTTCTTCAAAGATAGGGTCTATCTCTTGCCCAACTCACCATTGGTAAATTCTGTCTTGTTTGGGATTCATGATAGCACCCATGAAGGCGTTCAAAAGACCATGCTATGTATCCGCAAGGATTTTTATTGGCCAGCTATGAAGACAACAATCAAGGATTATGTTGTTGCCGGTTCAGTTTGCCAGCGTAACAAGGACTGTTACAACCTTTACAACTGCTTAATCAAATTTGGTCCGATATTTCAATGGATTTCATAGATGGTCTGCCAAAATCAGGTAGTAAAACAGTGTTATTGGTTGTTGTGGACAGATTCTCTAAATATGCATATTTTATCCCCCTTGCTCATCCATATAATGCATCTTTTATAGCAAGAATTTTCTTTGAGAATATTGTTCGTTTTTCATGGATACCAGAATCAATTGTCAGTGATCGAGATGCCCCCTTCACTAGTACCTTCTGGAAAGAATTATTTCGTTTATGTGGGACTAAATTAAAATTTTCATCCGCTTATCATCCACAATCGGACGGTCAAATTGAGGTTGTTAATCGCGCGATAGAGATGTATTTGCGATGCTGGGTAGGTGATCGTCCAACAAAATGGATGGAGTGGATTCCCTGGGCTGGATTTTGCTACAACACTTCATACCATTCAGCACTTCACGCATCCCCATTTCAAGTTGTTTATGGTCGTGAGCCTCCTCGGTTGCAATCCTACATGACTGATTCATCTCGAGTTGATGTTGTAGACTGAGCATTAATTGATCGAGATGTTGCCTTACAGGATTTTCGAGCTAAGCTCCAACAGGCGTAACACAAGATGAAAACAGTTTATGATAAGGGACATCGTGATGTGGAGGTTACGTCTACATCCATATCACCAGAAAACTTTGGCTAGTCGCGTCCATCATAAGCTTGCACCAAAATATTATGGTCCTTTTGCAGTCTTGAAGCGCATTGGTTCTGTTGTTTTTTGGCTTGGTTTACCTGTAGGTTGCAAACTTCATGATGTGTTTCATGCGTCACTTCTTAAGCTATTCAAGGGTGAGGTACCTACAACTCGACCTACCCTTACCCAAGTTGAAGAAGGACGTGTTGTTCCCACCCCTTGCTCCGTGCTTAGATCCTGTTTGAATTGTGAGAATTGGGAAATTCTGGTGCAGTGTTGTGGCCAATCTGTTGAGGACTCCACTTGGGGAAAGGGATAATGTTATTGATGCTTTTGTCTGGAAATAATATTCCAGACGCAAGAATTAGAATTAATAGGACTGATAATGAGTTTATTTTCTGAATTATTTTGTTAGTAGAATAGAACTTAGTGGATTAGAACTCTTGGTAATTCAGTTTTATAGGACTTTTTCTATTTCTAGCTTGTTAGGACTCTTTTCTATTGTAAACCTTTATTTAAGAGAGTTGACGTTATTAATAAAACAAGTTGGATTTTATCAGAGTCGAAACTTCCTCAAACAAGTTCCCAGGTCTGCAGTTCCTGAATGAACTGCAAAATTCAGAAATCATAGGTAAGTCACGAAACAAAAACAAGGGCTTAGACCATAACGTTAGGTCTGACTTCTAAGTTAGTTGTCCAGTGACTCGATCCGGAACTAGGGGCCATAACATAGTTTAGAAAGGTGTTACTTAAATGAACTTCATTCAAGGTGTGCCTACATATAGAATAACCCTTTGACCCACAAGCATTAAGGCCTTGATCAAGCATGGGGTCACAGAAGAATAAAGGGGTTATTGGAGAACATATACCCTCTTTCTTTTGACCACTAACCCCTCCAATAGACGTACTATCATCGTTCAAGAAGAGAGTTCCGTCATCGAAAAGTGTGTCATCATACCATAGTGGATTCTTAATCACTTTGTATCCTTCTAGAGGAGGTACACAACTATTATGGCAGGACACACCATTATGCATTTCACCTTCATTAGTCATGTCAACCTCAAACAAGGGATTTTCCTTGAACACAGTCCACTTCAAAATCCTCATAGAATGGGATCACAATTCAAGGATTTGTTTATTTAGGTGCAATGACTTCACATGACCATCTACATGACCTACTATATCAATGCCAACACTAAATTGAGGCTCCTTAAGTTTATCACAAAACTCTTGACTTAGTGGGTCATCACTACACACGAGTTGATCAACACCAATATCAATTGATAATGAACTATCATGTATCAACACTAGGTGGACACAAATTGATCTTATTAGAAGAATCAATTCAGTCATCAATAGGATCAACTAGTGTATCCACATTCTCAACGTGCACATTATCAGAACATGGCAAAGAATCACATGACAATGTACTATTATTCACGACACAAGTGTCAACACTAGGTGGAAACAAATCGATCTTACAAGAAGAATCAATTTGGTCATCAATAGGATCAACTAGTGTACGAATACTCTCAACAAATACATTATCACTATGTGGAAAAGAATCATTAAGCTCACATAAAAACAAGCTATCACTTACACTCAATTGGCTACTAGTCACAAAATGATCTTTTAGTGTAAGACTTGGCTTTGTTACCTCGTAGCTCACATGAATGATTATTTTCACCTTCGTTTTCAACATTGGAGCATAAATGTTCTTTTGGGAAGCCTTTTAGTGCCTCATGATTCTTCGTTGATTGAGGCGCCTCACTAGGCTTGCTTCCAAGGATACCTGCACAAGAATCAAGACAACTAGAAAAGGAAGAGAGGTTATAAAAAGTTAGTATAAGGTTGTGACAACCGTCTCAAACTCCACACAACCTCTCCTTTTTCCACTCTAAAATTGTCACATATCACACCCTCCTTCTGTCAATTCTTTTGTCTTAATTTCTTAGAGTTCGGATAAGTGCCAAGGATCCCGCGCGAAGGGTTTGGAGGTCCCTTCAACTCTAGCTTCCACTCTGGGGCGCAAGGAGTAGATGTGTTGACTTGCATGTTCAACTCCTTAGTGCCAACCTTACAAGGAGTAGCTTGCTTTGCCTCCAAAGGCAACTCCTTAGATTCAACTTCATGATGCATAATTTGCCGCTTTGGAAATATTGACTTGACTTTTTCAAGTAGTCGAGAGCAATCATCCAATTTTTCATTCCAGATTCCAACATTTTCATCCAACTGTCCCCTTAATGAAGTACAATTCTTCCTCAACTCGATAATAATATTACTTGCATCGCCTTTATTAGGGCATGTTGGAGAAAAGAGAAGTTTCCCTTTGAGATCCACGATATAATAGTACCAATCTTGCGCATATGAAAGTCCATGACTTTGGAACCATAGAATCCCCAGACACATTTGACAAGCATCCAAGTGCACTACATCACCCCAAAGCTCTTCTTGATAATTCCCAAGTGAAATAGATACCTTAACTCTCCTATCAACCAAAAATCCCATATGAGTAACAAAAGGATTTTGTTTTGGAAAGAAAGGCAACCCGAGTATGCTAACCATTAAGGGGGTTATAGAGTTGATGACACTACAATCATCCCTCACAACTTCAAGCTTTGCTCTCCCACAAATAATCATTTTTGTTTCAAGAACTCATCTTTTCGGAACTTGCATATTTTGAAACATTGAGTTCGCTTTACTCTCATGGACTATTCATCTATCCATCCTACCTGTGAAACTCAACAAACAAGTTAGTAGCAAAATTTCTCATACCTTTCATATGTGGAATCTCTCAACTCACCTAATGCGTCTTCCGGAAGTTGATAGAGAACTTTCTTTGGCCAATCAATTCACAAGGTCACTTATTCTTTGTGGAAGAATGGATTTCTGTTCAAAGAAGAATGAACGACTCAATTAAACTAACGGAGTTGAGGCAAGAAACTAACTCTGAAGTTAAAAACGAGAAAAGCACGAAACAAAATTCGGCTGAAACAAATACGGACACAAAACTAGACCAACACAAGTATGAAATAATTACTCAGTGAAAATCTAGCTAAAGAGATCAAAAAGAAGTTGACAAAAAACAACAAACAATTGCATTAAAATTCAATTGAATGAAATAGCAAACAACATGCTAAACTTGATGATTTTTTTTTTAAAGAACTGGTAGGATCCAATTGCAGCAGTTCGCAGCTTCAGTAATCTGGAAAAGAATATGATCCAAATGCCATTGTGGTTGGATTTAACTAGGTAAAGAGATCAAAATTTTCCAGAAAATATGCAAATCAGTGGCTATTTATGCTAAATTCTGAATTTTCAGCATCTTCCTTGAGCAGCCTCTTTCAATTTTCCTTAGATTTTCATCCAGAAGTCTTCAATCCTTCACCAAATGGTGTGAAATGCAAACCAAAGCTTCCAACCAGCAACTAGAACAATTCCCAGTCAGGATTTGGATCAAACAAACTCAAAACAGCCAGAATTCAAATCTGAAATAATCAATTTTCTGCACAAAATAGAGCTGCAAAATTGATTCAAAATTGGCCAAAATTATATCTAAATCACATATAAATTTCCAATTTGTATTTAACTTTGTCAAGATGTTTCCAAGCTACTCAACCAATACCCAACAGAAAAAATCAGCTGTGCTCTCCCAAACAAAAGAATTCTGGAAATTGTTCAGCTTTTCATCATGTCCTAAGTACAGTTGTTGCTGTAAATCCACCAAAATACACCTAAATCTGCACAAAAACCTTCAAATTTGAGATATAACCTCCTTGCAACATTCCCGATCTTTAGAAATAACACTCCCTCGAAACAAAGCTCATTTGGGGAATACGAAATTAGAGATCGTAGCTTCAAGAGCTCCTCGATGAATGCCCATGGTTTTTCTGCTAATTCTTTGCATTGTTCAGTTCTTTAATTTGAAGATACAAGTTTTCCAGCTCAGACAATAATCTCCTACAGATTGCATTCAACAAAATCACTACAAATGGTGTGATCCGCAACTCCGAACCCCAGCTATGAAACTCAAGTTCAACGGATATGTCGTTTCAGTCAACAAATTCGAACCAGTTTCAGTCAACAAGCTCAAGAAGTGTTTGCCAGACTCGAACTCAACTGAAGCATCCACAATTTCAAGACTGTGAATCCAATAATCGCAAGTTGGAACGCCCAGATTTAGTGATGATTTTCATATCTGTGTTTCTTCGTGTTGCGGCAAATAGAGGAATATTCACTAATTTTAGCTTCAAATAATAGTTATTTCCAGCTTTTTAAACCTAGATCCAGGTTCTGTGAGATTTGAAATGGAGCTTCAACGGAAGACAGCCTTTTCTAATTCCTTTTTAATGTGTCTATGCTCACCAATGAGTCCCTCAGCTTCAGATTCAAGAATGCACCTAATTCCAGAATGGAAAAATTCAGATCGAGCTTTAAAGGGTAGTTAATGGCTGTCCATCGAGTAGTATTCTTGAATAGAACCCAGATCCAAACAATTATAATTCATAGTAGCACATAAATGAAGGAATAACAATTTTAAGAGTACCACTAAAACACCCAATGAAACGATTTAGAACTTTTCAGATTTTTGCAAGGATAGAAATGAAGTACACTGATAAAATCAAACAATAATTTTTTTTTCTTTTTAAGTAACAAATGCCAAGATAGATTGTAGAAACAAATTTAAACCTAGGCTCTGATACCAAAATGGTACCGATCTCAATCGAGTGACTAAAATCGATTTCGAAAACACGAAAAATCAACAACACAAAATAAAGATAGTGGAGAAATAAGATGTGAGAATTAAAAGAAATTGAGATGAGAATAGAAGAAAGAAGGTCTAATTGAATTAATTAATCAAGGAAGAAGAAAACTTGATTTCAATTAGAATAGAGAAACCCGATTTGAATCCACAAATGAATAACTCTTGTGAAAATCAAGGTTAAGAAGTTTTAGATCAACAATGGGATAAACCCATCACTAATCTCACTAACACTATGACTACACTATAGGAATTCCACCCTACACACTCAAGGAGTTCAATTTTCAATTCATCAGAGTCTAAGAAATGGAAATGGCTAAGACAACTATTTATAGTCATTGCCTTGACAAAAATAGCCTATTATAAAAATAGCCCAAAAGTGATTATTTTATAAATAACCCACAAGGGACCTTCTTGATTGCACAAATGGCATCTTGATTTCCCATGACCTTGTGTATTTGTTTCTTCATGCTGGTATCCATATATGGAAGCCAATCCTAATATGCCCACGCTAACCATGCTTGGATCATTGGCTCTGTTTTCTAGTTCTTTTCTCTTTCCTTCGCCTCCTTATTCACTTCTCCTTCATTATATTTGAATAGATAATGAAATTCTATGTCCAATCGTATTTTGCACAATATACTTTATTTGCTTGGTGACGGTTTACATTTTTTCTTTCCTTACATTATCAGTAGTGTAGTATTGAGGAATTGGCTGGTTTTTGTTTTAAGCTTTTCCAACTGGAAAAGCGTACCAGTAAACTCATGTTTCTGTTTGCTTTACCTAGTTCATTGTTTTTTTGTTAAAAACGTAAAAATACCTAATTCATTGTATTTGTCTTTCCTTAATTCATTGTCTCACCCTCTCCTCTCGGAATTGTTGTTTATTCTGAAGGAAGAGTTACCATGGAAGGAAAGGTAGAGCATAAGTTTGATATGACACCTCACACTCGTAACATGGAGGAGTACAGGAAAATGTGTCGTGAAAGGACAAATAAGTCAATGATCAAGAACAGACAAATCCAGGCAAATTTCCTATCATTTGATTGCTGTTCTGATAAATCTGCTGTCTTTCAGTGCTTTGATTAAATCTTCTGCAAAATCAGGTCATTGATAATGATCGTGGAGTCAATATGAGGCCCATGCCTGGGATGATCGGTATGATTGCATCCAGTTCTAAGGTATACAAACCATCATCTATTCCTCTAAACATGTAGAAATCTTGCCTTTTCTTTTATACACAGCTTTTTTCTGTTGATTGGTAATGTAATTCATTCATAATTAGCACCAAGTAGGTGCTGTAAAGTATTTACAAGGGGACCATTTCTGATTGTTAAAGCACTTACAAAGTCAACCATGGCATCTATATCATTAGCAACATCCATGTTGCATCAAAATATTATCGCCTTTCTCTCCCTCTAGATGATCCAACAAATCACTAGATGGTGTTCCATCTCTTACGAAATGCCATCTCTTTGTCTTTCCTATTCCTTGCAGATCCAAGAACTATATAAGCTTCTTTGTTATCCCTCTGCAGTTAAGAAAAAAGCTCTAGATATATGAGGTGAATGATCCGTGGAGAATTAAGTGATTGACATCTTCATTATCCTTTAAATACAGGAAGCATCTACTGCATATAGTTATTCCCCCTTTTTTTTTTTTTTGTAGTTTTTCATTTGTTTGGAACGCTGCTTTGGCCACCAACCAGGTAAAACATTTAACTTTCAGTGTGCCCTAGTCCTCCAGATACATTACCAAGGCCACTTCCTCTGAAATGGGTCTTCTATTGTTGGTAGCATGATTTAACAAAAAACATGCCTTAAAATCCTGTTTCCACCTTCTAGAGTCATTCCTGGGCAGAAGGGGAGGGGTCCTGTGCAGACTGAAAGTAATGAGCATAGGCTGTAGGCTGTCCATTTCTCAGTCGTTTATATTGTGCCTGGATATTACGTTCCCCTTGATCATTCTGATAATCCTAAATTGATGCTTCAGAATTTTGTGCGAGAGTGAATACATTTAGGTATTGCTCTTTCAGACATGACTGGTCAGACCAGATATCAAGCCAAAACCTCACTTTCTCTGCCATCTCCGTTACTTATGAGGTCTTGGATTGAAAAGAGTCTCAATTAGCACTCTTGTATCTCCAGATATCTGGGGAAATGGGTCTGTTTCATATTTCAGTTGAATAGGTTCAATTTATGCTGCATTCCACTTTGTGGTGCGAATATCGAGATATGTCATAAACCACTTTTTGAACCACCTTTTCCCTCCGGTGATCCTTACGCTCATCGGAAATCATCACTGTTTTATTTCTTTCTCAAACCTTCTTCTAGAAATGGAAGATTGTATTTATTTTGCAGTTGGCTTTAAGTCTTTTGATATCAACCGAATCACGGGGACAGCAGGGGAGTGGTATGAATGGACAAAAAAGAGCAGAAATGCTATCACTAGAACGATTATCCAAGTACTAAGGGAGGCATCTAAGACGAAAGGGAATGTGATCAAAATGTGGAAGAAAACAGAGAAGCTTTCTGAGATCTTTTGTGCTAGAAAGCTTAACAAGTTTGGGAGATATATTAACTTGATAAATATGAGGGGAAGAAGGAGGTCAGTCATAATCATCCCATAATTGACTTTTAACTCTGGTTGGTAGTTCATAGCAGAGAAGATGGGTAGATTTATATATACCCAGGAGGTGGAGGAGAACAGGTTTAAACAGAGACTAATAGACGACAATATTCCTTACAGAAGCCCTTAGAAGTAGCAAATGGATAAATAGGAGTGATAGCAAAGTTAATGTAGATCAATATTGATGGTGGAGGGTCCCATTCATATTGATGCCAACACTAGCGGAATAAGTGAGGTATTGAAAGGAGTTTGGTGGCTTTCTTTGAAGTGAGAGAAGTAGGGTCTGGAAAATTAATCATGGATTTAACATTTATGAAATGGGGAAGAAAGATTCCTCTTTGAAGCTGTGAGCAGGAATACCACAGAAGTGTGATAGCTGGAGATTGGATTCGAAACGAGACTTTTATCCGGCTAGAATGGTGGAGTCCGACATAAGGCACTGTGGGAAAGGGAGATAGGGCCACCACAACCTGCACTCGGATTGTGGGTCTTCCTCTACACCTTTGGTCGGATACTATTTTACGACCAACCTTTGTTGAGGATGGATTGAAATAGAGGAGACAAAGCTGCAAAACCATCTTAAATGGACAAGAATTCATGCGCAAGGAGATGGTTCGAAAATCCCCAAGGAGGTGTCCATCAAAAGTGCCGGAATGACTTTTGTCTTCAGTTGTGCACTGAAACGCCATCAACGCTTCACATCGAAGAAGACAAAGGACCCAATCCTTTGGTCCAGTCGACATCGGTTCTTTACCCTAAGGACAACAAGGGGAAACCTGCATTTGACAAACTGAAGACACGTGCCTCTGATTTTGCCAGTACAAGTGGATTTCAAAATTTCTCAAAGACACAGTTGGGCTGGGTTCTGTCAGAAAATGAAACTGGCCCAATCTCTTATGAAAATAGAAGCCCAATTTCATTTAAAGGAAATACTAGTGAAATGGAGAAGTGGATATGTGAGGAGTATGCGAGTCTTTTAAAGACTTAAGTTATCTAAACCCGAAAGCTTCTAATTGGGAAAACAGAGTACAACAACTTGACGCCCTTAACACGTCGGAGAAGGATCAAAGGGGAGATTCAAACATGCAAACGGAGGCAGTAACTGACCTATCTCCAGAGGTCGAAAATAAATTATCCACAAAAGAGAGAGCTGATGATATAGGGGTTCGTGATTCACAAGAAGTAGAAAGGGATCTGCAAATTCAACCGATAATCAACGCAGAGCCTGTGAATATTCAGTCACCCAACATCCAAGAAGTAGCGGAAATAGAAGCTTCAAATTGGGTAAATTCTCACATCTTAGAGTTGAGCAACACCTATGGGGTAGCTTTTGAGAAAGAAACACTAGCTCTTCTTATAAGAATTGATGAAAGAAAAGTTGCTTTAGATAAAAAGGATCAAGAGAAGACAACTACAACCCCAAAAAGTCGAGGAATTGGGAAGAATGAGTTAAAAATCCAAAATCGAGCCTGAATGAAGAGGTAGAAGGGGTCAGGAACAAGGGGAAGAATTTATCTTTGACTTATAAATGAAAGTCAAATTAATCACTTGGAATGTGAGGGGGCTCAATAGACGGAGCAACAAAGTAATGATCAAAAGTTTGTTTAGAAGTGGAAGGCTGACATCTATTGCTTGTAAGAAACAAAAGTACATACGAGAGTAAAAGACAGCCAAAGAGCTTTGGTCATGCAGATGGATGAAATGTGTTTATATGGAGGCAGAAGGTAGCAAAAGGGGAATCTTGATCATGTGGGATAGTAGGAACTGGAAGGGGACTTAGGTCGAGGTGGGCGAGAATTTCGTAACTTGTGAATTTGTCTCAATTCTAAACTCTTTCACCTGGTACTTAACGGGAGTGTAAGCTCCACATACTAGAGAAGAGAATTAGTTTGCTGGGAAGAGATATCTGCAATTAATGAAGTATGTAGGGGGCTTTGGGTGGCATGATGAATCACAATCAGAAGTATGGGAAAGAAGAGAATGCAATAGAATCACTAATGTAATGACTGATTTTACAAGGTGGACTGAAGACATGGAACTGCATGATCCTTACATGAGTCGAGGGAAATTCACATGGTTCAGGGGAGTCAATCATCCTAGTGCAGCCAGACTCGACAGATTCTTGTTCTCTATGGAGTGAGAGGAAAGTTTTAAGAACATTAGACAAAAGCTAATGCCTATCACTTTAGAATGTGGAGATTGGGAACAGAAAAGATCAAACTTTAAGTTTGAAAAGTGGTGGTTAAAAGTGGAGGGGTTCAAAGAATAGGTCCAGTCATGGTGGAATGAGTTCTCTGTAGAAGGTTGTCCAGCCTACAAGCTAAATGTTAAAACTCAACAACAACAACAACAACAACAAACCCAGTGTATTCCCACCTGGTGGGGTCTGGGGGGGTAAGATGTACGCAGTCCATACCTCTACCTCTGATGAAGTAGAAAGGCACTCAGAATTCTCTAGTAAATGTTAAAACTCAGAATTCTCAAAAAAAAAAAAAGCCGAAAGATTGGAGCAAAACCACCTTTGGGGAAATGACCAACAAAAAGAACACTTCACTAGAGGATCTGGCAAAAATTGATCTGACAATGGAAAGTAGAAACCTATTTGAGGAAGAAGTGATGGTAAGGGCTACCATTGTAGTTGAATTGGAAGATATGGCTAAAAATGAGGAGGAAAAATGGAGACAGAATTCCAGAGTGTTGTGGTTGAAGCAGTGCGACAACAACGCAATGTCCTTCCAAAGAATGACAACTGCTCACAGGAGATTTAACACTATTGACAGATTAGTTGTGGGTGGTAATAGCCTGAAAATTGAGTTCTGTAATGAATATTGAATAGGTGAAAGGAGCTTGAAATCTCTCTTCCCTGATCTATTCCTTCTTAGTCAACATGCTAGCGCCACTATAGCTCTGATGTGGAGCTCACAAGATTGGAAATTCAACTTTAGAAGGGCCCTAAATGATTGGGAGGTTCAAAGAGTCAAATTTGCTTATGGTGGTAAATGATTTCCATGGAATTGCCAATACACCAACAGACCAGTGTGGAAACTGATCTAGAACGCCAAATTTCCCTGAAAGTTGTGGTTAGTTTGTAGGAAAGCTTGTTTGACTCATGAAGTACTACAGAGAAGAGGTAGACATATTTGCTCAAGATGTTTTATGTGTGACCGGGATACTGAAATAAATAGTCATTGGTTTTTGCACCATAAAACAACTGCAAATCTGTGGAACATGTTCTTGTGTATACTTGGAGTGAGTTGGGTGGTTCCCCAAACTACTATAAGTATGATGGACTGCTGGAATACGATTGGAAGAAAAGAATTAGAAGAGGGCTGGTGGGAATTGATTCTTGCAAGCATCTGGTGGACACTGTGGAAGGAGAGAAACTAAGTTGCTCGCGCTCTCCAAATATGTTGCCGCACCCGCATCGGATCCTCCGAAAATATATTACTTCTGAAGAATGCAACACATACCCGATGTCATTTTCAAAGAGTCCAAGCACTTTAGGAGAGAAATGCAAGATGCTTTGAAGATTAAAGAAACAATATTCAAAAGATCCGAATGAACTGCCTTAATCTTCTGTATTTTTGGTGTAAGCAGGATATGGTGGGGGATATATAACTTTTTTTTTGATTCTATAGGGAAATTGTATAACTCCATAGATTAGTTCCTGTGGCTTTCTGGTTTTTGTCCTATGGGATGTAAGTGCTCATTTTCATCATTCTTTGAATGGTGAAATTTTGTGAATATACAGTTGCCTTTTTCTCAAAAGAAATGTGTGTGTCTCATGATCCAAGGACTGAGAGTCCATAATTAGTTACTATTACATTCCAAACACTAAAAATAGTTATTATTACATTCTTACGTAAAGCCCCCTCCTCCTTGTGAAATCTTCAAAGCGATTTGGGTTGCAAACTGATACATTGAGCCCTCAAATCCTTGATGCCGTGTTCCCTGTCTTCATATTGGGTAGTGACTGTTGCGCACTTTACCAGATTGATATTTTTTTCTCTCTATTCTGTTGACACAAAAAATTCTTCTTTTTATATCCATTCTCTTTGCTATTGTAGTTGGCAAAGGAAACAAAGACACCACGTAGGTGGTAGGGACACTGTTGTTGATTAGTACAAGCCTAACCCAAGTGAGATATGTTCTCTTCCAAAAATTCTTCCTCAACAAAATAAGGAAAAGTGACTAATTTCTAACCAAAAATACACACTTTTTCCCCGTGAATTGGGCATGACTTTCCACCCATGTTGGGTGAGGATTGAGCTCATATTTTGGGCAGAATCTTCAGCCACTAAACAGCCCCTTTTGGGCTTGATTTTCAGCCCAAGTTGGGCAGAAATTTCAGCTCTTTTCTTGGGAATTTTTGGCTCCTTTCTTAGGCTCCATGTGGGCCCTCCTCTTGTGCTATGTGTGGTCCCAATCTTCCTCTTGGACTTGAACTTGGAACATGAAATACGTGTAGCGCTTAGCCCACTCCTTGCTATAATTCTTGGATACTTCCCCCATGATTCCATTGAAGCGCATCAACCTTTAATGGAGGTATGCCATCATGGATGCTATCACCTTTCCCCAAGACGTCTTCGGCCTACCTCTACTTCTATTATACGTAGCCAACCTCTTGCACCTTCTCACTGGGGCATCTATGCACTTTCCTTTACATGCCCAAATCATCTCAACCTCACCTTACCTATCTTGTCCACCACAGAGGTTACTCCCACCTTGTCACGAATAGCTTCATTCATGATCTTATCTCTCATAGTATTGCTTCCACACATTCATAATTCATGTTAGTTTTAATATATCCAATCAAACACTGCATAAGAAAAATACAAGCATAACTAATGCAGGCATAGCTAACACAAGCATTGCTAATACAAGCATTACTAATACACCATATTTTGCATTATTCTTATACACTCTACCAAACGACCCGTTTGTGAGGAAGTATGAGAGATAGGCGGTGATGGGTTTGCGGAGAGGTAGCGGTAGACTGAGGAAGAATTGAGAAGAGGTGATTAGACAGGACATGACACAACACATCCGCTTGTCGAGGACAATGACCCTGGATAAGAGAGCATGGAGGTCAATGGTTAGGGTAGATGGTTAGTAGGTAGTAGAGAGTAGGGTTCTAGTCTGGAGCATATATATGTCCCTCTACCAGTATTAATACTATTATGCTAGCTGTTAGACTTGTTGTTACAAGGGTCAATAAGCGCAGGAAAAAGGGTGAAAATAAAGCTTAAATGTATCTATTTTATTTATTAATTATTCTGTGTATGTATTTCTAGTAGTTTCTAGCAGTTACCTAGTATTTTAGGCAGTGTTTTGTGATATATTGTAGCAGGAAGAAAAGTAAAAAAGGAATCAGATCATTTTGTAGGATTCTTCTGGCAGATTAGGAGGTTAAGGTTCCTCGAAATACCTTGGTGGTTGAAATATTCTTTATTTGCCGTTTGTAAAACTCGTTCTACTTGTTGGTGACAATTAATAATAGTTGAAGTGTTGTTTCTACTTTTACATTGTTTAGTGTACAGATTTCATATAAGGAGATTTTAGGATTCCTAACACTTAGTCTAATCTTATTCTTTGACTGCTTTGTTTTTTTAATTTTGGTCATTTTTTAATATTTGTAGTTTTCTGTACTTTTTGTTCTTTAATATTTTCATCATAGCTTTATAATCTTGCATTTCTTTCAAATTATATCTGAAAAACTATCTGACAGTCTTTCTCGAAAACAACCTCTACCCCACATAGATATGGGTAAGATCTGCATACAACCCACCCTCCGCAGACCCCATTTGTGGGACTATACGACATATATTGTTATGGTTTAGGTTGCTTTAGACTTTGCGTTCAAGGAAGGCATATATTGTCTTTAGACTTGAAGCTAATTACAGATTCATTTGGAATTGTGTCTTTTCAGAGTTCTCGTCATACAATGTAATATGATTTGACATACTGCAATTTTCTTAGTTGTAACTTAAATAAATGCCTTCATGCGATAGCATTGCTTTTCATGGCCATCTGGAAAGTATGATAGAGCATACAATTGGGATACATACACTTATTATTACTCTTTTGACTTCCTTGAAGTCTCATTATATATGATTCTGTCAGAGTACTTTACTATCTTGGCTCACATTATTCAGTTATGTCATGGAACAATGGAAATGCTTTTCATGGTATTTTCTAATCTCTGCCAGAAACTAAATGAAACAATCTTTAGCCTTTTTGAATCCATTGTTCTTATGCAGGATAAGAAGAAAGCAGCCCCTGTCAAGGGACCGGAAGTCAAAAGAACTAGAAGGGACCGTGGCGAACTGGAGGATATCATGTTTAAGCTTTTTGAAAGACAACCTAATTGGACTTTGAAGCAGTTAGTGCAAGAGACAGATCAACCTGCGGTATGTTGTCCGATTAGGATGTCTATTCCATTATCAAGTTCCTAGGTTATTTTTTTCTTTTGTGGTCAGACACCTATTATACTGTTTTTATTTTGGTTAATATTCATTATTTTGGATTGAGGGAACTGTGAGATTCACGGAAATAGCTTGTAGCATCGGAGTCGCATCACATAATTTTGTTTTCATGTTTCTTCGGATATGTACATTTTGCTCTCCCAATCAGGGATGATGAAGAGCGAGGAAAAAATGATTACGTATTTCCTTCTGGTGTTATTGTTGGCATTTCTCCTTGCACTCAATTTTGTATCTAATTGTTTTACTTGTTTTGCAGCAATTTTTGAAAGAGATACTGAATGAGCTTTGCGTGTACAATAAAAGAGGAACAAACCAAGGAACATATGAATTGAAGCCAGAGTATAAGAAATCAGTCGAGGATACAGGTGCTGAATGAATTGTCCTGCTGTTTCAAAATATATTAGGTCGGGGAACCTAGACTAAGAGTTTTAATAGAATTTGTGTCGTGAACATACCTTTATCTACTTTCAAAAAAAATTATACCTCTATCTTTTACCAGTTGCTAGGTGCTGTGTTGTGTTATTGTAAATCATGAATGATGTAGAGTTGCGTGTTTGCAATATATATGTAACCCACTTGCACGTTCTCAGTTATTTGTCTGATTTCTAGTTCTATTTCTAATTGATTCCCTCTGTTTTAAGTTATGCATCAATGCTTTGAAAGTTATCCATCCCTTTTTCTGTTGAATTTCTTCTCCTTTCTCCCTTTTCCCCTTTCCTCCCCAGCATTTATGGAATTGTAAAACTGAAATGCTGTCTCTGTGTTTCATGTCTGCACTTCATGTCAAAGGGAAATGGTGACATTGCACTATCTACCGTCTACAATCTTGTTCGGCTATCAGTGTATTTGTTTTTGTCCTTATGGGAATTTATTTCTGTTTTGTTGTGTGATGAATAGACTTCTCTTATGTTTTGGTGAAGTAGTGGATAAATTTAAAATTGCCTCCATAACAAACGTTCTTCATTTTTTTTTATATTTATTAACATTGTCATTTTGTGGCAACTGCCTCAAGGATCAAATTATTAATAAAGATTAGCTTTCTGTGATTTTCATGCTGCCATACCTTACAGACAAAATGGTTAGTCATACATTAAACGATTAAACATATGCAGCACATATGCACACAGGTGCTCCTTGTAGACTGAAGATTCTTTATAGCTTCAATAGTGTCAATCGAGTTGAATCTTCAGAAGTTCTTGAAAGGGGTCTGTATATTTTGCCTAGGCTGCTTTTTTACTTGGATGCCAATTACAAGTGGACACTTATACCCAGTCTGTGCGTTATTCTAGAATCTAGATGCCTTTTCATCTCCTTGTTGAAATAAATAGGAATATGCATACAAATTGAACTCACTTTTGAATTTGTATGACCTTGCTGATATTATCCAGTATCTCAATGTTTCAGGCTCGCTCAGTGTTGTCTCTATGGTGATTGCTGCATACAGACATACATTTAAAGAGAGTAGAGAACTTGAAATAATGTTTGGGTAGTATCTGTCTTGTTGTATCCTGTGTCTTGATTGATGCATCTATCTTGTAGTTTACTGTAGGGACCATGCAACCTGTAGCTTAAAGCATTGTGTTGGTTTCCTTGAAGAATAATGAATTGCCTTCCATATTCTCCCGCCAATATAAAATTTCCATGGTCAAAACGTTCTTTCATGTTGTTCATCTTTTGTTAGTTCATTAGTAATGACAGAAAAGATTAGCTTTGAAACTTGAATTTGGACTTTAAATACAATACATGCAGTCTTTCAATATGTCAATTGGATTAACAATTTGCTAAACAAGAATTGTCTTCTGGTACTGGATTTCTTTTTCTGGTAATTGCATCTTTAGTTCAGTAGTCTCTTACACCTGTGTTCTGCCCTATTCATAAATTCGCCAGCAGTAAATTTGGAAAGAAAACCACGCTAATGAATTCTGGCCGATATATATCATCTAAACATATTAAGGTCCTCGTTATCATGGATTAGATATTTGTGATCTTATCCTGGTTATGAAGGATTACATAGTTCTAGTCCTTCTAGTTATAAAAAGGTACTTATTTGTTTATACAATGTGAAATGAACATTGTATGTGTTATGTTGCGGTCTCAACAAATGAATCCTTTTTCCCTTCAGCAGTTCTGGATGTTGGTGCAAGCATTCATGCCACGATGAAGGATCTTCTTTGCCTAAGAACAAGAAAATAAATAAGTTGAAGAATTCCTCTATTTCCTCTAGCCTATAGATCTTGGTTTTAAAGAAAATCATTCCTCTTTGTTAATGATTTGACTCTCGAGGAATTTATAGGCCATATTCAGTATTATCACGGGGAAATTTATCGACAGTGTATGCAAGGGATATTCTGATAGCTTTGTAAGATCCAGAGGCCATTGCTGTGTACAACTTGAAATATGCAATTCAAAAGGGTATAGAAGTTAGTCTTTTGCAAAGGCAGAGCCAAAATTTGAACTTCATGTGCTTTAAATTGTAAGATTGCAACATCAGATGTTAGTAATTGAGTTTTGAATTATTTCTTAATGCAAAAACAGTGTTTGAACTTAAAAAATTGGGTTTGGCCGAACTCATACTTCGACTTCATCTTCTAGCTCTGCCCTTGGTCTTCGGTAGAGTAGCAAGCAGAAAATTTCATGGAGCTTGAATTGACCTTTTCGGAATATTGGGAGATTCTTTGTCTTTGGTGTAAGAATGAAGTCGCACCCACGGGTGTAATTTAGTGGTTAATAAAGTGGGATAACCTATGGAGACGGGGGTTCAGTTTTCAGCATATATTAAGTGATTTATTTTCATCAACCCAAATCTTGGTCGATAGAGTTAGCGATTATTTCATCTGCCCAAATCTTGGTAGATAGAGTTACATAATACAAAATATACTAGTATTGTTACCATAATTACAAGTGTGCTTAGGTTATTTACATGGATTTTGCTCTAGCAATAATGTTAGTATCCACGGTCATTGAGATGCCTAAAAGAATGGTGGAAGTGGCAAGTTGCCTGGTGTGGGCTCTTGTTGAGAACGAGTAGCAAACCAATATCCCCACAGACTTAACTTGTCAGATCAGGAATCATCAAAATGACCTACGAGGGATCTTCTTTCACCGTTAGGATTTTAGTTATTCCAGCTTCTCATTTTTCGCAATTGGCTAGAGACAAACTTTATTAGACTTGCTGAGTAGTGGTAACCTAGGGTGACTACAAGTGCCTTTTTGCTATAGAATGTGTATTCCAAAAGTGGCTAACCACTAGAGGGAAGGTAGTTTCAATGAAGATAGAGATGGTCCTATTAAAATGAATGGAATCTGTTTTACTTTCATGTCCTCTTTCAAAAAGAAGTTGGTTTTGGGTCCTTTCTATTTTTCCGACTGATTATGTTGTAGCACTTATTGATTTTTGGCCTTGCCTGTTTACGCTTTAATGTGCACCTTTTGCTTGGAGTTACCAATTCCATACATACTCCAATTTGATCAATAATTGGATTCACAAATTATAGTGCTCTTTAAAGACACGCTTTGGAGTATATAAAATATACCCGAGGGTGTTGATAAACATGGTAATCTTGTTCATATTGGTTGCAGGTCTAAATTGTTCCTACGTAACTACCAAGGTAACATAACACATTGAAAATAAAAGATTCATATATACAGACAAATAGTAACCTGTTGTAGGTGACATTTTAATTTTGTAATTAGGTGTGTGTATGAGGATGTGTGTGAGATTTTTAAAGTGTCTAATTTGTTTTACAACAGATTAGTTGGTATTGAAATGAAACGGTAAGGCGGAATAGAAATGAAAGATGCATACAACAATATACCTGGTAAAAATACATATAAGGAAAATTTTCAAAGATGACTCGTTTGTTCAAGATTATTGATCACACGTTACATGAAATTTAATTGGTGTAATGGAAGTTAAAAAGAAAATGAAGTACCATTGTGGTTACATTATCAACTTTTGGGCATCACTTCACCTGCACCTCGAATTCGGTATATTGACATTTGAGGAACATTCAACGATGGAGGATAATCAGTATTAGTTCTCCGGGGGAAGGATAGGTGTTGGGACTTGTGAAGTTTTAATAAGTGAAAGTTCATGGAACAAGTAAACATAGCAGGTTTCAAGATAGTTCAACATGCAATAGGACTAAAATCAGGGAACTGAAAGTGTTATTTCAAATAAACACAAGAAGATCACCATGTGCTGAAAATTGAGAAGTCAATGTTTGACTATAACACTCAAGAAGAGAGTCCAAGAAGCATGACAATCCTTGTGGAATTAGAAGTCTATATGGTTGTGAAATCAATCAGAGTTATAAATACTTAGGTCTTCCAAAACGCGATTTATGCACCTACACTAAGAAAAGGGAAGAACATAGTCAAATTGAGGTAGTTCATATTTGAGAGAGTTCTGACTGAACATCAAAGTGTATCTAGTATGAAGAATCAGATTGAAGAACCTGTTCTATAGGAATATCCTTTACCGTTCTTGAGTATAATTTTGAGTATTGTTTAATCGAGTTGCAATTTTCATATTTTCTTAGTGCCATGTGTTAAACTAGTTTAGGAGTTTAGTCTTCAAGTTGGAGTAACTCGAAGACTTGGGAACACAAATCTAGGAATTAGAGTTAGTTCTTAGAGTTGCAAGAATTTTGTAATCTGTATTTCAAGTCAGTGAACTTGAAAGGAGATTCAATAGTCTGAGAGATTGTTGAATATTAGGGGTTAAGTCCTTAGGTTATAGGGTTTTGTAATCTTACATTTGACGCTCATTGTTTTAGTGGACTTGAGGTAAAATTCTGTAGAGGTACATATTGTATCTTTTCCACCTTTGTGAGTCGTGTGATTTCCACGTAAATAAATCTTGTGTTGCGTTTTTTTTCTTCACTGCTTTAGTTACTTGTGAAAGGAATACGTTAGGGAACCTACTCCATCACATAGACAAAAATCGAGCATAACTCACGTGATTTATTAGGATGAGCAGACTTATCATTAGGATAACAGTACCACGAAGTTATCGTCTCGTCTTCCCTGTATTATGCATTTTTTTAATTACATATGGGGTATACAAAATAACGAGAATTGAATTTATACATATTGTGTGAGGGACTCGTATGTGTCAGTTTCATCTGAAGGTTCACCTTTGTCATTTCTAATGTGATTTAACCATGTCATGACCCAAAATCTCATAGATTGTGCTGAAACCTGCCCCACCCATCTGCGATATAAGCCTGAGCCAACCATTTGAATAAATCTATTAAAGGTAAAGGCAAGAGAACCCATACACCAAAGAACTATCAATGATAATATTAAACATGATCTTACATCAGCAGTAGACAAAAGGAAATAAATAGAAATTCAAAACACCTCAAGACTCAAGTGTTATGCATATACTGTATACAAGAGCGACTCAAAATCTGACTAGTATAAAGTAAATAAAGCAACATTGTCTACAAAAGGTAAAATAAATAAAATGTAAAGGAATGAAGCTGGGGTGGTCTCTGAAGGTAGAAACACATTACAACGTTGAAAATGTTTCTCAAACTAGGATTTGCATCAAAAGGATGTAAAAAAGTAGGAGTGAGTTGAATCCACCGGTACTCAATAGGCATCATAAGCTGACTGATCTTAAGAAAAAAACTATATCAAATAAAACATAATAAAATAACCCAATAAGTAGAAAAGTCCAAGCAGTTCGATATCAATTAATATTATAGTCAATCTCAATTTCAACAATAGCTCAAAGGTAATGAATTCAATGTAATGAAATGGGATGATATGCAATGGCCAATGTCTATCGATGACATGACCTGAATCAGGCCCTGGGATTAGTATCCGTGTTTGGTTATCTATTTATATTAGAATACTTTTATGTATATCTTGTGTTCGTTGGTTTTTGGCCTAGTTGGGCATTTCTTATCTAATTAACCCCCTAGTCATGTCAAGCATCTCAAGTCCAACTAAGACCGAAGACCACCCCCAATACCCAACCATAACAACCCTGCACCCTATGTCAGATAAATTCCAAACATATAACAAGATAAATCAATAATAATTCAAAGACATTAAATAAAGTCTATATTAGTAATCCAACAACCTCAATCAAAGATCCGACCGGTGCCAACCCCAATGTCAATACCAATACCAAGGTTGCAACCAATACCGATACCGCCTATGCCCATAGTAGTCTGACAAAGCCTCTATCCAGAATCAATAACATCCGGTCGGGACATGCCTCCGACCTTAGCCAAAATCAAACTAAGGAAATAACAAAATTAAAAGAAGTCCATAGCATGAAATAGAGCCTTTTGGAGTATGGAAGCTCACCACTTCAGTCTGACTCAAAGATGTCCCCGAATCCAAGTCACTGAGAAGGAGGAATAGTCGTATAGCTGGTTACTACATCACGTAGGAATACAACACCCAAAGACGGTTAGAGGAGTGAACTCTAGCATGTACTCAGGGATAAAGATAAAATAATGCCATCATTCAAAACCAAGTCAAATAACAATATGCAATCACATGTACACACATATATTGTGCTGGGAAAGGGAACCGGGTTTAGCATGCATTTAAAACCTTAACCTAGCCTATGTAGCTTTGCCATCCTAAAACCACCCACGGGCTATATGGGTTCAGCTGCCCCTACTGAAAGGGCCCCGGTGTGTGTTAGCCGTACGAACCAGAGAATAAAACCTGAGATGACTAGTACAACTCCCAAAATATAAGTGTGACATCATGCACACGGTCACCAAGACCAAACCTCACATCGGCAAACATGAGTTTCTAGTATTGGTTCCCTCGGGACCTCCACCTTCCATGACTTTGCTAACACAATCCCCTTTAAGCCCATATTAAAATCAATTACACATTCCAACCATTTAACAAGGAGTCTTTTTAATTACGCATTAACCATTGGTATCGTCATACCAAAATTAGAGCTTGCAAGTCTATCTATTTATGCCATACCAAAATCATTAAACCAATTTTACTCCAAAGTTTCCAATTAAGCCAAAACCATGCCCATCAAGGCCTTTCCAAACCATTTAAAACCAACCAAATCAATTTAAGTTCCATTACCTTTTTATGCAATGCAAAGATTTCAAGAATAGTCAAACTATGTGACAAAATCATTCTCATTGGCATTTTAACAAACAAGTTGAGGGCACATAAGTTTCTAAACCATAACCAAGTAATTTGGGGGAAACCATAATATCCCTAAATCCATTTACCATGACCATGTATTCCACAATGTCAAAATCATATTAAAAATATGAAAGAAACATCATTAAACCATCAGGAACATTGTTCAATCATGAACATCCAAAACCCCCAACCATTAAGTCAAAACCATAACAATAGTATGAAAACCAAACATTAAACACATGCTCTTTGTAAAATAACAATGAGAGAGGAGTAACATGCCTTAGACACCAAAGAAGATGGAGAGAATCACTCTTGAAGGTCCCTAATTGATTGTCTTGAAGAAACCCTAGCCTTTTGCTTGAGAGAGAGTTCGAGAAAGATTTTAAGAGTGTTTGATTGAGAATAATGGTTTAATAAAGTCCCAAAAGGTGTTTTATGTCATGATATCAAAGGGAGTTACAAGGGGGAAATGTCCATAATGCCCCAAACTTAAAACTGTAAAAATATCGCAGGTGGTTACGAGTCGACCCCTTGACTCGTGACCACAACATAGGACTCGTATCATGGAGTCGTCATCAAGTCAGTGAGTTGGACACCCATACACTGTCCACCATACGACTCCCTGATCCCCACCAGTGACCAGACCATACGACTCGTATGGTCCAGTCATACCCAAGATAAAATCCAAAGAGATTGACACTGGACAATATATGATTCAACTATATGACTCGTACACTATCCTCACGGATCTTAGTGATACAATCGTACTTAAAACAAGTCAAGTCACGAAGTTACTGATTTGATTAGGGGATCGACCATATGAACTGTCACCACCACTAACGACTCATACCACCAAACCGTATCCATAATAGAAAACCAAACAGCACTCATTGTATACCTTATGAGTTGGGTCACCTAAGCTGTACCCTCATTATACTACTCGTATGATAAGTCGTTACAAGGACAGTGAGCTCAAAGCTCAGGAAATTTTCAAGGACCAAAACCCAGTGTGTTTCAACTGATATACACCCTCTTTCATTTTCACTGAATGATAAGACCCATGGGGAATTTGTGAAAGCCATATATCCAATTAACTTCCACCAATATATCAATTTCTTAGACTCAAATTTAGATTAAAATTATTTTTTCTTTTTCAAATATCATTTCTCTCAAATTATTTATTTTCATAAATGATGTAAAGAATGAATACACATGAAAATGAATAAAAAATGAAATTAGATGCGACATACATATCCAAAATCTCAGAATGAGAATTAATCCATGGACACAGGCTACGAGCCCTAATATCAAGCTAGGAACCCAAGTTTCATTTCAAAAAGGAAATATAAGCCCCACATCAGGCCTCTAAATGATAATTCACCTTATTTAGAGTTCAACTCTTAAAAATTTCCCAATTCACAACATGCTTTAGATGATAAGTCCCCACTCAAGCAAACTTTCAAAGAAGTTAAGTCATAACCTATTTTAAAGTTGAACTGTAAGTCTCTAACAATCACAACTGGCTTCCCCTTTCAAGTGGCCTTAGGATGCTCCAATCTATCAAAAATAGGTTTTACACGCAAACACGAGTTCTAAATATACCCATATTTCTAAGGTTCTAATCTGGGTCAAAAAGTCAATTCAAAAGTCAACCCCTAGACCCCCAAGGGTAAACAAGAATTTTATTAGAAATTCAATTTACCCATTAACTAAAGGAGTTCAAATCTAAAGTTCTATCAAAAGTGAAATTAAAATCCTGCTTGAAATCATCAAAATATCATTCTTTCACTTTACCGAGAAAATCTCAAAATTTTAAGTTGAAAAATCAAGATTTGAGGATAAAATCATGGAATAATAATTGAAAGATCTGTAAAAGTAGTATAGGAAACTTAACCATTGAAAAAAAATCTCAGATTCCTTTTTTTGTTTCTCTCTAAAATGAGATTGAAAGATTCAAAAATTGAGTTATGGGGTTTATGTTTGAAACATAGATTTTTAAATCTTTCCAATGATTTTCTTCATTATGATTGTGACTAGACCATAGAGATGCTGTCGGGGCCCAAATATTGCAAATGCAATACCCATCTTTGCAAACATAAAGAAGAAACTCAACTCGACCCGAACCCCCAAACCACATCCCTATGCAATCACGACCATTATTCCCATTGCGATTATGATGTACAAGTCAAATGCTTTTTGCGATTGTGAAAGACCTGTCAAGAACATGAAGAGAAATTTCCTCTACACTAGCAACCGGCTACAACATATTTAAGGACCAATAGTGTTCCGAATAGACCCTCCATATTAGTTTGGAACCCCGTGAGCACAATTTTGGCTATGCTACTAGACTGAATTCAATGTTACGAACTCAATGGAAATATCAAATTACCAATATAAGTCTATAGCGTTAAGTATTGAATAAAGTCAACCCTAGAATATAACTTACCAATGTATCAATCAAATGATCAAAAACACATCGAAATGCCTTGGGACCCAAACCAATAACATTACTAGTCCAAAAATGATATTTCTAAGCTAACAAAACTGATAAATTTTCATATGATGCCTAAAACATCAAATGTTGACCAAAGTCAACTTTACCATCTTCATAACCTTTTAAAATAACAACTTGCATAAAACCCAATAAAACACCTCGAGAATCATGCCACCCACTCCCACAACTTAATAAATACAATAATACTCAAAATTCATAAAAATCCAAAAATTGCTACTCTACTCCATATGTTTTCCTCTATCTCTAAAGTAGCCTCCTCAATCAGTCTATCTTTCCACTAGACCTTTATTGAATTAATGTTTTTAGACCTTAACTTCCTAGTCTATCTATCCAAAATAGCCATATGATCCTTCTTGAATATCGAATTTTTATCCAAATCAACTGAGTCCCATCAAAACAAGCAAACCATTGAAATGATATTTCTTCAATATTGACACATGAAAAACTAACTCCACAGTTGATGTGAGGCTAAAAAAACCATGTTATTTTACTATGATTCATCTCTCATTTTATTTCCTTTTTAATATCATTTTAAGCTTAAATATTATAACTCTACTTATGTTTCATGTTTTATTTATTTAGAAGCATCTTGAGGTATTTAAAGATTGAAAAAAGAGAAAAAGAGCACCAAGGAACCAAAAAAACCAAGAAAGAACTAATGTCGTAACTGATATCGCCCAAATTTAACCTTGCAATGAGGTATAAAGTGATCACTGAATCAAATATTAAACCCAGCCAAGGTTGGGATCGATCCCATACGAAAATGGCTAGGAACTTTAAGCTATCAGTTAGTTATTTCTAAAAAAAGAGGTTTTATAACAAGTAATATTTATAGATAGTAGGTAACCAAGTAGAAAAATATCAATTAATGTTGTTTTTAATCAATTAGAGATGATGAACTAGGATTGTGTTTTCCATGATTTCATAACTCAGTAAGCATGTCATACTAGTGTTCTATCCGAGTTCTTAGCATGCAAGATTGATAATTTAGTTCTATCAAAACGGATGGTTGTCTATAAAGATGACTAATCTCAATTACCTATTAGGTCTCATGATCTTTGCATATTAACACTTACCTTTGATCTCAACTTAGCTATTCTTAGATAAGATCAAACTGTTAGCTGAGGGTTGGTTTCCCTAAATCTCTATTGTTACTTCGCTTTTACCATTCTCTGCCTTTATGGTTAAGTAAGTAAAGACTTAAGGCAAGTTATAATGTTGTGCACTATTAAAAAGCAATCAAAATTAAGGGAAGAACAATACATGTAAGAACACCATTTAAGAAATCCTAAGTACATGCCTACTTTGTTAATTCATAATGGTTCTCACAACCCTAGATGCGGGATTTAGTTACTCATAATTTCAGGAATATGATAATAATTTAGAGAATAAAACATAACCATGCGCTTACAAGAAGAATAAAATCTCAAGAATCTAAACTATGATTAGTCTTCAAATATGTTCTACAACCCTCAGAAGTCATGTCCTAAATAAAATTAGAAAGAAGAGTTGGCAATGGTGATGAGTCATTGGGTCTAACGACAACTAGTTGTGTGTTACAAAGCTCGCATTTCCTTATTTCTTGTTGGGCTGGTGACACCTCAGGTGAAGACTCATCATCAGACTAGATGAGTCATTGTGTGATCTATTATCACTGGAGCAAATTTGTCAACTTTTTAGACTTCTTCTAATAATTCTTCATAATGATATGGATCCATAGTATCTTGTGATGACTTATTGCGAGAGTCGTTTCCTTTAGAGTGCATTTTTCAACTTTTAGATATTTTGGCTTTTATTTCTAAGGACGAGTCATAGTATGACTCGTTGTATCAACCAACGACTCATAGAGAGAAGTCGTACCCACTGACTTGATTTGCATATCTCTGGGACTTTAGATAATTTCTTCAGAATGAGTTATCCTATGACTCGTAGTGTTACCCACGAGCCATGCCAGGCACAGAAACCTATACTTAGTCAATTTTAGTTCTTTTTCTTTCGTTCAGTATCAAGACTCTTTCTTATACAAAATACTTAAGCAAACACATCATATTTATAAGTATAACTATGTTCTTGAATATTTTTTTTTGTTTTAAGTGTCTAAAGTGCCATGAAAACATGACATATCAACACTCTCAACTTAGAATGTTTGTATGTCCTCAGAAAAATAAAACAAACAAACCATATGAAGCTTAAATAGGAGACACCTACGGGCCCTATGACAGTCACATCATCATCTTTAGCATACAAAACAGTTTCAACCCCCTGTTATTCAGTCAAAATCAAAAACCACTGTGTACATATGTACAACTCCTTCTTATGACACAAAAAGATCAAAGATGGAATCATATTATGAACAAACAATCGATCATGTATACAAATAGCATCACCCAAACAATAGCAGCTAACAATTCAACCCATGTGTCCTTACAACAAAAAAATCCCGTACACTCATAGTATAATCATGCACATTGTAGACATGTGATTTTTGACCCTCCTAACTTTTATACTCCTTTTTAACTTTAGATATTTCTTTTTCATCATATATTATCATTTAGAGTTTTATATTATTTTTAATAGGTTTATATTTGAAAACTAAAAATTATCAAAAAAGAATCATATCTTAGGATAATATTTTATTTTTGTTAAAAAGATGAAAAATAAAAAAAATACTTTTCATTTTATCTAATCTTTTATTTATGAGAAAAATATAAGAAAAGATAAAAAATAGAAACTGAATAAATAGTGTCACTTGATAGGATTTGATTTGTCCCAAATAATATTTTATATTTTTAATTTAATTTTATCTATAAAGTTTTGATATATCACTATAAACATATGTACACAATAGTTAAACTAGACCCTCGATCCACTTCACTCATCAATCAATCACACATTCCACCTCACATCCTCACCACTATTCAAGCACTACACACACTTTCACTATAAACCTTACCACATACTAACACTCACCCCTCACTCATATTATTTTCCATCCCTCTACAAATAACCACCTACACATGTTTTACCCGGAGGAGAATACACACCATAGGCAATATACAAAGAAAATCAACATTCATATTCGTTCCAATTTAGAATCCACTAAATTCCACCCATATATACCATTTTCTCCAATTCTCCAGAGAGAAGAATACACACGCACCTCCATTCACATTTTTCTCCTCCATCGACACATATCTTCTCCAATACCTCACGCCACAGTTCATGACTCCAATCCAATTTCAACTACCAAAAAATTATTAACACACCAATTATTCTCTATCCAACCGCTACACACTCTCAACCCCCACCTTCAATAGAACAAACAAACACACCACTACACCACCGACCTCTCTTCTAAAAATTACCAAATCCAGTTGGCGAGCTCCACTACCAAACTACCAAAACATATAATAACATCAATTTTCTTTCTTTTCACAGGATTCCTCCATTAACATAGTATCCCAACTTCACTTGTTGATAAAAAATAGTGTTCAAATCTAAAAGCAGAGAAGTCTCAGTTTGAGGCTACCAATATTGATTTCATTCGTATCTCCAATCAACGTCATTTTTATGTAAAAGTTAGATTTCTCAAGAGATTTTAAAACTTTAAAGGTCCACTCTAATCATTTCTAATCTTAATATTGTCTATGCAGTACACGTGATATGTTTGTTTATTTGATTAGTTCTGTGATTTTGTTTCAATGTCAATTGCAAAATGCTTGCTGGTTGAATTTTATTTTGATTAATTTATTAGGTGGTTAAAATTTCATCATATCACGATAATACATTTAAAAGGGGTCGTGGGTTGGTTCAAGTTTGAAATGTGATTTGGGGCTTAATTATTGCAATGCGATTGAATTGCTTGTTTGGGTGGTTTTACTTTATCGCTTTTGATTCATATGTATTTATTTTACCGATGAATCACATGTAGTATTATGTATTCATAGGAGATTTGAGACAAGCCCGGATGTTGGCTAAAACATAGTTTAGGCTAGTTTAGGTAGTGTAAGTTTATTTTCATACTTTCTTTTTAATTTGGACTGTATAATCAGGACACTATTCTTTTGTTTTTGTGCTTATGTATAAATGTTTATTTGTTTTCTTTGAGGAATATATTCATTTGTAGTGTCAATTTAGCCAATACGAATCAACGAAGTGATCGTGCTAAAACCATGGGATCGTGAAATGATGCACACTTTTTCCTCGATCAACAGAATTCCTTAATTAGAATCTCTATTTGTTAATTAGTTTGAAGTCAAATATTTTTGAAAAGGAATATTTTTTAGGTGACTTGGTATACCAAAACTTAATTTCAAGTGGCGACTCTGATTTTTAATCTAAATTCTTTTTTGAAACATAAACACCTTCTAGTCACTGCCAATATTTGAGAACCTAATTTTAACTTAAATTAAATATTTTGATTAAAAAAAGATGTGACACACAACAAAACAGGGACTGAATCAAAGCACCCACTATCTCAAAGATGATCAGACAGTGTGCGTAAAATATCATAGGATTATCTTTATTTTCTATGCCTTAGTTTTTTTGAACATTAATAATAGAAACACTATAGGACTTCTATTGACTTGTAATGTAGGCATAGGGATGGGTATGGTAGATATGACAAAATAACTGAACCCTCCTTGACACTACACTATTTTTAGCTCTAATTTTCCACCCTAATTTTTATCCTCCCTTATTCTCCTTTATTATTTTTCAACTTTGAGTGTGGTTCTCTTTGTAAATTTATCTTTATTTTTCTTAAGCTTTGTTCAATTTTTCCCTTTTTGTTTTTTTCTTACAAAACTCAAATCCTTTTTTATTTACAAACTTCTTCTTTATACCCATTTCTAACTACACATCCCTATGATAGCCAACCTCAACTTAGGTGATTTACCTAAGTTGAGGTACATAGTTTCCAAGGAAGGACTAGGGACGAAGTAGGTTTTTTGTAATCAAACAAGAAGATGAATGGTCTAGTGAAAGAAATATGTCCATTTAGGCTTAAAGTTGGGATCAAGGATTATTTATTCCATTTAGTAGGACTATTCAAGAATGTCCTATGATCCTTTCTTAATCAACTATACAACCCAGGCAAGACTAATCAACAATAATATCATCACATGGGGCCTCGTAAACAACAAAACTCTTAGCTTCTCTCCCCCTTTCATGCAACTCAGACAAGTGTAGCTGAGAGGATCGCTTGCTATACTCTATAACTTTCTTTATGTTCTCTCTATTTCTCCCTTTTCTTCTTTATCTTGGGGACGACTTGTTACTCTCTTTGACACTATTTCCTCATTTTATATCTCTATAAGTCAAATACCTTAATATCATTAAAATCCTCCTCAATCACAGACATATTTGAAAGCAAGAATGGCTGGAACTGTCGAGAAAATAACTCCTAGATTGCTACCTATAGTAAAGAAATCTTATCTTTGACCCCAATCAAGTTCGGGGAATGAATACCCTCAAGAATATCAATCATCCTCCACTCAAACCCATGAAATTAAGTCTGCATCCCTTATATTACCATCCTAATCTTATTTTCACCCATGACTTGATCGCTACTTCTAAGTTTTTCATTATTAGCTCAACAATAATTAATATTTTCAAAACTCTTTATAAGAATTCATGTGGGACTAGAACATACCCATAGATAGGGGGTGACTTATGTATGAACCTAGAGTGGGAGTGGTGAAATTAGGACTAAAGTCAATTGTGAAATAGAAAAAGTGGTGGCATCAATAGTAGTATATGTCTCGGCCCTTCAGGCCTCAATTTTGTACTTAGTAGGTGTGGAACTAATTCACCAAAATTTGGCATATCAATCTCCATGCAGATGCGCTACTAGAATACCCCAGCTAATAATACAACACCAGTTACCACCTTTGCTTTGGAAATGAGATTTGTTTGATCCCAAATCAACCTAAAATCTGTAAAACACCAAATCTCTACAAATTTATCAATCTCGGGAATCCTCTAAATACCGGTCTCTAAACCTCTCTGAGTCATTGAACATGGGAATAATACTTTCATCACATATTCTGTAGCTATATGTAAATTTTTTGAGAAATCAATCCGGCAATGTCAATCTCGTAGCCTTTGTAATACCTGCCACCAAGTCAGTATCTCCATCCATCGACCCTAATATATGATAACCCAAAGGCTACCAAGATTTAGTGGTGAAGCTTAATGTGCTCTTCTTG
>NC_061117.1:134119953-134216203 GCF_002878395.1 Capsicum annuum
AACCGTAGGTCGGCGACGGAGGGCGGCGGGAGCGGCGCCGAGGACCGGAGGTCGGGTCGGGTCGGCGACGGCGACGGGGGCCGGGGCGAGAGAGAGGGGGTAGGGAGAGAGAGAAGGAGCCGTTAGAGAGAGAGGGCCGTTAGAGCGGCGACGGAGGTCGGCGCCGAGAACCGGGGGTCGGGTCGGGTCGGCGACGGCGACGAGGGCAATAGGGAGTAATATATAGCAATGAGGGGAACTAACACCTAACCTTCTACCCTAACCCACCAACTCCAACCTCTCCTATCCAAAGTCATGTCCTCAGTAAGACCAAGGTAAGATAACTTATATCACACAACATAGAACATAAACATAAGAGCAATAAGGTAGATATAGCAACACCTGATTAATAACTGTCAAACAGATAAAAGTTCATGATTGCCCAATCTAATTAGGTTAGGAGAAACCACAGGAGAGGAAAAAGGAAATTTGAACCAAACCCAAACTAATCAACCACTTTAATGTAGTATACCATGAGATGCAAAATGAGAGATCACAAGTTTCATGCCAAATTTTCAGTTTGAGCATCTTCCCTACAGCAAAAAGCAGGAAATCTAGGATGAGTTTAAATCAAGGCCATGACTATAGAAAATATAGCGTCAAATGCTTAGATCAAGGTCAATGAGAAACAGTAAATAGCCAAATACTTTATGAACAAAAACTGTAAATAACGATGCACTACAACCCCCCAAATAAAATAAAAACCATACCACTCTATAAGGTTTAGATTTATTGAACATATTTCATGACCGAAGTCAGATAGTTCTAGTCAAGGACAACAACTCTAAATCTCTATCACCACAACATCTAAACATAATTTTCATTGATTAATGACCTTGAGTTGACAAGAACAGAACTTACAAATTATATTTTCACATTTACAGAATAATAATCCCATGGGATCAACATAAAAATATAGTCATCTACAGTAGTAAGAAAGTGTCTTGGCTATTCCAAAATTACAAAACAATCTTAGTTCTATCAGTTTTATACTAATTTTGACCTTGTGTGACATGCTAATAGAAATTATTGAGTATAGAATGTAACACTGGAAGTTTGAGCAGAACAACACTCTTCATGTGTTGTTATTTCCCTTTAGTGTAAATAAATATTCAAAAGGAAAGCTAATACCATAACTTACATTTTCTTACCTTGTTATCATTATAAAACTCTACATGCTGACAAACAACTCATATTTCATGTTACTGCTTCTCTTGCTAGATAAGCTAAATAGTTTCTCTATAGTTCAGTAGTTGACTCCCCTATTTTCTGGTGCCCCTTCGATAGTAAATATCTTACATGTTCCAGTTTGTCCATAGGTAAATATGTAGACATTATACCCATCCAAAACAAAGGTCACAATGGGCATTGTTTGTGCAAAAACAATATCTGTAATAGAAATTTAAAGGATTTGGATGTGAAATTACAATAAGCATTAAAAATATTCCTTGCAGAAAAATGTTAGATACACACTTCATATCACAGATATTGACTTACCTTGGATGTCCTCGAGTTTGAACAAATAATCGAACTTAAACTGCTTTTTGGAGGAACCTACACAACTGATCAAAAGTTCATTTTCATAAGATGGATCAAATTCGACCATAGATGTTGATCGATCTGCAATTTCCCCTGTATTTAAAGGTCTACATCTACAGAAGACCCTGATACTTCCTTTGAGCTTGATCACTTAATTGTATAGACGTTTTCTTTCAGTACACTCCTCAAGATACTTCTTCTTGAGTAGTTCACACTCTTCATCATACTGATTTTTTAGAAGTTCATGTTGAACACCTGATATAGCCAAAGAGACAAAAAATAGATCCAAATCATAGCATGCAACTATATAAAAGCGAACAGATATGAGATGTTGTCTATACACTCCTCCGTATACTTCTGCTTCAGTAGCTCCACCTCTTCATCATACTTCTTTTTTAGAAGTTCAAGTTGAACACTTGATAATTTTGAAGGACCGAAAATAGCTTAGAATTGTTAGCATACAACTAAATAAGAGACCTGATATGAGAATGTTGTTCATACTCATATACTGAAGAGCGTTAGAAGCTTCAAAACCAGTAAAAGAGTCCACGCTCGTGCCATTGACATCATTACATGATGCTCCCTGTTCTTCACTCAAGTAATGAAAAAAAGGATATCTATGAAAACTCACTTGTGTGATCTCCATTTAAACACATATTTTAGCATGGAGTGGTTAACATCTTACGAGTAGATTGTCGCTATCTTCAATATTTCTTAAAATTGGAAGAGTCTACTCTTAATATGATGAATATACTTTTGTAGTACAATGTGAAGCATTATTCTCATACGGTAAATTAGGAGTTTTGACAACTTTAACTGAACCAATTCAAAAGACAGAAATCCAACAAATGTAAGAAGCAAAGCCTGTCATTGAGAATATTCATCAACACACATCAATCCAACTCACTTAATAGGCTTAGGTGGACCAGGGGAGAGGGCTCAAAACTTTTGAAATTCAGATGCAAAGTAATCCATGACGATAAATCAAGCATAACAAAATTCTGCCCGATTTCGACCACCCTAAGTTTTTGCACATTCATCAAATAACAAGGGTGTAATTAATATCAGTTACTACCAGTTTCTTGAGTAACAAATATAGAAGATTGCCGCACCTCTTTGAATGTTCAAACATCAAAAAATCTAATAGAGTATACACAATAGCTACTCAAAATCTTTTAGTTATTCTCATCATACACACACAAAAATAAAAAAGAAAAAGAAAAAAAAGTAACAATATCAGTTACAACTAGTTTCTTGAGTAACAAACTAAAAAGAATGTTGCAGCTCGTTAAATGTTCAAACATCAAAGTACCTTACAGTGTTTACACAACAACTAATCAATGAAATCTTTTAGTTATTCTCATTACACAAGATTAAAAAAACATTAAATATTTCCAAACTATTGACTCATGTAGAAACAATTATCGAACAAGAATAGAAATCCGAATTTATGCTGTTTTAATATAATTTCTTGGCAGTATCAATTCACCCATTCATTAAAAAGTAGGTTTCAAATAAAACATAAAGTATTTGATTCTCGAATTAAATTCACTAGAGAAACCCAATTAACCTTTCTCGAAATAGATAAAAATATCACATCAAAATGTTAAAAACAACAATCCACAAAGAATCAACCAATTATTTTTCTAAAAAGAGTAGAATCCAAGGAAGATGATAAACAAACTTCCATTTGGAATGGATGAAGAAGCCTTCATCAAATCATCGCCCGAGATTGTGACTGCCTGATCAAAGTTATCACATAGATTTTCTAGGGCTAGATCTGCAAAAACAAAACATATGGAAATATTAAAGTTCATATATACAAAGGACTTCAAATCTAAACATATAGATAAAAAACAAAGAAATACAGCAAAATAGAGTACTGTCCATTGTGTGCAATCGCGGTGACTGAGACGTCGGTGAAGAAGAAGACTAGAGCAAATGGAAGAGAGATTTGGGAATTTCACTGAATGATCACAATGGGGTTTTGAATTTAAGGGGGGATACTCAAGGTTTTTTAATTTTGATTGATCTAACTGTTAATGTAATCTTAGAAAAGAATATTATAACAATCTGTGCCGTTCGAAGCTATAATTAAAGTGCAAATTTGAGAGCTAAAATCGAAGAGGTTGTCGGAGAAATGGAGAAGTTGATTTGTGGTTGGAGCACTAGTGGTCGATTTGTGGTCGGAGCTCGCACTGATAGTCGATATGTTGGTCGAAGCATGCACTGGTGGTCGATTTTATGGTCGGAGCACTTGGTCGATTGGTGGTGATTGTGGTTGGAGTGTAGTATTGGTGGTGATTGTGGTTGGAGTGTAGTATTGGTGGTGATTGTCTCCGGTGCATAGTAATGGTGGCGATTGTGGGCGATCGGAGAGTACTAGCGATATAATATGAGATTGAGTGAAATTTTCTTTATCTATTTATTTAATTTTTATTATATATTTCTTTAATTTTTGGTGGTACAGTGAAAATATTGGGAGGGAATAAATCACAACTGATGCAGTAGCTTTTTTTTTGGCTTAAGAAGCCGTTGCTATAAGGCACCCTATTGCAACAGTTATCCTACAATAGCAATGGTTATAGAAAAAAAATAGTTCTACTAGAATAGTTTTTTTTGCAACAGTTTCAATAAATGCTCTATAGCAACATTTTTGGAACCGTTGTCAAAAGATCCATTTGCAATAGAAGTAATTTCTAGTAGTGAATTGTCATATGACATGATTTTATACACAAGGTAATAAGGAAACATACATAAAGTGGTCTTGAAAGTAGTCCAATATACTAATAAAGCATCAACCAACTTCCTAGACCAATTCATTCTATTTGCGTTCATATTCCTGCGAGAATTATTTTAATCTCCCAATTCGAGATCTCCACTTGCCCACTAGTCTATGGAGGATAAGGTGTTTCCACCCTATGTTGCACACTATATTTTTCAAGCAGGGCAAAAAATAACCTATTACAAAAATAAGAGCCTCCATACTATAATTGTCATTATTGTACCAGACTTTGAAAAGATGTTTCGCTTCAAGAACCCTGTGACACTCTTGCCATTATTATTGGAAATCACAATTGCCTCCTCCCATTTGGACATATAGTTTACAAATACCAATATATACTTTATACTGTTCGAGCTCACAAATGAAACCATCAAGCCAATACCCCAAATACGAAAAACCTCAATCATAAGAATAGGAGAGAGAGAAAGTTCATTTTTGATCCTTGATCTCAAAATTAAATTCTTGTAACAGAAGTACCCATCAAATCTATCTAGGCTTTGCATCTTTTTTTGGCCATAAGGTATTAAAAAGATGCATGGTCAGTGTGCACATTACCTTTGTGCTAATAAAGTAGGAGCTAAACTTCTCAAAAGCAAAAAATACAACAAGCAAGTCTTGTTTCATCACAATATAATTTTTCTAAGCTGGATTAAGTGCCTTGATAACATAACAGATAAGATGAAGTATCTTCTCACGCATTTGGCCTAGGACTGCTCGTAGCACCAGTCCACTTGAATCACACATAACCTTAAAAGGCATGAACCAATCACGTGAAATAATGGTAAGTACTAATATCTATTTTTTCTTAAGGCACTTAAATGCCTTTAGACACATATCTTCAAACACAAACTTTACCTCCTTTTCCAATAATTTACAAAAAGGGTGTGCAATTTTAAAAAAATCCTTGATGAACCTATGATAAAATCTATCAAGCCTCAAAAAGCTTCAAATCTTCACAGAAACTATGGAGACAATTTTTTGATTACCTCAATCTTTGCCTTATCAACCTTTATCCCCTTCTTTAAAATTTTATGATTGAGAAATATTTTTTTTACCATAAAGTGTCACTTTTTCCAATTAAGCACCAAATTTCAATCTTTGCACCTTCTCAAACCACTAGACAAATAGGATAAAAAATGTAAAAAAGAGTGACCAACCAACCAAAAAAATCATCAATGAATACCTCAACATTCCTCCTCTATGTTTGAGATAATAGATAATAAATTGCTAAATGGTTGCTATCGTATTACATTATCCAAAAGACATACTTTTGAAATTAAGCATCCCATATGGACAAGTTAAAGTGGTCTCATCTTGGTCTTTGGGAGTAATAGAATCTGATTATATCCCGAGTAGCAATAAAAAAAATACCATCCTTTACCAGTAAGATGGTCTAATATATGATCCATAAATGACAATGGAAAATGATCCTTTTTAGTTCCTATAATACATGCACACTCACCAACCAGTGATCCATGTTATTATAATAATCTCATTTTTTTAATTTAAAACCACAGTGATTTCATTCTTTTTTGGCACACATTGAATAAGGATTACTCATTTACTATCTGCAATAGATTAAACCATACCCGCAGCCAACCACTAGATGATTTTCATCTTAAGTAACTCTTGCATATGAAAATTTAGCCTAAGACGATGCTTAATACTAAGAATACAATCTAGCTTAAGCTAGATTTTATGAGTGTGGATTGTCAATGGAATACCAATAATGTTAGTAATGGACCATCCAACAACTCTCTTGAACTTCAGTAAAATTGATATTAGAGCCTCAACTAGACAGTCCATAAAATATGCTACTATAATGACTGGAATAGCATTATTGGCTCCCACGAAAGCATAACAAAGGAGGTATGGGAGATCTTTCAGCTCCAAGATAGAAGGCTCCTTAATATAAGGCTTGGCTGGTGGAGTTTCCCTATTCTTAAAGTCCAAATCTATATTTTTCAGTGTATAAGAGTAGGAGCACATACTAGAAATGCAGTCACCATCTCATCGTACTCATTAATATCATCACCTTTAAAGTTCATGGTCACAATCTCTAGTGTGTCAACTCCAAGCCTATCCTCAATAAGAGCTGTCAAGGACTCCTTATCAACTATATCAATAATTAAGACCTTACGCATGTTGTTTTGTTGCTTCATAGATCAAAAAACATTGAAAATAACCTCCTCATTATTAACATAAACATCAACTAACTAGTTTTCATACAACTAATACTGGGATAGTTTCAAGGAATAGTTTCCATAGGAACCTCAAAAATAACTTCATAGTCAAGGATGATGAAATCAAATAGAATGATAAATGACTTAATCTTCACCAAGATATCATAAAAAAATACCCACAAGCTTTTTTACTGTGCAATCTGCCATAAAAAGTTTCATCAAAGTAGGTTTGGGTGACCCCAACTCTAACTATCTAAGTACTACTAGCCATATTAGGTTAATGATAGTACCCAATTCATATAGAGCCTTTGCAAAATTGAATGCTTCAATGGTGCATTGAATAGTATACGTTCTAGGATACTTCTTTTTCTGCATAAGAGAATGAGAAACTATTTTACTATAATGGTGCAAACTATCATAAGGATTGAAGCTTAAAATCCTATTTTTCATTCCAAGATTCTTCATAAAATTTGCATAGCTATGCATTTTCTCAAGTGCCTCAACTAAAGGGATATTTGCAGAAAATTGCTTTAGTAGTGAAATAAACTTATGGTACTTCTCGCTTTTAGATCTCTTCCTTAACATCTGTGGGCTTGATGGAGGAGGTTATGAAATAAGAGTCAAAATCTAAGGATCTTTTTTTTCTATCCCATTTTATCCTTAATCTTCTTTTCAACAATTAGAGATAGCTTTTTAAATGCCTTTTTATTAACAACCTGTTCTTTAATTCAACAATTTTTTTAATATTACTCATCTTGAGCTCGACCTTATTATCAACAACTATTGGCATATAAGTGTCGACAATTATTTTTCTACTCCTAACCATGACTGCTACTTTAAAGTATCGTCTATTATGATAGATCTCAGGTTGGTTTGGGTTGTGTTATAATTCAACATAGCAAGGCGGTTTCTTATTCCTCTACATGGTTAAAGGTTCATGAGAAGAATTATTTGACTCATGAATTGGAGCTATTGGCTATGGTGTTTGTATTAAAAATTTGTCATTAGTATTTGTATGGGGTGCATGTTGATATCTTTTTTGATCATAAGAGCCAGCATTATGTGTTCACTTAGAAAAAGCTTAATCTCAGTCTAAGGAGGTGGCTTGAGTTGCTGAAAAACTATTATATGAGTCTTCACTACCACCCAGGTAAGGCTAATTGGTTGCTGATGCTCTTAGCAGGTTATCCATGGGGAGTCTAGCTTATATGGATAAGGATAAGAGGGAATTAGTAAAGGATATTCACCTCTTGGCTAACCTTGAAGTTTTTCTCTAGGACTATGAGGATGGTGGTGTGTTTGTGCAATAGGTGGCACAATCATATCTTAGTTCAGAAATAAAGAAGAAGTAAGTGTTAGACCCTTTCTTAATAAAAATCAAGGATGATATGAGTTAGCAAAAGGTTATGGCCTTCGATATCAGTAGTGATGGTATCTTAAGGTACCTAGGAAGGTTGTGTGTTCCTGAAGTTGATGGATTGCGAGGTAAGATTTTATTTGAGGATCATGAATCGGGGTATATGATTCATCTCGGTTTAACAAAAATGTATCATGATATCAAGGATATGTATTGGTGGAATATTATGAAGCGGGACATAGCCAACTTTGTGGCTAAGTATATGGTGTGGCAGCAAGTAAAGGTGGAACACATGAGGCCTGGTGGGCTAATCCAAAAGATTGAACTTCCATTGTGGAAATATAAGGTAATTAACATATTTTTCATTACCTGTCTCTCGCAGTCGCAGAATTAGTGTGACTCCATTTGGTTCATCCTGGATAGATGACTACGTCTGCTCACTTCTTGCCAGTGAGGACTAATTATTCTGCTAAGGACTATGCAAAATTATTCTTGTAGGAGGTCATAAAATTGTATGGTATGCCTGTCTTGATCATTTTGGATCATGGTACTCAGATTTCATTACATTTTTTACACTCTTTCTAGTGTGGTTTGGGTACTAAAGTATGACTTTATACCTCCTTTCACCCGCAGTAGGATAGGCAAGCAGAAAAACTATTCAGACTTTGAAAGATATGCAATGAGCTTGTGTAATTGACTTTGGTGGTAGTTTGTTTGACCATTTGACCTCATTGAATTTATCTATAACAATAGTTATAATTCTAGTATTGGTATGGACTCGTTTGAGGCATTGTATGGTAGGAGGTGTCGATCTCTTATTAGGTGGTTCAAGGTTGGAGAAGCGGAGATGTTTGGCCTAGATTTGGTTTACCAAGCTATGGAGAAGGTGAAGGTGATTCGAAATAGGCTTAAGACCTCCCAAAGTTGCCAAAAGTCCTATGCATACATGAGGCGAAGGGACTTGAAATTTGAGGTTAGAGATTGGGTTTCTTAAAGTTGTCTCCCATAAAGGGAGTAATGCAGTTTGGGAAGAAGGTGAAGCTTACTCCCCAATATATGGTCTTGTATGTGGTTTTGAGAAAGGCTGGTAGTGTTGTGTATGAACTGGAATTGCTTTCTAGCATGAGGTCCATTCATTTGGTATTCCATGTGTCCATGTTGCGAAAATGCATGAGTGATCCTTCCTTGGTTGTTCCTTTAGAGAACATTGATATTTTGGATTCTTCTTTCTATGAGGAGGTCCCGGTGAGGAGCTTGGATCAATAAGTTCGCTGGTTGAGAACAAAAGACATGGTTTCAGTAAAGGTTCTATGGTAGAACCAAAAGTTTGAGAAAGCTACTTGGGAAGCCGAAGAGGACATGAATTCCAAATATCTGTTCCTATTCCCAATTCTAAAAATTTATGTTTGAGGAATGAGTTATTCTTAACACCTTTGTTTTTGTCTTTGTTAAAGGTAGATTGACAAATCTTCTTGATATTTTATTTTCTATCTTAAAGGTAAGAGTGAAGATGTTTGGGTTTTAATTGTGCTTGTGTTGCCTTGACCCATCATTCGAGGATGAATGATCCTAATAGGGGTGGGAGACTAAAATGCCCCAGGCTTTGGCCGTTGAAATTTCCTCAAGCCTTGAGCTCACTATCCTATTGATGACTCACCATATGAGTTGTATGGTATGGTTACAGGTTTAGGCTATCCTGGTTATAAGAGACTCCTCACAAGTCATATGATCATATGACGAGTGGTTCGGATCCAGTCGTATGTTGTTTAGTGTCTAAGCCCTTAGTGTTCTATGATGGTCATAACTAGTCCATATGAGTTATATGGTCTAGTAATGAAAGGGACTAGAAAGTCATACGTTGGACAGCGTGTGGTGTCTAATTCTCTATCTTGGTGTTAACTCAATGGTAAGAATTGTATGTTGGGGTGACGAGTCGATGGCTTGACTCATAACCAAAGACGTGTAATAACCCTTTAGGTTATTTTCTGCGTTCCTGCTTATTTTTGCCAATAGAGCTTCCCATAGCTGCCCTAAGTCATTTATGACTTGTTAGAACCAATAGTTTGGTTATCTGGTGGTTCGTTTGGCTGGTAGAACCATTTTCCTATCTAGAAGTCTTCGATGGTTCCAAATATCCACCAAGCAAAAACATCAATAAAATGATATCAAAAGGAAAATTGGACTTCTCCAATGTGTCTGGAGCATCAAAATCTATATGTTTGCATATTTCATTTGCTCATATTAGACTCCGAATGCATCCCGATGCCTTCACCAAAACTTGGAATCAAATTCCAAGTTTTAGCCATCGTTTAGTGCCCAAAGTGCTGTAAGCATGTGAGAAGTGGTGTGATCACGATGGCTGCGATCACAGTCTATCGCATATGAGCGATCGCATCTCCTGAGGCCTGGAGCGGTCCATTTAAAATCCCTCTTTTGGCTAAAATTTAGTCATTTCTTCATTTTCTTGAGCCTTTAAAACCCTAATGGAGAGAGTAGTCTTCAAAGTAAGTCTTGTGGGTTGATTGGGAGCTTGAACAACTTGCATATTCATGATTATCATGAAATCTAAGGTAAGATTTTCTTAATTTTAGTGTTAAATTCTCGATTTCTTGATCCAAACCCCAAATGGCTTGAGGCTTGATTTTAGACCCAAATATGGTTGTTTTACATAAATTTCTTAAGGGTTATAACTCCCTAATAGTATTTGAACAATGGGTTGGCCTCGAAAACTCATTTTCCATATATGGGATCTACTTGGGAGTTTTTGGTATCATTTTGGACCCGAAGCACAATTGTGAAATATGGGTGTTATTTTAATTGTAATAATGCATAGATTGTGTTGTTGATAGCTTGGCTTGTGGAAGAAGCTCCGAGTAAAGAGAAAGCAAAGATTGTTGGTTCATGAGATATTTGGACTCAAGGTGGTTTAGGCTTACATGTAGTTAGATTGAGCTTTATTATTGTATGACTTTGACATCTTGATTAGATTGGGTGGGGTCTTAGATGTTGAATAAGTATATGGAAATACTTGGGACTAGTTGAATCACTTTGGTCATAAAACTCTTTAAGTGAATAGTTGACTCATAGCCTATCACCTCAGTTAGATGGAATTATAATCTCAAAAATAGCATGAGAACACTCTAGTTGACCTTATGGATGAGAGTGACCTTGTTCACTCATTTTAAAGGTATGTTGACCTAGATATTCTTAGTTGTGGATTGGCTTTATGTTCTTGGGGTGACATAGGAGGAATCCTTGAAGAATAATTGTCCCATAGAACTAGTATGGATTGGCAAGCTCTTAAGGCATGATTTAGATGACTTAGTCTAATTTCGGGTAGAAGTTAGATTTGTAGAAGAGAATTTGGGGATTATTAGAAGCAGAAATCGACCTGGCTTAAGGTTGTACTATGTAACTTCTTTAGTGACCTAGATACATGATGAATGCATAAATTGTACTTTTGGTCATATGATATATAAACCTAGTAAAGGGCTTATGCATGTTATCATTATTGGGATATTGTGTATACTTGATTGATTATCTTGTTGTCATGATATGGAAAGCATTGGAAAGTTTTGTGAATTAAATCTATAGTTATGCTATCACTTTACATATTGGCTAGTTTAGTATGTGAGCCTTGAATTTTGTTAGAACTCTTATTACGATTCAAGCTTAATGACTAAGCTAATGTTTGTGTAAAAGAATCTCTTGCGCTAGCACCGTGAATCATGTGGGTAGAAGAAGGATTCTAGAAGGCATACCCATGACTTATAATTGACTTGTTAATAATCATGTTAAACTCGAAAAGGTTGTGATTGTTCATGTCATTGGGATATATATTCCCATGCATCTACTCATATAATATAGTGATGATTAATGGTAAAGTACCTTGATATGTATTTCCTTACCTCTATTACACTCTATTGATTGTGGATTGTACTTGTTCTTGCTTTGGCTACATGTATGTATTTACTATTGTCATGATAATTAGTCGTGGTATGATGATGCCCGGTGAAGCCAGAGGATATATTGATGATGGGATGATGCCCGATGAATTCAGATGATATATTGATGATGTGATGATGCCCGGTGAATCTGGAGGATATATTGATGATGTGATGATGCTTGGTAAACCCAAAAGAAATATTAATGTTATGATGATGTCCGGTGATCCAGAAGATATATTGATGATGTGATGATGCCCGATAAATCTGAAAGAGATATTGGTGTTATGATGATGCCTGATTAATTTGAATGATATATTGATGATATGATGGTGCCCGTTAAATATTAAAGAGGTATTGATATATAGTGGTGCCCGATAAACTAGAGAATATACTAATGTCATGTGATGTTAGATATGGTAAGTATGTATGAATTATTGGTATATGAGTGGTTATGTCATTGAATAGTTAAGTCCTTGTGTGCACTTAGGATATGATATTTTCCTTGGGAAGTTGAATATAATTCTCTACCATTAATTGCTAGTTAAGTGGCATGACTATTGTTAAGACTAAATAGTGAATAGAAGTAGACTATGCAGATTATTGAGTTAAGACTAATTGGTAAGAGTAATCATATATAGAACTAAGGATTCACCTAGTGAATATATTTGGATTGAAAAAATAGTTATGTTATGGAATTTTGCCTAGTAAAATGGGTTATGCGAAAACTAGTTGCCTATATAAGGTGGTTATATTACTTGATGGTTAGAAGCTTAGAACACTAGTTGGTGGACCTTGTTTAGTTAAAATATGGTAACTAGTAATTATGATTCTAAAATGGCTAATGACAATAATAAACTTAGCATTGTTGATCATTAGTGATATTAATTCCTAGCATGTAATACTGTTGGTTACTTGATGAGGACTTAGATAATTATGGTGCTAACAAGAAAATGGCATTGTAAAATAGATAGATAAGTGTATTGGTGATATATAGCTTCTCACTATATGATGACTAGTATACTTATGATAACTAGGTGTTAGTTGGTTAAATAGTGATTATGGTTTAGTTGTGCTCTTGGCTAGGTGTGGATGTTGGCTATCTAATGAATGATAATTAGTTGCGATTTCATGATGAAGGATTATTAGGAATCAATTAGGCTAATGCTTAGAGGCCTTATGATGACAAGTAAACTAGTAGCCGAATAATAAATGGTGGTTAGTTAACATAGACTAGCTATAGTATATTAATGAGTTGGAGGTCTAAATGACTATATAACTATGGTTAGGAATACTTGTGTTCTTTTGGGTGTACTTCCCGATGGTATGGGGCACCGTGGTAATTTTTTTACTTTATGCTCTAATGATTCTATGCATATCAAACTTGGTATTTATGCAATGGTAATTATATATATATATTTATATTATTTTAAGCTTTTAGATCGATTATTTATTGTGTATGATGGTTGTGGTACGTATTGGTATAATATGTCGTATTATTGTTCTAGTCGGTTTGTTATTTTATATAGTGATGATAGAGATGATTTAGGTTTGATTTTTTACCTTGACTTATAGTTATTGCCTTACTTTATATCATCTTTGTATCATAAGTTAGCTCAGTCTACCGGTGATGCCTACTGAGTACCTATTGTTTTAGTACTCATACTACACTTTTGTACCTTTTTAGTACAGACCCGAGTATTAGTTGTCGCTGCTGAGTTGAGAATATGATGTGTTGATCTTTCAAATATAGGGTGAGCTCTTAGAGTTTGAGTTGCCTGTTTCTCTCCTATCTTTATTCAGTCTTTTGTATTTGAGATAAATGTATAAGACTATTTAGACTTTGAGTTGTATTTCCTATTTATGGGAATTGGTATCCGTAGTTGTTTGTCCATTGTGGAACATTGTTGTTGTTATTGTGTTCATCTATTGTGGCCTGTGTTGAGCATTTATACCAAAGTAACCCATTGCCTTAGCTCCGGGTTATGATGTTGGCTTACCTACTGGTGGGTTTTAGTAGGCGCCATCATGACTCAAAAATTGGGTCATGAAAAATTAGTATTAGTGCCCAGGTTTCACCGTTCTTATTGGTACAAGAGCAAGTGTCTAATAGTGTTTTGCAGATCAGAATGTTAACGTTCGTTTCCTATCTTCAGGAGGCTATGGGATATTCTTAGAAGTCATTCGCTTCTTTCACCTGTATCGTACAAAATATCTGACTTGGTTTATAGGATATTCTCTTGACTTTACTTTTTCACAGATACCGAGGACTAGTGCTACAGCTATGCTTGATGTGAATCCTAAGACCCAGCCTAGGGATCTTTCCCCTATTCGAGGACAACCTCAAGATGTGTTCCAGTTAGGGATCAGGATGGGCCTCCTGAAAACCCCATTCCTGTACCTAAGCTAGAGATTCCTCCACCCCAGCCAGGGGTGGGACAGGGACCAACCCAGGATCCAGCAGGTTTTATTCCCTCTTCTTTACTTAAGATGCTATGGTTTAGCTATTGGGAATTATTGATGGTTCATAGACTACTGGCGTAAGCTACAACTGCAGCTCCTAGAGTTAAGGTTCCTCCTATGCTGGCATTGTCCAGCCGATGGTCGCTCAGCCAGTTGTGACTCAGCCTGCTATGTCTACTGAGGAGCAGAAGATGCTGGGTAGGTTCTTGAGATTGGTTCCACCTAGATTTTCTGGTTCCCCTAGAGAGAATGTATTTGAGTTTTTAACTATGAGGATAGGCTTTGTAGATTAGGACTTGTTGAGACTCGTGGTGTGAATTAACCCATATTTTAGTTGGAGTTTTCTACTCGACACTAGTGGAGAGGTTTATGAGTTCTAGGCCAGTTGGATCTTCTCTCCTTTCATAGACTAAGTTCTCTGAGATATTCTTGGAGAAGTATATGCCGCGCAACCTTAGGGATCGATTAAGAGATTAGTTCTCTAGATTAGAGCAAGGTTCTATGACAATATCTGAGTATGAGGTTTGTTTCCATGAGTTGGACAGGCATACGACTTTTATCTTGGATACTGAGTATAAGAGAGTTCGCTAATTTGTGAGAGGATTGTGACTTTCTATTCGAATGGCTACTCAGAGTTTAGTTTCTGCGGATAGGACCTTTGCTGAGCTTTCTGATCATGATAGAGTGATGGAGGACATACATCATGAGGGTTGTGATAAGAGGACCAAGTATTAGGGAAAACATAGTAGGAGCCGTAGTATCTCCTGATTCAGAGGTGATACTTCTTATGTTGGGCATCCTCCACGTCCATCTTTTTAGCCTTAGAGTCAGACTAGTCGACCAATTCAGACAACTCTTGAGACTACTGATGGAGGTTAGTTTGGTACTAGTGGTCGCCCTGGTAAGGGTGGTGATCAGTCTTTGAAAGGTTTATCTATAGGTCGTGCTAGGTGTGCTGGTTACTCTAGTTCAACCGGATCTGTGAGTTCTGGTTCTACTCATGATTCTTGTTTTACTTGTGGGCTTTTCAGTCATTTCTTGAGAGATTTCCCTAGTTATGGGGAGATGGTTATTTCAGCCCAGGGTGCTACTCTTATTAAGGCAGTTTATCCCTCAGATAGAGGTGGTTTGGAAGGTCATAGGGGTAGTTACTAGGGTGCTCAAGGTGGTACTCAGACAGGAAGGATAAGAGGTTGGTTAGGTGCCCAGCCAGATAGCAGGCGTGGTTAGTTATATGTAGTACCTGTTAGATCCGAGGCTGAGACTTTGGATGTTATTGTGATAGGTAATAATTTTTTGTGATGCAAGTTAACTCTTGCTTTGTTTGATCCTGGATCCACTTATTCTTATATATTGTAATGACCTTTCAGGTCATTTTCCATGTTTATACTTATCTTAACCATTTGAGCTTCTCCATAGCTACCCCAAGTCATTATGACTTACTAGGACCGATGGTTCGGTTACTGGGCAGTTTGTTTGTCTTTTAGAACCAATTCTTTGTTTAGAAGTCTTTATTGGTTCCAAATGGCCACTAGGCAAAAACTTCAATGAAATGATCTTGAATGCAAATTCCAATAGTGCCAGCAGATTCGAAATATTGATTTTAGCCTGGGTAGACCTTTGGTTCGAGTCCCAATGCACCCGAGCTCATTTTGACCTATCGATCAAAAAGTTTAAAATTTGAAAATTTAGGTATGGAACCCACATTTGGTCGAAACGACCTCAAATTGAAAATTTTAGTCCACCAACGCATTTGGAACATCGAATTTAGTGTGGTTAGATATTTTATTTGTAAAAATTACATCCCGAATGCATCCCGAGGCATTGGCCAAAACTTGGAATAAATTCAAAGTTTCAGTTGTCATCTGGTACAACTAAGACCGTATTCGCTGAGGACTTAGCATGATCGCGGCTGTTGCAAATGCATCCCATGTGTGAGTGAATGTGAGGATCGAGGGCTTGGGCTGGGTCTTTAAATTGCCATTTTCGGACAAGAATTTTCCATTTGCTTTCACCTTTGAGAACTTAAAACCCTAATAAAGTATGGTAATTAGAAATTGATCATGGTGGGTGACTTGAGAGCTTAATTATCTCTTTTATCATGATTATATTCAAATTTAAGTTAAGAATCCTTTGAATTCATGCTTGAATTTCTTAGTTTGGACCCAAAACCCCACTTTAGCTTAAGGCTTGATTTTAGCCTAAAGTATTCTTAAGTTTCACCCATTTCTTGAGGGTTATGACTTCTTGTTCATGTGTAAACGTTGGGTTGGTCTCAAAAAATCATTTTTCGCATGTGGGACCCACTTGGGGTTTTGGTGTCACTTTTTGTTCTTGAAGCACAATAGTGTAATATGGGTATTGTTAGACTCTTATTGATGAGTAGATTTTGATTTTAATAGTGTGATGGAATTTTAGGGATTATAAAGTGGAGACAAACATGTGGTGCATGAAGTGAGGTTTTGCGATTCAGCCTTGAGGTAGTCTCTGGTCTACTTTTCTTCATAGATGAAGTGTGATATATATTGCGTAAGGATATGAATGTTAGGCTTGATTATAATTAGGATAACTTGGCCTAGAGAAGTGATATTTCTCGTAGTAATGATGTATGACCTATTGGTATAAGATATCCTAGATGATTACATGTTTATCTATATTATGCCTTCTAGATGTGAGATGCCTCTCGTGTGTCAGATGATTGCATGCTTATTGATATAATACCTCCTAAATAAGAGATGATTAGAGATATGATACGATTAGTAAATATGAATAATGATATGAGTTTCAGTTATAAATATGGGCCTAAGGCCGTGTTATGATAATGATTGGATATCCGAGAAGTGTTTATCATTTTAAATGATACGATTATAGTTTATGGATTCAGATACATGTTTTATGTACACATCTCTCTTGTATGGGATGAAGGAAGATGCAGTATATTGCTTACGACTTATTTGATTGGATATTGGTGACGACATGTATATATTTGGTACATTCATTATTGATATGATTATGGCTAAAATATGATATTATGACTGTTCTTCCTAATTAACGGTAGAGCTATGTGGTAGCCAGTTGTCTATTGGGTAACTATAGCACTTAATAGCAAGGAACCTAATGTTTTGGTTAATGAATATTGCTTAGTTGAAATACGGTAGTTAGAGATGGTTGATATATAGGTAATGATTAGTGATATTAATGCCTAAGTTTATAATATCGATTAGTCATCAAAATGAGAGGTTGTGTATAAACGAGGCTAAAAATTAAGTGATGTTGGTAATAAAAGGTGGCTACTTAATAATGATGAATAGTTGATAAATGGTTAATTAGTGAATAGTTAAATATGGATTAGTTGGAAAATGATGGTTAGTTAATGACTGGTGTTAGTTAATAAAAGATTGTTAGATGATCGGTGGTCATGTGTTGTGTAATAATGGTTAATAGATATATGATGATAAGTTGGTAATATTGAATATGGGATAAATGGCGATTATGGTCGAGTGATGAACCTTGGCTAGATATTAGTTGTTGGTTAGTTAATAAGTGGTGGTTAGTTGCTATCCCATGAATAAGGATTATGTGAAGGATAATGTTTAGGGTAATAACTCGAGCTTTGTGATGGCTAGCAAACTAGTTGTTCTATTATAATAAGTGTTTGTTAGCTAATAATAGGTAGTTGGGAAGTATGGAATAAATACATATTCTATGGTGATATAACTATGTTTATGTGCATTTTAGTATATATTACTTGATGTTGTTACTTAACAAATTTGATCCTAGATGGGTAGCTGTATAGACTAGTGTTACCAGTTAGACTTGCATTTTCTTGTGATATCATATAGTGGCTTAAGTAGATACAGTCTAATTTGATGAATTCTATCCCTTAGCATAGCGAGGTTGACTGTGTTCCCTCTTGGTTAGCTATATAAGATTTATTTAGGGTGTATAGTAGTATCGAAGGTAAGTTGACCTTTCATGGGGCTTTTTGGTTTTTGAGTTGATAATTTTGTTATGTTACTTATTATTAAGTTCAATATTCTTAGACTTGCCTCTTGGGTTGCGAAGGGTTTTGTTTTTGATATCCCTTCTGGTATAACCCATTTGTGAGATAGACCCGTTTGAGGTTCGTTCTTCATTTATGGCTAATTCAGCATTCAATAGCGATTTTGATATTGATGTTAAGATGTCATGGATTTATCTCATATGTATGTTGGGTTCGTTCCCTTGGGATGGTTTACGCTGTTTTTAGTATGGAGATTGGATACTTTTTTATTGTTGTGATATGGTTTTTTCTAGTGGAATTAGAAAGTTAGAGGCTGGTGGCCTTTCTTATAATCACTTCTTAAGTTGGCAAATTGGAAACTCTTTAGCTTAAGTTGGTGGTTCTCCGGTGGTGGTCTCTACTTTGACCTTGGTTTTGAGGTTGGTATTTCTTCTTCGATAATATGATTCTTGGGTGGATTCAGGAAATCCCCATTTCAACGTTTGTTCGGTCTAGTGAGGCTTAGTGGATTTTTTCTCTTTAGTGATATGTACCTATGGCTGTTTCTTTACCTAGATGGAGTATTGTATTGGTTAGTTCTCAACTTAAATTGAATTTTTTCTGAGTTGATAGAGCTTTTGCCATTTCTTGTATGGTTTACAACCTTGGGAAGATTTGAGTATTTTTGGATAGTTCATGCCCTCCAGTGGATATGGAGTGGGTTATATGCATTTTCAACCAGTGGTTCATCTTTTTGTATGATTTTTATTTTACGGCTATATTTCATTCCCTCCAGTTGATATAGAGTTAGTTGCTTACATTTCAGTTGAAGGTTATCCCTATGGTGGTTTTTGTTCTTCGAATATGTCAGATATGGGTACTATAGTCAATTTGAGATAGTTGACATGATATAGCCTTTTTGGCCCAGTTTTGAATTTGACTCCTTGGAATGGTAATTTAGAAGTATGATAGATCTAGACATTAATGCCTACCTATTTTTAGTTTTGATTTAGACATTTGAGATCGAGCGATTCAACGTTGATATTGAGATTTTAACTTGGTGTTGTAGAGCTTGCATGCATCATTTATTTTAGATTTATCTTTGGTTTGGTTTCATTTATTGGTAAGTTGAGCCTACTCCGTGGTTTCTATTTGGTGTGCTCGACGTCGGTTGGATTATAGTTGATAGGTGTTTAAATGATATCCCATGGGAATCGTATTGGTTTCTTCAGTTTTGACCATGAGTTTAAGTTTTCTTTAGGGAATTTTGGATGATTTATTCAGTGAGAGTAATATTCTTGAGTTGGATTCAGTATGGCTTCATTCTCGGTGGGTGAGACATCCTGGAGTGGAATATTCAGTGATGAGTAGTTATACCTTGGTTTTTGAGATTTCAGTTTGATTTTCATCCTGGTTGGTTGCAACATGGGCACGGATTACATTCCTTGATTATCTCTATTTGTGTGCCCAGACAACGCCTTATGAGCTTATTCTCTTATTTACCATATGGACTTTCAGCGGATCAACTTCAGTTCTTTGAGTTCTCCATGATAATACTGTGTGGATGAGACTCAAGTGATTTTCCTTCTTGCTTGGAATAGATAGTATGTGCAAAGTGGTAAAGAAAGGTTATTTTTGGATTTGGAGTTGATTTTTATGACTCATTCTTGGTTTGCTTTGGCTCGGATGAGACTTTGTTGATTTCTGCGGATATAAAGATGGTATTTGCATGTTGTGGTTCAGATACACGTTCATCACCCTTCTTTGTTTAGATTGAGGCCAGTTAGTGATTAAGATGAGTTTTGTCTATTTGGAAGTAGAATAAGAGCGTTGGTTAAAAAAGGGATACCTATGGAGAAATACCTTAGAAGTGTTTTCTCTCGACTGAAGTTATCTGGGAAGTCATGCATGGACCATGTGGGCCCAATACCTCATCCTTTCGAGCCTTAGGGATTCTTTCTATCCATTGACTTTTGGGGAAAAAAGTCCTTTTAGTAGTGGATATTGCAATGACCCTTTAGGTCATTTTCCATATTTATGTTTATCTTTACCGTTTAAGCTTCTCCATAGCTGCCCAATTCATTAATGACTTGCTGGGATCGACGATTCAGTTATCGGACAGTTCGTTTCTTTTTTAGAACCAATTCCCTATTTAGAAATCATTATTGGTTCCAAATGTCCACCGAGCAAAAACTTTAGTGAAACGATCTCGGATGCAAATTCTGACTGCGCCAGTGGATCCAAAATATTAATCCTAGGCTTGGTATACCTTTGGTTCAGGTCCAAATGCACCCGAGCTCATTTTGACTTATCAATCAAAAAGTTGAAAATTTGAAAATTTACATATGGGACCCACATTTGGTTGAAATGACTATGGATTGAAAATTCAAGTTCGTCAATGTGTCCAAAACATCGATTTTAGTGTGGTTACATATTTTGTTTGCTAAAATTGGATCCCAAATGCATCCTGAGACATTGGCTAAAACCTGAAATCAAATTCCAAGTTTCAGCTCTCATCTGGTGCAACCAAGACCGCGACCGCTGAGGCCTTAGTGCAATCGTTACTCCCGCGAATGCGGCCAACGTGTGCACGATTGTGAGGATTGAGGTCCTCGGCTGGGTCTTTAGATAGCCATTTTTGGCCGAGAATTGGCCATTTGCTTCCTTCCTTGAGAGTTTAAAACCCTAATATGGTGTGCTAATCACAAATTGATCATGGTGGGTGACTTCGGAGCTTAGTTATAGTCTTTTATCATTATAATCTTCAAATTTAAGGTAAGAATCCCTTGAATTCATGCGTGAATTTTCTAGTTTTGACCCAAAACCTTATTTTAGCTTAAGGCTTGATTTTAGTCCAAAGTATTCTTAAGTTTCACCCATTTCTTGAGGGTTATGACTTCTTGTTCATGTGCACACATTGGGTTGGTCTCGAAAACTTGTTTTCTATACGTGGGCCCCACTTGGGGTTTTGGAGTCATTTTTTTGACCCAAAGCACAATAGTGCAATATGGGTATCGTTAGGCTCGTATTAATGATTAGATTATGATTTTGATAGTGTGATGAAATTTTGGGGATTGTAAAGTGGAGACGAGTAGGTGGTTCTTGAAGTGAGGTTTTGCGTGTTTGGCCTTGAGGTAGGCTCCTATCTACTTTTCTTCAAAGATGATGTGTGATATATATATATTGTGCTTGGATATGAATGTTAGGCTTGATTATGAGTAGGATAACTTGGACTTGATTGCTGATGTTTGGGGATTAGATGAGGATTTTGGACCCGTAAGATGGTATATTTATATCTCTTTTGAATCCTATTTCCTTCCCTCTCTAGTTTAGATTAGTTATAGCATGGATATGATATAATTCTATGATTGGGATGTCGTTTTAGCATTTGAAGCGTGATTTGTATATTTAACCTTATTAGGCTAGCGTGGTAATCTTGAAAACATAAGTTTGGTAGAGTTGACTTGAGAACCCTTGTTTCTAGTCAAAGTTGCTATCTTAGGCTTAATATGGCTTACTTGACATCTAGAAGTTGGACTAGATACCTTAGCCTTGTTCGGGGCACGGAGTGTCTAATTATGGAATTGAGCTTATATGCGGGATCGTCCGACCCACTTAGGCCTAAACTTGTGTTAAGCCTTATGGACATGGTTGTGGATTGATAATGCTCAAACTACACTCTTGAATGGGTGTAAGCTATCTTTGTCAATATAAAACTCAACTAGGTTGGGGTCGAATCCCATAGGGAATATGGTGTGAACTTAAGTCATTTGCGATTTAATTCACTGATAGTTTAACGTTTCCTGAATTGGGGGTTTAAGTTTCACAAATGATTGTTTGTCACTTTGATTTCGATGTTTGTAACCAAGATTTTATGAAATAACTAGAATTATGTTCACTAGTGCTTACGGTACATGACAAATGCTAGAGATGACTCAAGATTCTCACGGTGGTTAGGATAACAAGCTATCTTTATCGATGATATGCTCAAATGTCTCTCGACCTATTTAAGCATCTAATTTCCTAATCCTCTCGGACTTAGGGAATTTCTGTTCGCTGTCCAGATTTTACCTCAGGTTAACCAACCTTGTTACAACGCTGATTATTAAACGAAGTATTTTCGAGTCCCTGTTGATAATTCACTTCCTACTGTATTTGGTTTCTTTCTCAAGCAAATCAAAGTAGGGGTGTCTAGTGTTTGCAACCAATAGATGTTAATTAAAATCTCAGAATTATCAAGAAATCCTAACACCTATTAAATCTTGAGTATTTAGCACCTCATCACGACCTAACCCTTGATCCCATAATTCAGGTTAACAGAGTTTAACCACTCATGTTGTAAAGAACGAAACACACAATTGAATTCAAATTGAGAAGATTAACTTACAGAGATGAATAATAATTAGTGAATCGTAGATTAGATCACAAAGGAAAATCCCCAAAATAGTTTTATTATTCGAACCCATAAAGATAGAGAATGAAATATCGGAAAATATTCTCCAAGACTTAAAGTATCGAACTCTCTTTTGAATAATGATGATGATAAATGAATCCCTCTAGAAAACCCTAAAACAAAGCTTTAAATAGTTCAACCTAAATAAGGAAATAAAATTAAAATTGTAGCTTTTTCTCAGATTAGACGACGGCATCCGTGACAGCTTATCAGGAGTCTGACGGCTTATCACGGATGTCGTTAGCTCCTCTGCACTTTTAGTTTCTGTTGTCTAAGGCTGACGACGACATTGACGCCTTATCACCAACCTGATGGCTTATCACAAATGCCGTCACAAAAATGTCTTCAACTCCCATTCTCTGTTTAAGGCTGACGGCATCCTTGACAGCTTATCACCAGGATGACGACTTATCATGAACGTCGTTAGCCACACTTGTCCTTTATTTTGCCTGGCTTTTCATCCTTTTTGCTTCCATTATTTTTGGTTCTCCTCCATCTCAACATTTACTGTAAAAATCAAAGTAAACTAATAAAAAACAACTAAAGTTGCTCAAGACCTTACAATTATTTAAAGTTAAAAGCCTCAAATGTGTTAGCGTAGGCTTACACATCAACACCCTCAACTTAAACAATTGTTTGTCCTCAAGCAACCATAACATAACTAAGAGAATACAAAGTACAATTTGGTAGCTAACTACTTATACTAGTTTAGAATACATTCACCATCTCCAAGGTCAGTCAATTTTAAAGCTCACTGTTGATGTTTTGAAAAACAACCATGCAACTCATAAGAATCAAGATACGGCAAAAATTCAGCAATAACAACCATGCCATACCAAGATCACACTTATCGAAACAAGTCAGTTACTAGCAACATACACAGTGTGCCCTCACAATAAAGAAGTCCCTTTTTCACTCACATCAAAATTCAAATACATAAACAGAGGGATAAAACAAGACTCACTCTCAGAATAAAGTTCTAAACATTGCATGTCAAATTCCATAGGCTTGCCCTTATAGTCAGTACCCAAGTTTTCAGACAGGTCAGTTAGGATCACTATAGGGCTTTTCTTAAGCTTGTAACATAGGCCAGGGGCTAGTATGATATTCATGGATATTTTAGAGTGACTATACCTTTTTGACACTACACTAAACTCTTGGGGTTTAAAATCTCAACCATCTTTTCTTTCTCTCTTTTATTGATCATACATTCTCAAGATGGATGCGGTCTTTTCAATTATCACATTATCTTTTTATCATCTTTTACACAACTTTCTCATTTCTTATTTCTTTTTCACCGCACCGAACTTTTTATTCTTTTCTTTTATTCTTCCTCTCTTCATACTCATTTTGTATCACGCATCCCTATGATAGCCATACTCTAATTAGGCTGTTTGCCTAAGTCAAGGTGCACAGTGTCCAAGGAGGACCAGGGCCAAAATAGGTTTATTGTGATGTAATTGGGAAGGTGAGAGGTATCGTAGAAGGAACTTGGCTAATTAGGCTCTAACAGGGTTCAAGGGATATTATTCACATTGGGAAGGTCATTTAGCCTCAAAGTGGACTAATCATCAAAAATGGCCTATGATCCTTTCCTAACTCCTATCCTATGACCATGGAAAAACTAACAGGGCAAGTTCTAGATTCAACACACAACGGGAGCTAAGTAAGACCTTACACATACATGACACACAAGTGTCTTGCGTATCACTACTTATCCGGTTCATGTACTTGTTTAACAAAGGTTATTCAGTTGCTAGACTAATGCCAAAAAAAGATGCACAGTGGTCACAAATGGATGTAATTCACACAGTAGACAATTTATCAGACCAATGGAGAGGTACTCAAAAATCACAAAACAAGTTAACTACCTCAAGAACTTGTATTACTCCTAATTATCTACAAAATATGCTACAACAACAACCTACCCTACACCCTCAACTTAAAATAAAAAATAAACTACTCTAAGGGTTAAGGTATACCTGAAAGCAATCAAGCACATAGATCCTGGGTCTCCGACCCTGCTACTATATCATCTGTTGTCTTCTGTCCATTGGGAGCATCTGGCTTTGCAGTAGCTGGAGCCCTGCTAGATGAGGCACCTGCAGCCCTATCTCGAATGGCTACCTCCCTTTTATTATTATTAATAAAGGACTTAATTTTTGTCCTTTTTAGCTCCTCCTTCTCCTTTTTCTTCCTGAGCAGGGGTTCCTCCTCCTCGTAATCAGGTTCATTATCGGTGAGATTATGACGTACATTTTCTTTGGTTGGTTTCTTTGGTGCTTTGGGGATCTTTATTTTTAGTGCCATTTTAAGGTTCCTGTAGCAGTAGAAAAACCATTGGTTAGTCCACATGAGCACAAACATAAACATATTAATCATTCCGGATGATTCATGCTTCAGGTTCCAGGTGTGACGACAATTCTTGATAAGCCGTCACGACTGTGATAGCTTATCACAATGGTCATCAACCTTAGACAACACCTTTAAAATTTTAACAAATTTTGGTGACATTCCTGATAAGCCGTCACAATTGTGATACCCTATCATGAATGTCGTCAGCTCTAAACAGAAACCACTTCATTCTTGTCAGCCTTTGACCACATTCCTGATAAGCCATCACAATTGTGATAGCCTATCATGAATGTTGTCAGCTCTTATTAGAATCCACTTTTGATTTTAACTCAATTTTTGGTCCCCATTATTTCTCAAAATCCACTTGAATTTCGAGTGTGAGCTATCTTTTTAAACCCTGGGCCTACACAGCAGACCCTAGGTGTGATTTTAGCTCCTTTCCAAGTTGAACTTGGTTCAAGCATCTTTGGTACTTAGTTTTTCATCTATCAATCACTTACTACAACAAAAAAAGAGTTAAAGTTAGAGTATACCTGACGGGGGCCCTTAATCTGATTACACACACAAGAGGAAGTAGGAAGTAGAAAGAATTTCTTGATTGTGAATTGCAAACCCACACACAAGGGAACTTGTCTTCTTGAAGTGTTTTGCAAAGAGTAGGAGATAAACTAACTAAGGAAAGAAATAAACTAAAGGAAAAAAATTAAAACTAGCGGAAATTTGAAAAGGTTCCTGTGCTGGGCCGAGTCGAATTTGATTTAAACTGGGCCATAATTTAGCTTTTAAGGCTTTGGGCTGACGATGACTTGTGATGGCTTATCACAAGTGTGACAACCTATCACAAACGTCATCGCCCCTAAGCAGAGGTTGCCTCAAGTTTGTCCTATCCGATGATATTTCTGATAGATTATCACAGTTATGATGACTTATCAGAGATGTCATCATGGCCTTTTAGCTGACCTCCTCATTTTTGACCTTTTCTGTACTAAATCCTAATTATAAAAGTAAAAACATTATCTTGAACATAAAAACTTTGGGTTGCCTCCCATTAACGCCTGATTTACTATCGCGACACGACTTGGTTGTCTTCACTACTCAGACTTCGCCAAGAAAACCTGTTGATACCCATTTACCATCATTATAGAAGACGTCAACGATTGAGAAAACACTTATCTCATGTTGCTGAGTCATGGATGAGTGTATTTTGAAGCGTGTTTCTTTGTCATTGAACCTTAACTTTAGCTCGTTCAACCTGATGTCTACTAGCACTCTCCCAGTTGCAAATAATAGCCTACCCAAGATGATGGGCATTTGAAAATCCATTTCGAAATCTAGGACCACAAAATCAACAGGCATAATAAAATCGGCTACCTTTACCAAAACATCGTGTAGTATGCCAATAGGCCACTTCACAGATCTATCTGCCATTACCAACCGTATATTTGTTGGGGTAGGGTCCCCCAAACCCAATTTATTCTACACAGCCAGTGGCATTAAATTTATACTGGCTCCCAGATCGGATAGTGCTTTTGTGAACTTCAGGGGGCAAATAGTACTAAGGATGGTAAATGCTCCCGGATCTGCCTTTTTCTGCACTAAAGAACTTATAGAGATAGTGCCACAATGGAGAAGATTATCCTCCGATTCATGGCTAACCTTCCATTTTTTGGTTACAAGGTCTTTCATGAACTTTGCATATCCTGGAATTTGCTCAAGTGCCTCAACCAAAGGCACATTAATTTTCAATTGCTTGAGCATGGACATGAATTTGCTAAATTTTGCATCATCAGCCTTTTTCTTCAATCATTGAGGAAAAGGAGGTGGTGGTCTTGGGATAGATTTCAACACCACTTCCTCTTCCTTTTATTTTTCTTTCTCTGAAGTATCAATAGAACTATCCAACTTTTTAGAATCCACTGGTTTGCTATCTTCAGATTCATCAACAACCACCTCACCATCTACAAATTTTCTCACAAAAAGGCCAAGTAAGATCTTACTACTCCTAGTGGTAATCGCCATACATGAGCCATCATTCCGTGGATTCTAAACCGTATCACTAGGTAAATTACCACTTTTTATTTAGTTTAGAGTTGTGGAAAGTTGGCTTATTTGCTCCACCAGCTGCTTGATAGAAGTGGAGTATGAACTAACCAACTGACTTAGGGTAGAGAATTTACTCTTCATAGTGGTTACCCCCGAGCTGGTACCCTCAACTCCCTTCAACAATTTTTCCATCATGTCCTCCATGGAAATATTGCCAGATCTAGTTGGTACAACATCCCGACTTCCAGGAGGAACAGACAAACCACTCCTATCATTATTGCTTCTCCAGTTTTCTTGCTCCCTATCTTTATAATCAGGCTTGTCATAAAAGTTCTGACCTTGATTCCCTTGGCTATTGCCTTGGAAACCCCCCTGATTATTAATATAATTTGCCTCCTCATCTGTATCAATAACAACAGTGCACTGAGATTACATAGCCTTAATCTTTTCAGTCTAGCCTGACAGCAAGTGCTTGGTCAGTAAGTCCATATGAATCTTTAAGTGGACCATGTCTTGGTCTTGCTCCTCATCCCTTCTGTGCTTTCCATAGTCATACTACTAGAAATAGTCGAGCTAGATACCAAAGAATCCCTGGTATGCCAAGTCTGACTCTGTTTGGTCATTCTATTCAACATGTTCGAGCTAGACTGGATGGTTTCTGTTAAAATTTTACTGCACTGGTGCAACAATTTGCTTAGCTCGCCTTGGGTTTTGAGGATTCAACAATTTCTCATCACTTAAGTCTTCATCATTATGGTTCGGGTGATGTACTTATTAACCTTGGTTCTGCACGTTTACCTGAGCCTTGGCCAAGGCTGCTAGTATGTCAGCCTCTTGCTGTTCTACCATTCTCCCGATCAGCTGAGGTTCTGGATTAATTAGTAATAACAGTTCTTCAGAACTTCTTATTTTTGGCATAAACAACAAGGAACCTGCAATAAACAAAAACAACAAATAAACGTAAATCTAGGAAACCTAACTAACAGTCAATTAGTACACACAACTTTAGTTTACAATCGTATTCCCTGGCAACTGTGCCATATTTGATAAAGCTCAAGCTAAACTTTTGAATGGGTGTAAACAATCATTGTCAATATAAAACCCAGCTAGGTTGGGGTCGAATCCCACAGAAAATATGGTGTGAACTCAAATCGTTTGTGATTTAATTCACTAATAGTTTAATATTTCCTGAAATGGGGGTATAAGTTTTGCAAATGATTGTTTATCACTTTAATTTTGATGTTTCTAACCAAGATTTTATGAAATAACCAGAATTATATTCACCAGGGCTTACGGTACATGAAAGATGCTAGAGATGACTCAAGATTCTTTTAGTGGTTAGGATAACAAGCTATCTTTATCGATGATATTTTCAAATGTCTCTCGACCTATTTAAGCGTCTAATTTCCTAATCCTTTTGGACTTAGGAAATTTCTGTTCACTGTTTAGATTTTACCTCAGGTTAACTAACCTTGTTACAATACTGATTATTAAATGAAGTATTTTCTGGTCCTTATTGATAATTCACTTCCTACTGTATATGATTTCTTTCTTAAGAAAATCAAAGTAGGGGTGTCTACTGTTTGGAATACTAGGGGTGTATACTAGTCTACTGTATACTAGTCTGGGAACATCAATACTAGTTACCAAATTGTGGCTTTTGATTATGGTTATGATACTTCTTGTGGAAGTGATATTGGGTATTTAGAGATGATATTCCTCCTAGATACGTTATGTGGCCTATAGAGATGTTATTTCCTCTTAGATTGATGATTGGCCTATAGAGATGGTATTTTCTCTTAGACTTGATGATTAACCTATAGAGATGCTATTTTCTCTTAGACTTGATGATTGACCTATAGAGCTGCTATTTCCTCTTAGACTTGTTTATTGGCCTATAGAGATGCTATTTTCTCTTAGACTTGATGATTGGCCTATAGATTTGCTATTTTCTTTAGTTATGATCATTTGACCTATAGTGACGACGTTCCTCTTAGATATGACAATTGGCCTTGAGAAGTGATATTCCTTATAGTCATGATGTATGACCTATTGATATAAGATATCCTAGATGATTACATGTCTATCTATATTTTGCCTCCTAGGTATGAGGTGCCTCTTGTGTAAGGATGATTACATGCTTATTTATTTAATATCTCCTACATGTGAGATGATTAGAGATATGTTATGGATTATAGATATGATTAACAATATTAGTTTCGGATATGAATATAGGCCTAAGGCTATGATTATGATGTTATAATTATTTTGAATATATTATTAGGACAAGGGCTATGTTATGATAAATATTATACATTCGAGAAGTATTTATCATTGTAAAGGATACGATTACATTTTATGGATTCATATACATATTTTATATATACATCTCTATGATATGGCATGGAGGAAGATGCGGTATGTTGCTTACGACTTATTTGATTTGATACTGGTGATGACATGCATAGATTTGGTACATTCATGAGTAATATATCTATAATTGATGTGACTGGGTCTAAAATACGATCTTATTACCGTTCTGCCTAATTAGCGATTAAGTTACGTGGTAACTAGTTGTCTATTAGGTGACTATAGCACTTAATGGCTAGAAACCTAATGTTTTAGTTAATGAATTTTTATTAGTTGAAATTTGGTAGTTAGAGATGGTTGATATGTGGCTAATAATGGTGTCGGGTTTAGCATAGGTGAAGATTACTGATATTAATGCCTAAGTTTATAATGTCGATTAGTTTTCAATAAGGAGTTATATATCAACGATGCTAGATAATAAGTGATGTTGGTTGTAAAAGGTAGATCATTAATAATGATGAATAGTTGATAAATGGTTAATTAATGAAAAGTTAAACATGGATTAGTTGGTAAATGATGGTTAGTTAGTGAATGATGCTAGTTAATAAAGATGGTTAGATGATTAGTGGTCATGTGTAGTCTAATAGTGGTTAATGGATATATGATGATTAATTAGTAATATTGAATATAGGATAAATGACGATTATGGTCTAGTGATGAACCTTGGCTAGATATTAGATATTGGCTAGTTGATAAGTAGTGGTTAGTTGTTATCCCACGAATAAGGATTATGTGAAGGATAATGTTTAGGATAATAACTCAAGGTTATGTGACGACTAGCAAACTAATGGTTCTATTATAGTAAGTGTTGGTTAGCTAATAATGGGTAGTTGGAAGTATTGACTAGATACATACTCTATGGTGATATGACTATGTTTATGTGTATTTTTGTATATGTTATTTGGTAATTACTATTTTAATAATACTGATACCTGGCAAGGCCAGAGGATATTATTGTGATGATACTGATACCCCACAAGGACGGAGGCTACTATTATGATGATGATACCCTGTAAGGCTGGAGGATACTATTGTGATGATGTTGAAACTTGATAAGGCCAAAGGATATATTGATGATATATTTATACCCGACAAGGACAAAGGTTGATTACGATGATCATGGTCTTAATAATGACAGTTATAATGAGTTGTGAATTAATTGTGTACCATACATTCATCATGCACCTATTTCTACCAGTCGATATGGGATGATTGCATAAATATGGATAATGAATATGCCTTATGTTTTTGTATGTTGATTGAACCTTCTAAGTCTGAAGCGATCGGGGGTATGCATAGGCTATACTAGGTATTTAGTTTCTTGGAGTAGCCGGTTATTCATGATTTTATTGATATTGTTATAATCATTGTTATGACAATTATTATGGCTAGCTTATGATAGATCGGTCACTGATACGATATCAGTATTTGAGGTATGTCTTCGGCCTCTTCTATCTTATGATTGTATTCTTATACACGATTATATCATGTCTAGCCATATGGTTTAGCAACCCTGAGTATAATAGTATTAAATCCTGATAGTGTCATGATGAGGTCTTAGAATGAGGATATGATGATTTAGATTACTCTTTGAGATTACCTCATGTCTAAGTGTATGTACATATACATACATACATACATACATATATATATATATATATATATATCTAGATACAAGAAGCTATGACACTACCGTATATCCCTTCCTTCACTTTTTCATATTGTATATTCATTTATTGACCTTGTATATTGCTATATATCTTTATTTCACTCTTTATTTATACATTGGCCTGGGATATACATTATAGTATTGACCTCTATTAATTATGGCTGGAATAGGATAGTTCTCCTAGATACTTCCTTATTCTTATTATGTTAGATTCTTGGATATAAATAGGATAGTTGTTCCTTATTATCTCATTGACTTGTTATATAATCTTTAGAATCTTAGGTGTAGTTTTTATTCTATTTATATGCTGTATATATCTGCTTTATCTTTGGATCTCAATAGGTAGTTTCCTACTGAGTACCATTTGTTTGGCACTTATACTACACTTCTACAGCTTGCAGATCATAATATGAGTTATCGCCATTAATTTGTGTATCATGCGGTGTAGCCACAGTTCAAAGACTCAAAGTGATCTCCTGATGTTTGGAGTATTACTTATTTCTCTCTTATTTATTAGTCTAGTCTCCATGTTGTATTCGGAGATAAGTTATATCAGGGTATTTTTCCTTGACATTTCACTTTTGTACTTTAAATATATTAAAAGCTCTTGTATTGGTACGACTAGGTTTTGGGATGTTCTTATGTATTGATCTTTACTTTCTACATTCCACATTCTTTTTCTTATATTAATTGAGTAGTCCGTTACTAGTTATTCCAGACATGGGTTGACTTACCCACTGGTGGGTTATGGTAAGCGCCATCATGACCAGGGAAATTGGGTCGTGATATTGGTATCAGAGCCTAGGTTTCATCGGTGTATTACTGCAGGAGCTAAGTGCTTAGTAGAGTCTTGCGGATCGGTGCGAAGATGTTCGTAGCCTATCTTCGGAAGGCTACAGTGATATTTTAGGAAATTCACTTCTTGACTCCTAATTGAGTGCCTGATAACGCTCAATCTACAGCTCTCGTGGGAGTGTAAAGCGGTCGTTAGCAAATATAGAACCCAACCTGGGTTGGGTATCGATCCCACAGAGAATAGCTTGGCCAACAAGCAAGAGAAATTACTAGACTTTTAGTGCAAGTCTCGTAGGAAAGGGGGGATTGTAGTATGTAACCAAAACAAGAAGGTAAGAACTGAAAATAGCAAAATAAAGAGAGATTGTACGTGTGTTGTAAACAATGAGAATTGAGGCGTTGGGGTTATGTCCACCTTCTGAGGTATACGTCTCTATTGGCTATGAGTGTGTAGAGTCTTGACATGTAATTGCTTATAGAGAATTGTAGTCGATGGTAAATCCAAGCGTCTCTCGACCTAAACAAGGACTATTTCACTTTAACTCTCTCGAGCTTAAAGCGTGACTAACGGTACGAATTCTCCAAGAAGTTAGTCCAGGTACGGCACTAGCTTTTTAATAGGAAAGGGTGTCCTACTACCTTGACATTATCTCTTTTCCAGACAAATAACTTTTCTCTCGAACAAGTCAGATGTTAGACTGGCGTTGGTCTATGCGTCTTCTTTTCTAGACAAATAACCTTTCTCTCGAACAGGTTAGATGTTAGAATGGCGTGTTCTTGTGTTTGAACCGCAAAGAATGTAGATTTAAGATGAAGAGAATAATGATATAAGCAATATACTTGTCTTGAACTCACAAACTCATAGCTATAGATAGTAACTCATTCGGCTTCCATAACCCCAACTAAGAGATTTAGTTACCCGTGAATGCGAAGGATATCACGTTTTGCATGGTGGATGGCGTGAATAGTAGGTGTTTGGCGTGTGGTTTTAGTGATTCCGTAGCAAGTAACGATTCTCTTGTTGTGGAATTTAAGAGTAGAAGAATGAAGAATTGAGAATGGGTTGTAGGAAGATGTCTTAATTGTAAGGAGATGAATGAATTGTCAGAATGTCTCCCCCCTCTCTCTCTCCCTCCTTTTAAAATCTCTAACATGATAGGGTATTTATAATACTCCTATCCTACTCCTACTAAACTAATAAAATAAATAACCAAATCCTAATATACTAATGAAATCCTTGACCCAATTGTACTAGGGTAAGGTTACAAAATTATAATCCAAATAGAATGATGAAACACATAACCTAATTGCACTAGGTTAATGTATTATGGCAAAAATCCAGCTTTGTGTCTGTAAGTCCCAAAGTCTTCAGAAATGCTGTTTTAGCCCGGGACAGATTTTCCATGCAGCAGATTTAGTCCTTTATGCGTCCAGCTCCTTTCCATCTCGTTTGTGAGCTTTCTTTTGCGTCAAGTAAGCCATAAATTGCTGTATTTTGCATCATTTATACCTGAAACTTTCCTAATCACATTTGTTAGCTCATTTACAGGAAAAAGGACTAAAAGTGTACGAAATAGATAATTAGTTCTCGAAACTAGGCTAAAATATGGGCAAAATATATTGATATAGGCGCGTAATTTCGCCTATCATCAACACCCACATTTCTATGAACCTCAAACACATTCTTTGACTCATTTCTATCCTTAAAGAACAAAGCGACATTGTCAACAGATGAAGATGAGACTTCAACACGTGTTACAAGAGTTTTAACGCAACATCAAACTAGAGAGTCAGAGATGTACATTGAAGCTCTTTAGAGGTTGCCAAAAAGTATTTGGGCCATCTTAGGTTCTAATTGAGCTTGTGACTACTTCAACCGTTGAGGTTCAACATTGGGAATTCAAGTCATGTTGTAGATCCCTCTCAACCATAGATGACATTTGATTCATCGAGCGGTTCCTAGACCATAGTTGGGTCTTTTGGTGTTCATTAGGGTTCTTACCATTTTTTGAGTAAGAGATTGGATTTATCATATGGTTCAAACATTTTCCTATGCTACCTCCATCTAAGTTGGACATTGGTATATGGATGTGTTAGAGGGTTAGTAATGTCACTTCATTTGGTGTTGGAGCACTTGATAGTAGTCAAATCTTCCTTTCCCTAGGTTTTTGATTATAAGAGGACCATATATAACAAGTATTATAACTTATGGACATGGCGGAAAGAGGCACACCATTAGTTTAGTATTGTTGATATTTTACCCAAGAGTGAGGATTCTTTTAGTAGAGTTTAGCCTTACCTACAGCCCATCAACTCTACACAGACAGTGTTCCATACTATGAGTAATTCTCAGATTAGTCATAATGATAATAGTGGGCAGAGTTCCCAGCAGATTTACGGGGTATGGTATGGTTCTTCAGGCCATGATAACCATTTTGGATTATGAGGGGCAATATCTTAAAGTATTCCAGGATCTGGGTATGGTTATGTCATAAGGAGACACTAGTTCAGAGAATGCCCCAGGTATGAGATAGATGATCAGCTAGAGTTAGCATATCCCCATCAGCCTAGAGTTCGTAAGACAGGATGTGATTTTAGAAGTTTGGACATACGTTTGTGGATTTATCTTAGCATCAGGTGTCCAACGATTTGGGCTTAGTTTGTGTTTTCTCCATATTGATACATCAGGGATTGCTACATCTATAGATAGACGAACTACTAGTCTAAGGAGTGTTCGTGACATGAGATTTTAGTCATTCAACTTATTTAGATCAGCTCATGATATTATGACATCTTCAGTTAGAGATGGTGCGTATGACACCTCAGTTGATTATTCAATCAGTCGGTCCAATTTGGGCCCGTTCAGATTTATTTTTCCTCTGACCATCAGGCATGTGATTGCAGATGTCACCATGATTGGTTTACTCTTATTTCTTGCATCTATCTCTTATTATGTGTATTGGGGTTTTCATACCTATTGATGATTATATGCCTTGATGAATTTATATTGGTCATCATGTGCCTTATTGTTGAACTCATGATTATGCGACTACTTTATGGTTTATTTATTTTAGTAATGGATGGAGCAGATCTATATTGATATTTCCCATATGGGTGTGGTTTTGGGTTCGAGTCCTGTTTATCTTGGCACATTAGCCCTATTATATCCCTTGAGTGGTATAGGATATTGATGTTTGTTTTGGTACCCCTGTTCAGTATAATTGTTATTGATATTACTGTTGCTATTTTTATCACTGTGTGAGGCTATGATATTCCTTAATATTATTACTTGATGTTGTTACTTGACGAATTTAATCCTAGATGGGTAGCTGTATAGACTAGTGTTATCTAGTTAGAGTTGCATTTTCTTATGATATTATATAGTGGCTTGAGTAGATATAGTCTAATTTGATGAATTCTATCCCATAGCATGGCGAGGTTGATTGTGTTCCCTCTTGGTTAGCTATATAAGATTTATTTGGGTTGTATAGTGGTATCAAAGGTAAGTTCACCTTTCATTGGGCCTTATGGTTCTTGAGTTGATAATATTTTTATGTTACTTGTTATTGAGTTCAATATTCTTAGACTTGCCTCCTGGGTTGCGAAGGGTTTTGCTTTGGATATCCCTTCCGGTATAACCCATTTGTGAGATAGACCCATTTGAGGTTCGTTCTTCATTTGTGGCTATTTCAGCATTTAATAGCAATTTTGATATTGATGTTGAGATATCATGGATTTATCTCGTATGTATGTTGGGTTCATTCCCTTGGGGTGGTTTGCGCTATTTTTAGTGTGGAGATTGGATACTCCTTTGTTGTTGTGTTATGGTTTTTTCTAGTGGAATTAAAAAGTTAAAGGCAGGTGGCCTTTCTCATGATCGCTTCTTAAGTTGGCAAATTTGAAACTCTTTATCTTAAGTTGGTGGTTCTCTGGTGGTGGTCTTAACTTTGACCTTGGTTTTGAGATTGGTATTTCTTCTTTGATAATGTAATTCTTGGGTGGATTCAGGAAATCCCTATTTCAGCATTTATTCGGCCTAGTGAGGCTTAGTGGAGCTTTTCTCCTTGGTGATATGTACCTGTGGCTATTTCTTTGCCTAGATGGAGTATTGTATTGGTTAGTTCTCAGCTTAAGTTGAACTTTTTCTGAGTAGCTAGAGCTTTAACCATTTCTGGTATGGTTTACAACCTTGGGAAGTTTTTGAGTATGTTTGGATTTGGAGTCGATTTTATGAATCATTCTTGGTTTGCTTTGGCTCGGATGAGCCTTGGTTGTTTTCTGCTGATATAAAGATAGTATTAGTGTGTTGTGGTTCAGATATGCGTGCATCAATCTTCTTGGTTCAGTTTGAGGCCAGTTAGCGGTTAAGTTGAGTTTTGGCTATTTGGAAGTAGAATAAGAGTACTAGTTAAAAAAGGGATACCTATGGCGAAATACCTTAGAAATGTTTTCAAACTTTTAAAGTTATCTGGGAAGTCATGCATGGAGCATGCGGGCCCAATACCTCATCCTTTCGAGCTTTCGAGATTCTTTCTATCTATTGACTTTTGGGGATGAAAGTTCTTTTAGTAGTGGCTATTGTAATGATCCTTCTGCTCATTTTCCATATTTATGCTTATCTTTACCTGTTGAGTTTCTCCATACCTTCCCTAATTCATTTATGACTTGCTGGAACTGACGATTCGGTTATCTGGTAGTTTATTTGTTTTTTAGAACCAATTCCCTATTTAGAAATCTTTATTAGTTCCAAATGACCACTGGACAAAAACTTCAGTGAAAAAATCTCGCATGAAAATTTCCATTGCGCTAGTGGATCCAAAATATCAATTTTAGGCTTCGTAGACCTTCGGTTCGGGTCCTAATGCACTCGAGCTCATTTTGACCTATTGAAAATTTGAGTTTGCCAATGTTTTCAGAATGTTGAATTAGTGTCGCTACAAATTTTGTTTGTAAAAATTGGATCTCGGATGTATCTCGAGGCATTGGTTAAAACTTGAAATCAAATTGCAAGTTTCAGCTCTCATCTGGTGCAACCATGACCAGAATCATGGAAGCCTTAGCACGATCATTACGTATGCGAATGCGGCCTACATGTGGGCGATCATGAGGATTGAGGGCCTGGGCTAGGTCTTTAGATAGCTATTTTGGCAGAGAATTGGCCATTTGCTTCCTTCTTTGAGAGTTTTAAACCCTAATATGGTGTGCTAATCACAAATTGATCATGGTGGGTGACTTCGGAGCTTAATTGTCATATTTTATCGTGATTATGTTCAAATTAAGGTAAGAATTCCTTGAATTCATGCTTGAATTTCCTAGTTTGGACCCAAAACCCCAATTTAGCTTAAGGCTTGATTTTAGCCCAAAGTATGCTTAAGTTTCACCCATTTCTTGAGGGTTATGACTTCTTGTTCATGTGTGAACATTGGGTTAGTCTCAAAAACTCATTTTCTGTATGTGGGATCCACTTAGGGTTTTGGTGTCATTTTTTTTACCCGAAGCACAATAGTGCAATATGGATATTGTTAGACTCGTATTGATGAGTAGATTATGATTTGATAGTGTGATGGCATTTTGGAAATTGTAAAGTAGAGACGAGCATATGGTGCATGAAGTGAGGTTTTGCAGTTCGGCCTTGAGGTAGGCTCATGTTTACTTTTCTTTATAGATTATGTGTGATATATATTGTGTGCGTATATGAATGTTAGGCTTGATTATAAGTAGGATAACTTGGCCTTGATTGTTAATATTTGGGGATTAGATGAGTATTTTGGACCCGTAAGATGGTATGTTTGTATCCCTTTTGAATCCTATTGTCTTTTCTCTCTAGTTTAGATTTGTTATAGCATGGATTTGATATAATGCTATGTTTGGGATGTGGTTTTAGCATTTGAGGCATGATTTGTATATTTAACCTTATTAGGCTAGCGTGGTAGTCTTGAAACCATAAGTTGGGTAGAGTTGACTTGAGTACCCTTGTTTCTAGTCAAAGTTGCTATCTTAGGCTTGATATGGTTTACACGACATCTAGAAGTTAGACTAGATACCTAACCTAGTTTGGGGTACAGTGTGCCTAATTATGGAAATGAGGTTTATAAGTGGGATCGTCTAGCCCACTTAGGCCTAAACTTATGTTAAGCTTTGTGGACATGGTTGCGGATGTTAGAAATAGTTGAGGCTAGTAAACCTTAGTATAAGTTACTTATGACTTGGTAACTTATGTTGATGTTCCCAGATTGTGGCTTTTGAGTTATGGTTATGATACTTCTTGTGGAAGAAAATTGGGTATTTAGAGATGATATTCCTCCTAGATACGTTTGTGGCCTATAAAGATGCTATTTCCTCTTAGACTTGATGATTGGCCTATAAGATGTTATTTTTTCTTAGACTTGATGATTGACCTATAGAGTTACTATTTTTTTGTTATGTTCGTTAGACCTATAGAGATGATGTTCCTCTTCGATATGTAAATTCTCCTAAAGAAGTGATATTCCTCATAGTCATGATGTATGGCCTATTGATATAAGATATCCTAGATGATTACATGTCTATCTATATTATTCCTCCTAGATTTGAGATGCCTCTTATGTGAGAGATAATTGTATGCTTATTTATATAATACCTCCTATATATGAGATGATTAGAGATATGCTATGGCTTATAAATATGATTAATGATATGAGTTTTAGATATGAATATGGGCCTAAGAACAAGATTATGATGTTGTGATTATTCTGGATATATTATTGGTCTAAGGGTCGTGTTATGATAATGATTGGATATACGAGAAGTGTTTATCATTTTAAAGGATACAATTATAATTTATTGATTCATATACATATTTTATATAAACATCTCACTGGTATGGGATGAAGGAAGATACGGTATATTGCTTACGATTTATTTGATTGGATATTAGTGATGGCATGCATAGATTTGGTACATTCACGATTGATATATCAGTAATTAATGTGATTATGGATGAAATATGATCTTATGATTGTTCTGCCTAATTAACAATTAAGCTATGTGGTAGCTAGTTATCTATTAGGTAACTATAGCACTTATTGGCTAGGAATCTAATGTTTTAGTTAATAAATCTTGCTTAGTTGAAATATGATAGTTAGAGATGGTTGATATGTGGCTAATGATGATGTCGGGTTTAGCATAGACGAAGATTAGTGATATTGATGCCTAAGTTTATAATGTTTATTAGTCAGTAAAATTAGGAGTTGTGTATCAACGAGGCTAGATAATAAGTGATGTTTGTAATAAGAGGTGGCTAGTTAATAACGATGAATAGTTGATAAATGGTTAATTAATGAATAGTTAAATGAAGATTAGTTGGTAAACAATGGTTAGTTAATGAATAGTTTTAGTTAATAAAAGATGTTTAGATGATTAGTGGTCTTATCTCGCTTATGTATATAATACTCGTGTAGACAGTCCTTTACTTGCTCTGTTCCTATTGGGTGTAAGTTTCCTAATGTGTTTCCTTCCATCCTGACTAGTATTCCTCTTGACCGTGAGATTGAGTTTACTATTGACCTTGAGCCTCGCACCCGACCTATTTCCATGGCACCTTACCATATGGCTCCTGCTGAGCTTAAGAAGATGAACTCTCAGCTCCAGGATCTTCTCGATAAGGGTTTCATTAGACCGAGTGTGTCCCTGTAGGGAACCCCTATTTTTTTGTAAAGAAGAAAGATGGTTCAATGCGAATGTGCATTGACTATAGGCATATTAATAAGGTGACAGTGAATAACCATTATCCTATACCTAACATTAATGATTTGTTTAACCAACTTCAGGGCACAACCGTGTTGTCTAAGATAGATTTGAGGTTTCGTTATCTTCAGTTGAGGATTCAGGCTGAGGATATCTCGAAGACAACCTTTAGAACCCATTATCATCATTATAAGTTTTTAGTGTGTTTTTTGGGTTGACGAATGCTAGTCGTGTTTATGGATTTGATGAAATGAGTGTTTAAACCATTCCTAGACTCCTTTATTATTGTGTCATTGATCTCATTCTTGTGTATTCAAGGAGTAGTGAGGAGCACGCGCAATATTTAAGGGTCGTGCTCCAGACTCTAAGAGACAATGTGCTTTTTGCCAAGTTCTCTACGTATGAGTTTTGGCTTGAGTCGATCATTTCTTTAATATGTGGTGTCAAGGCGGGTATTATTGTAGACTCGGCTAAGATTTTGGTGATTCATAATTGGGCTAGGTCCGCGTCTCTGACTGAGGTTCACATTTTTATTGGTTTATCTGGTTATTACAGGAGTTTTGCTGAGATCTTTGCTACTATTTTATCCCCTATGACAAGATTGACTCGAAAGAAAGTTCCTTTTCATTTATCCGAGGAGTGTGAGCTGAGCTTTGGGAAGCTGGATTGTCTTACTTTAGCTCCAGTGTAAGCTCTTCCAGTTGAGGGTGAGGGATTCACCATGTTTTGTAATGCTTCTGGTGTTGGTGTTAGTTGTGTTTTGATGCATCAAGGTCATGTTATTACTTATTCTTTTAGACAGCTTAAGGTGCATAAGCACAACTACCCCACTCATGATTTATAGTTGGCAACGATAGTTTTTGCGCTCAAGATTTGGAGGCATTATTTTTGTGGTGTGCATTGTGATATTTTCACTGATCACTATAGCCTTCAATATCTTATGACCTAGCGAGAGCTTAATGCTCGCAAGCGTAGATAGATAGAGTTGTTGAAGGACTATGATATTTCTATTTTGTATCATCCAGGTAAGGCGAATGTGGTAGCTGATGCCTTGAGTCGCAAGGCAGTGAGTTTGTTTATCTTGGATTGTATATCTGTTTCTCATAGGCCTATGGCACAGGACATTCAGTCCTTAGCCAATTTGATGGTTCACTTTGATATTTTAGACCCTGCTAGGATTTTGGCTTGTGTAGAGGTGAGGTACTTTTTATTTGAGTAGATTTGTGATCGTCAGTATGAGGATAGTAAGTTGTATTTTCTCCATGATTAGGTGGTGAGTGGTGAGTCTAGGAGGCACACTATTGATTCTGAGGTTATATAGATGTTTCAAGGTCGTATTTGTGTTCCCCCATCTTGATGACTTGATTCAATCAATTTTTCATGAGGCTCATAACTCTAGATATTTCATTTATCCCAGTACAACCAAGATGTATCAATATTTGAGGCAGCATTACTGGTCAGATAGGATGAAGAGAGATGTGGCAGACTTTGTGGCTCATTACCTATGTGGTCAGTAGGTTAAGTCTTAGAATTAACGTCCAGTTAGGTTAACTCAGAGGTTGCCCATTCCCGAGTGGAAATGGGAATGAATTACTATGGACTTAATTAGTGGTTTACCTCGTACTCCCCATGGTGTTGATGGTATTAAGGTTATTGTGGATTGTTTGACAAATTGCGCATTTCATTCCTATTCAGATGACTTTTAGTACTGAGAAATTAGCCCAGATTTTTGTTCGAGAGATAGTTCGTTTGTATGGAGTGCCTGTTTCTATCATATTAGATTGTGGTTCTATATTTACTTCAAGATTTTGGGGAGTATTTTAGGAAGAGTTGGGTACTTGAGGGGATTTAAGTATAGCCTTTCATCCACAAACAGATGGCCAGTCTGAGCAGAATTTTAGGTGCTTAAGGATATGCTCCGAGCCTGTGTTATGAATTTTGGAGGACAGTGGGATCAACACTTAGCATTGGCATAGTTTTCCTACAATAATAGTTATCATTTGAGTATTGAGATGGCGCCTTATGAGGCTTTGTATGGCAGGAGATGTTTTTCTCCAATAGGATGGTTTAAGAATTTGGAGGTAAGACCTCGTGGTATGGATTTGCTTCAGGACTCATTGGACAAAGTCAGGGTGATTCAGAATTGGCTAAGAGTAGCCCAGAGTAGATTCCGTGCCTTGAGATTACAGAGTTGGTGATTGTATATTCCTTCGTGTTTTGCCTATGAGAGGTGTGATGAGGTTTGGAAAGAAGGTTAAGATCAACCCTTATTATATTAGTCCTTTTGAGATTTTTTGTGTAGTTGGCGAGGTGGCCTATGAGTTAGCTTTACCTTCAGATTTTTCTGCTGTTCATTTGGTTTTCAATGTATCGATGCTATGGAAGTATATTCTTTATCTGTCTTATGTGCTTATGTGGGACTCAATCTAGTTAGATAAGTAGTTAGCCTTTGTGGAAGAGCCTGTGCTTATTTTGGCTAGTGATGTGAGACAGCTGCATACTAGAAGGATTTCTATAGTTAAGGTCCAATGAAGGAACCGCCCAGTAGAGGAGGCTACTTGGGAGATCGAGAGTAAGATCTAGGCCCAGTATCTTTATTTATTTGAGACTTCAAGAATTTTCTTCATCTTTCACTTTCAGGGATGAACGTTCCTTATTAGTGGAAGTTGTAATGACCCTTTAGGTCATTTTCTATGTTCCTGCTTATTTTCGCCGATAGAGCTTTCCTATAGCTTCTCTAAGTCATTTATGACTTGCTGGTACCTATAGTTTGGTTACCTGTCGGTTCGTTTGGTTGTTAGAACCATTTCCCCATTTAGAAATCTTCATTGGTTCCAAATGGCCACCAAGCAAAAATATTAATAAAACAATATCAGATGGAAAATCTAACTTTACCAACCTGTCTGGAGCATCAAAATATGTATGGTTGCACATCTCATTTGCTCATATTAGCTCCGGATGCATCCCGAGGCCTTGGACAAATTTCAATTTTCAGCCATCATTTAGTGCGCGAAGTGCCGCAATTGCATGAGGAGTGGTGTAATTGTGATAGCCGTTATCGTGCCTCCTGAGGCCTGAAATGATCCATTTAAAGTCCTTTTTTGGTCGAAATTTGGTCATTTCTTCATTGTCTTCAGCCTCTAAAACCTAATGGAGAGAGGAGTCTTCAAAGTTAGTCTTATAGGTTGATTGGGAGCTTGAACAACTTGTATATTCGCGATTAACTTTAAATCTATGGTAAGATTTCCTTGATTGTAGTGTTAAATTCTTGATTTGTAGACCCAAAACCCTAAATGGCTTGAGGCTTTATTTTAGCCACAAATATGTTAGTTTTGCATAAATTTCTTAAGAGTTATAACTCTCTAATGGTATTCGAACAATGGGTTGGTCTCAGAAACTCATTTTCTATATGTGGGACCCATTTCTGGGTTTTTGATGTCATTTTGGACCTAAGCATAATGGTGCAATATGGGTGTTGTCATTCTCAAATAAGGCATAGATTGTGTTGTTGATAGCTTGGCTCGTGGAAGAAGCTTCGAGTAAAGAGAAAGCGAAGATTGTTGGTTCGTGAGCTATTTACACTCAAGGTAGGTTAGGCTTACTTATAGTTAGATTGAGCTTTATTATTGTATGAATTTTATACCTTGATAAGATTGGGCGGTGTCGTAGATGTTGAATTCGTAGATGGAAATACATGGGACTAGTTGAATTACTTAGGTCTTAAAACTTATTTATTGGATAGTTGACACATAGCCTAGCACCTTAGTTAGTTGGAATTGTGATATCATAAATAGCATAAGAACACTCTAGTTGCTCTAGTGGATGAGAGTGACCTTGTTGACTCACCTTAAAGGTATGTTGACCTAGGTATGCTTAGTTGTGGATTGGATTTAGGTGCTTGGGGTGACTTAGGAGGAATCCTTGAAGAAGAATTGTCCCATAGGACTAGTGTGGATTGGTAAGGTCTTAAGGCATGATTTAGATGACTTAGCCTAATTCCGGGTAGAAGTTTGATGTGTAGAAGAGAATTTGGGGATTATTACAAGCGGAACTTGACCCACCTTAAGCTTGAACTATGTAACTTCTTTAGTGACATAGATACGTGATGAACGCTTAGATTATACTTTTGGTGATATGATGGCTACACCCAATAAAGGGTTTATTCAAGTTGACGATATTGTGATAATTTCTATACTTGATTGATTATCTTGTTTTCATGATATGGATATCATTGTAAAGTCTTGTAAATTGAATCTATGGTTATGAAATCACTTAAGTTATTGGCTAGTTTACTAATGTGAGCCTTGTATATTACGACTCTTATTATGATTCAAGCTTAATGACTAAGCTAATGTTTGTGTAAATTAATCTCTTGCGCTAGCAATGTGAACCATGTGGGTAAAAGAAGGATTCTACAAGGCATACCCATGACTTCTAATTGACTTTTTAATAATCATGTTAAGCTCGAAAAAGTGGAGATTGTTCATATCATTAGGATATACATGCCCATGCATCTACTCATATAATATGGTGACGATTAATGGTAAAAGTACCTTGATATGTATTTCCTTACCTCTCTTACACTCTATTGATTGTGGCTTGCACTTGTTCTTTCTTTGGATATATGTATGTATTTATTGTTGTCATGATAATTATTGGTGGTATGATGATGCCCAGTGACTCTAGAGGATATATTGATGATATGATGATGCCCAGTGAATTCGGAGGATATATTGATGATGTAATGATGCTTGGTGAATCCAAAGGATATATTGATGATGTGATGACTCTCAGTAAACCCGGAAGAGGTATTGATGTTATGTTAATGCCCGGTGAATACGGAGGATATATTTATGATGTGATGATACTCGATAAATCCGAAAGAGAAATTTATGTTATGATGATGCCGAGTGAATCCAGAGGATATATTGATGATGTGATGATGCCCGGTAAATCTGGAAGAGGTATTGATGTATGATGGTGCTCGATAAACCTGAAGGATATATTAATGTTATGGTGATGTACGTATGGTAAATATATATGAATATATTGGTATATGCATGGTTATGTCATTGAATGGTTAGGTCCTTGTGTGCACTTAGGATATGATGTTTTCCTTGGGAAGTTATCTATAGTTCTCTACCATTAATCACTAGTTAAGTGGTGTGACTCTTTGTAAGACTAAATAGTGAATAGAAGTAGAATATGCCTATTATTGAGTTAAGGCTAATTGGTAAGATTAATCATGTGTAGAACTAAGGATTCACCTACTGAATATATTTGGCTTGAACAAATGGTTATGTTATGGAATTTTGCCTAGTAAAATGGGTTATGTGAAAACTAGTTGCCTATATAAGGTGGTTATATTACTTGATGGCTAGAAGCTTCGAATGCTACTTGGTGGACCCTTTTTAGTTAAAATGATGTAACTAGTAATTATGGTTCTAAAATGGCTATTGATAATAATAGACTTAGCATTATTGATGATTAGTGATGTTGATACCTAACATGTAATGTCATTGGTTGCTTAATGAGGACTTAGATAATCATGGTGCTAACTATAAAATGGCATTGGAAAAAAGATAGATCAGTGTGTTGGTGATATGTAGCTTCTCATTATATGATGACTTGTATACTTGTGATAACAAGTTGTGAGTTGGTTAAATGGTGATTATTGTTTAGTTGTGCTCTTGGCTAGGTATGGATGTTGTCTATCTAATGAATGATAATTAGTTGCGATTTCATTATGAAGGATTTTGAGAAATCGGTTAGGCTAATGGTTGGAGGCCTTATGACCACTAGCAAACTAGTAGCTTAATAATAAATGGTGGTTAGTTAACATTGACTAGATAGAGTATATTAATGATTTAGAGGTTTATATGTCTATATAACTATGGTTAGGAATACATTGGTATGTGTTGTTCGATTTGTGGTAATTGATGATGAATATGGGTCTTGGCAAATGAACGTTAATGGAAACTGTGGTAAATGTGAGTTAGTTGTGTATATATACATATTCTTGGTACGTTGATGTATTGATCTATTGGTGCACTCTCCAGTGGCATGGGGCGCTGTGATGGGTTTTTTACTTGTGTTTTTTTTGGGTGTACTTCCCGGTCGTATGGGATGCCATGGTAAGTTATTTTGCTTTATGCTCTAATAATTGTATGCGTATAAAACTTGGTAATTTTGAGAAGGTAATTATATATATATATATATTATTTTATGCTTTCGAATCGATTATTTATTATATATGCCGATTGTGGTACGTATTGATATAAGATGTTGTATTATTGTTCTAGTCGGTTAGTTATTTTGTACAGTGGTGATGGAGACGATTCAGGTTCGATTCTGAACCTTGACTTATAGTTATTGTCTTACTTTATATCATCTTTATATCATAATTTAGCTCAGTCGGCCAATGATGTCTACTAAGTACCTGTTGTTTTGGTACTCATTCTACACTTTCTGTAGCTTTTTGGTGCAGACCTAAGTACTAGTTGCTGTCGCTGAGTTGAGATCTTGCTGTATTGAATTTTTTGAGATAGGGTGAGCTCTTGGAGTTCGAGTCTCTCATTTCCCTTCTATCTTTATTCAGTCTTTTGTATTTGAGATGAATGTATAAGACTATACAGACTTTGAGTTGTATTTCCTATTGTCGAACTTAAATGCTCTTGTACTGATATTACCAAGTCATGAGAATTGGTATCCGTAGTTGGTTGTCTATTTTGTAACATTGTTGTTGTTCTTGTGTTTATCTATTGTGACCCGTGTCGGGCGTTTCTACCAATGTAACCCATTGCCTTAACTCTAGGTTACAGTGTTGGCTTACCTACTGATGGGTTTTAGTAGGTGCCATCATGACTAAAAAATCGAGACGTGACAAGATGGGATTTTACTGCTTTAATCTGGGGGTACTTTGGACATTTCCCACCCCAAGCCCTTAAGACCCCACATCTTATAACACCTTTTTGTCATCCATTATACACTTTACAAGATTAAAACACTCTATAAGGACTCTCTCAAACCTCTCAAGAAAGTTTGGGATAGGGTTTCTTCAAGTTGTCATCTAAGGGCTTAAAGATCAAAATTCTCTATGTGAATCTTCATAACTCAGGCATGTGACTCTTCCCTCAATGTTAGTTCACTAAATCATATATTTAAAGAATTGTTCATGAGTCATTAATTATGGTTTTGAAAACTATGGCTAAGGGTTTGAATGTATAATGTTGAGTATTGTTAAAATCATATGTTTAGAGCATTGTTTGTGAGTCATTAATGGTGGTTTTGAAAACTATCGTTAAGGGTTTAAATGTATAATGTTGAGTATTGTTTTCTCATGGTTTACATTATGATTACCCATGTTTTGATAATGGCTTTGCTCATGTGTGTACATGGGAATTGTTGTTTAACAAATGGGTCATGTTTAACCCTAAATTGTTGGTTTTTGGCTTTGATAATGGTATGCCCTCAATCTATTTGTAAAATTGTCAATGAGAATGATCTTGTCACAAGTTTAAATTGTGTTTTGAACTAATGCTTGGCATGAGAATTTTAATGAAGGATGAATGTATTATTAAAGGTCTTAATGACCATAAATTGAATTGAATTGTATTTTGAACTAAGGCATTGGCTTAAGAATGATAATGATTGGTAAATGGTTTTATGAAAGCATTGTTGGCCATAAATTGATTTGAAATACCAAATGGGTTCGAGTACCTAAAACATTGAATTGAATTGATGTCTTTGTTTAGACAATGGGTTCGTGTCCCAAGTTGATTAATAATGGTTATGGCATGTTGTACACTTGCAAGTGGGGTTGGTATGATGATACCAATGGGATACCTTTGAAAGTAATTGGATTAATGGTTGTGTATGTGTAAAAAATGTTTTAATTGGGCTTTAAAGTAGGATTTGTAACTGCGCCGTGAAAGAAGAGTCCAACGGACTAACACTGGAAACCACGCTAGCCAGTGTTGGTGTATATATGACCGGGAGGTTCGAGTCCCCTAAATGAATATATGAATGGGAGGTTCGAGTCCCCTATATTGTATACATTGGTGCTTAAGTCACCTTGATTATTCCAGGAGGTTCGAGTCCCCATAAAGGCATATACGGATACAAATATTCTCTAGTTTGTACGGCTAACGTACTGTGGCCCTTCAAGCTAAGGGAGAGCTGGGCGTATATAGCCTGTGGGTGACTTGTTATATGGCGATTATGCTACACAACCGATATTAAGGTTTTTAGATGCATGCTAAACCTTGTTCTCTATCCCTGCATGATATATATGTATGTATGTGATTACATATGGTTATTTGATTTGATTTGGAGTGATGGAATTATTTCATTCCTCTATCCCTAAGTTATATGCTAGCGCTCCAACCGCTAATCGTCTCTAAACACTGTATCCCCATGCTATGCATGTACTGGAACCTCTTCTACTTTTCCTGTGCAGTGATCAGGTGCTCGGGTTAGTTTGTGAGTTGACATTAAAGGGGTGAGGTTCCATACTTTGGAGGGATTCATTTCATTGTTCTTATTTCCTATGTCTTAGACCTTTTTTAGACTCTGTTTTGGCTATTGTCAAGGGCATATCCCTATATTTTATAGATTTTGGTTTAGTAGAGTCTTTGTTGGATTACTTTGGACTTGGGTTGTTTGGTTGATCGTTTTGGTGACAGACGGTTGTCCGGTTACCAGTGGTTGATACATACATATTATGAATTAGCATTAGTTTTATTATGCGCTATCTAGTTATATGCTCAGAATTCATCTAACAATTGAGGGTGTGGTTGGTTTGGTTAGGTAAACGGGGTCATCTCTGGTCCATGTGGGACTTAAGATGCGCACCACGGCTAGGCCCTAGTTTGGGTTATGACATGCAAGGTACCATCGCCACTAATCTTAAAGGCCATCACCCTTTTTTGCCGGAGCTGATAAAGAGGCAACCAAAATCTTGTTTTACCCAAAAGCAACCATAGCCACTAGATAGTTTCTAAGCATATGCCTCAGCTGACCACAGTTAAAGCACTTATCCCTTCCCTCATCATAGAAACCCTGATGCAATCGACTATAAAATCTACAGAGAGGATATGATGGAGTTGATTGGCCCCACTAGCCTGAGATTGGGCACCTTGTGCCCTATAGTTGATGCCACCCCAAAAATTTCTATCACCCGACGGCTTTGGGTAGGGAGAAATAGTTGTCGAGTAGGACCCAGAACTGCCCCACTTCTTTTTGGACCACTTTCCACATCCCTTCCGCTCTGCTGTTGACCTCCCCCTTGATCTGAATGTTGGAATTTCTTGCTCTTCCTTCCCCGATCTAAACATGCTTTCTCTTCTCTTTCTCTATTTATTGCATATACACAACTAACCTGAAGATGTCTACGTCCTTGTTTAACAAGGCAACCTTACTCTCCTAAATCAAGTCTCGGGACAATCTAGTCGCAAACTTTCTCATTCTAGCCCTCATGCTAGAAACTAACTCCGGAGCATACCGGGATAACTGGTGAAACTTCAAGGGATACTCCTTAACTAATATTTTGCCTTGCTTTATAATAACAAACTCTTCTTCCTTCGCCTCCCTCATCTTTTGAGGAAAGAAGCGATCAAGAAAAGCTCTAGAAAAGTCCTTCCACAAGGTGGGCTCAACATCCATACCTCTGAGACGCTCCCACTTTTCATACCATTGATTAGCTACATCTTTCAACTGGTAGGTTACAAAATCCACACCTTTTACCTCAGTAACAGGCATCACCCGAAAAATCTTTTCCATTTTATCTTTGAAGCCCTTAGGATCCTCCTCAACTTTCATACCGGTAAACAAAAGAGGATTTAACCTCATAAATTGGACAACTCTAGTGGCCTCGGATGATGAAGTAACAGAATCCATACACTCAGTCTGAGAGGAGACCAACTGAGTGAGCAAATGGATCGACTGGTAAAACTCAGCATTAGACACGTCAGCTTCAGGTGTCTGATGAGGGATAGGAGGAACCGGTGGAGCTCCATTAGGACCATCAGAGACAATGTCCTTAGACCTAGTCTGAACCCCTAGGGTAGGACTGGCTCCATTTTCATTATCCTCGGTTAGGACAGAAGGGTTCCCATGGACATCAGATATTCTCATAGGCATGATCTAAAAGTCGAACAAATAGGAATTAGAGAGATCCAAGATCTTAGACTCTATAGACCAAAAACAGAACTCAAGAAAGAGAAACATTCCTAAATGCCTAATAGCCTCTCTCTTATGAATGTGGCGCGCTACACATCCTTAAAAGAGACTCTACTCGATATGGATTTGAGGACACCCAATTGAACATGAAACTAGGGCTCTAATACCAATTTGACATGACCCAAACCAAGGCCTAGTCATTTTGGGTATCTCAGGTCCAACCAAGACCGGAGACCACCCCTAATACCCAACTATTAACTATCTTACACCCCTTGTCGGGTGAATTTCGAGCTATACCAAGAAAAGATAATATTAAATTAAAGACATGACAACAAGTCTAAAATCAAAACCAAAAGCCACAACCAATTAACCATCTATAACCAATCCTAATGCCAATACCCATACCAATGCTAACATTAATATCGATATCACCCATGCGCATATTATTCCAACAAAGCCTTTAACCAAAATCAAAGGATATCTAGTCAGGACATGCCCCCCGACCTGATCCAAAACCAAAACCAAAGATACCAAAATGATATAAAGAAGTCCATAACATGAAATATAGGTCTTATGGAGCAAGAAATCTCACTACTTCAATCTAACTTAATAGATTTCCCCAAATTGCCAAGTCACTGAGCAGGGGAAGTGAAAGTATGGCCAGTTCTAGCATTGCATGGGGATACAATGCCTGAAGACAGTTAGTGGGGTGAACTCTATCATGCAACTTAGGGATAAAGATAAAGTAATGCCATTAATTCAAAACCAAATCAAATAACCATGTGCAATGACATTCATACATATATATATCATGAAGGGATAAGGAACAAGCTTTAGCATGCATTTATAACCTTAACCTAGATTATGCAGCTTTACCGTCATAAATCCACCCATGGGATATATGGTGTTAGCCTCATTTTAATAATGACAAGATAATAAGTGAACTTTGAAGGATATTAAAGATCCTTAATGATGGAAGGAGATCTCACACAAAGGACATTGAAGATCTCAAATCATGGAAGGATATCTTGCACAAGGCAAGGAATATTCTCTCAAAGAATATTATGCTAAATATAGAGCCATATCAAAAGTAGGATATTGTTTGACAAGGCAACAAAAATCATATCCACTAAATATCCCAATAGACAAGGCAATTGGACGCACCTCGCAACAAGATCTGATATAAACATGAATAGATATGAGAAAGGAAAATCACACCAAGTATGGACATACCATAGGGTGTAAATTCCCTTAATCAAGGAATAAAATCAAACCCTTGATTATTTTTAGAGAACGGACCTTACCCGGGGCTCTCACCTCCCGTGGCAGTCTGGGGTTGAGCCGCACATCCCCAAGAAATCTCTCATAAGGAAACCAAAGAGATTTCTTCTCAATTAAGGATTTGAATATGGATACTCAAATCCTTGATTAAGAAGAAATATCTTGGGTTTCCTTATGAAGAAAAAAAACATATACAACAGAAGATTATAAAGGCCAAAACTAAAGAAAGAAAACACTACGCAACTTCAAAGAAGAATATCAAACTTTCTTAATCTTAGTCTCACAAGACTTTGTAACTTTTAGTTTACAATTGTTATATAAAGAGTAGGATCGAGTCAATTTTGTAACATCAACTGAAGTTGTGTCACAAGATCTGAAGAGCAAAGTAAGTCTTCAGAACTTGTTTCCTATTACTGTACTCTAGCCCGATATTGAACAATCTAAGTAAACTTTGAAACCCAAGGGGAGTAAAAGTAGGCACCACATTGGTTTTCTAAACCGGGATAAATTTATGTGTCTTTACTTTATATTCAATTATTTTCTTGCTTGATTGTTTTAAATATAATTTTCTTGTGAAGTGCATTAATCTGCAGGCGAGTCGACTATGAAGAGTCAGTAGTCGACTCACAGAAAAATTTTTAATTCACCCCCTCTTGAATTTCAATTGGTATCAGAGCAGGTCTCACCAACATCACTACTTAACCGCAAGTGAGAAAAGATCAAATGACAAATTATCAAATTCCCGACACTCTTCTCCAAGATGGTCACTTCTTCACAAGACCACCATACTTTAATGGACAACGCTACTTTTACTAGAAAAATAGGTGCGGAATCTTTGTCCAATCAAATGACTTCCAAGCTTGGGTGGGTCCAAAGATGATTCCAGGACTCAAGGAGAAGACAAAGGACAAAGACAAAGAATCTAGAAGCACTGACATAGAAGAACTTGAAAGTTTCAAGGTAATAAAAGAACAACAAGAGGTAATCCAAACTAATTTACGTGCTATAAGTTTGCTTTCTTGTCCAGTTAGTGAAGAAGAATACGATAAGATATCAACTTGTGAGACTGCAAATAAAATATGGGACAAATTAGACACAACCTATGAAGGAACCACCAAAATCAAAAAGTCAAAGATTGTTGCCCTTATCAATGAATACGAGCTGTTCAAAATAAAAGAGAATTAAAATATTGAAACAATGTTTTCCATATTTAGTAAGATCATGTGTGAACTAAAGTCATCAGGGACGATCTACCAACACAGCTTGCAAGTCCAGAAGCTAGTTCAAAGTCTTCTAAAAATTTAGGAAACCAAGGTTACTATTCTAGAAGAAAGATCTTCACAACATGACATATGATGAACTATTGGGTAATATCATTGATCTTCACAACATGACATATGATGAACTATTGGGTAATCTCATTGCATATGAATGAATTTATATCAACAGGTACCACAAGGATGAAAAGAAGAAACTAATGGACTTCAATGCTGCTCCAACTGAAGAAGAAGATATTTTGGAAGATGCCAATAGTGAAGGAATGACCCTCATCAAATGTGGAGTAAGCCAGATCATGAGACAGAGATAGCAAAGATCTCAAGGAGCCAAAAATAATGACTCCACTAGAAATGATGATCACTGTTATTACTTTGGGAGGCCTAGCTACTTTAAACAAAACTATCCAGAATTAAGAAGAAGAACATCCAAAAAGAATTAAAATTTTGGAGCTTGGAGTGATGAAGATGAAACTGAAGAAGAAATGGAATCCGCCAATATGTGTTTCATGGCAACAGATGAATCTAGCAAGGTAAGACTACATGATTTCCACAACTATAATACTCATGAATCTAATTTAGTTATGATAACTAATGAGATTCAAGAAGTTATAGATTAGTATAACAAACTCTCTCACGAGAAGAAAAGTTGTGAAACTTGATTTAAATAGAAACTCAAAAAGGAACAAAGAAGTTATCAAACCAAAATCGAAGCATGTCAAATCAAAATCGAAGCATGTCAAATCAAAATTGACTTACTTCATAAAGAACTTGATCATGTAAAGATAAAATTAAATAGTATTAAGAGATCACTTAGCCACAATTTTATGAGATCAAACTCTTTTAAAAAAATTCAAGTTCCTCATCAAAATTATTTAAATCAACCAAGAACTTTTTATATCTCGAGGACCTCTTTTTTTAATATGTGGATAGAGAGAGAATAAATCCTATAGCTATAGGAACAAGCCTAAAAGTGTATGGGTTTGGAATCCCAATGAAAGAACATCTAACCCGCAAGTACCCAAGACCACTTGGGTACCTAAAAAGAATTAATTTTCTTATTTTACAGGAATAGGTCCGCAAGAGCTATAAGAAGGGAATGTGGATCATTGATAGTGGATGTTCCAGACATATGACTAGAAAGAAAGAAAAATTTTCAACCCTAAAGAAAATAGATGGGGGATCAGTTAGATTCGACAGTAATGCTAGAGGAAACATCATCTGTGTTGGCTCAGTAAAACTCCGCTCATGATGTGAATTCACTGAAGTATATCTAGTAAATGGCCTTAAACATAATCTGCTTAACATCAGTTAGCTATGTGATGCTGGTCTTAGAGTCCTCTTTAAAGCCAAAAATTAGTTAATCAAACATAACAAAAGAGACATCTCTCTCATTGCTGAACGCGTTAATAATATTTATGCCTTAAATAGTCCTGGTTTTGCTACCTTAACTTCCCTCACTACATAAACTAATGATGTTTGGTTGTGGTACAGAAAGCTTGGGCGTGCTAGCATGCATATCATTGAGAAATTATCTAGACTGGAATTGGTACAGGGTCTACCAAAACTAAAGTTTGAAAAGAATCACATTTGTGATGCTTGCTAATTGGGTAAACAGACTCAAATATCATTCAAATTCAAAGACATTGTTTCCACTACCAAACCTCTTCAAATAATCCACATGGATTTGTTTGGCCCCACTAGGACCGTAAGCATCAGTGGAAAGAGATATATTTTTGTTATAGTTGATGATTACTCACGTTTTACTTAGGTGTGTTTATTGCTCATAAATATGAGGCTTTCACAAACTTTGAGATTTTTTTTAAAAAAGTACAATGAGAAGCTGGACATTTCATCACCTATGTTCACAATGATCACATAGGAGAATTTGAAAATAAGGCATTTAAGGAATACTGTCCTCAGAACGCATACTCTCAGAACTTTTCATTGCCTCAGTCTCCTCAACAAAATAGTATGGTGGAGTGAAAAAATCAATCTTTCTAAGAAACTACCAGGACCATACTGTTAGAACGTAATCTCCTAAATCACTTTTGGGTAGAAGTAGTAAGAACAACATGTCACATCATCAACAGATACCTAATCAGACCTATTCTACAAAAAATGCCTTATGAACTATAGGGAGGAAAGAAGCCTAACATTAGCTACTTTCATCCTTTTGGATGCAAATGCTTTATCCACAATAATGGTAAGAATAATAAGGGAAAATTCAATCCACAAGTAACAAAGGTATTTTTCTTAGGTATTCTCCCACTAGTCGCGCTTGCAGGTCTTACAATAAAATAAACTTATGTGTTAAAGAATATATGTATATTGTATTTGATAAATCTAATCACCCTCTTATGAGTTTGAATATTTATGGAGAATAGGTGAATGATCTATAATCTGGAGTCAGTGCTAGCACAACCTCTGATCCATCATAAGATGAGTCGACTAAACCCCCCTAGGAATAGACTCATACAACAGAAATAGTCAAACCAAAAGTTTTAAGAGAATGGAAACACGGTGCTAGCTATCCAAATCAATTTATTATCAATAATCCAGATAATAGGATGCAAATAAGAGAATCATTGAGAAAGCAAATATCTATTGCCCTTGTATCTCAAATTGAACCAAAAAAGATCAATGAGGCCCTCAAAGATGAATCGTGGGTCAAAGAAATAAAGAAAGAATCAGACCAGTTTGAACAAAATCAAGTTTGGACTCTGGTTGAAAGACCCAAGAACCGCTTAGTAATTGGAACTAGATAGGTCTACCAAAACAAATTGAATGCAGATGGTAAGGTTATCAGAAAAAAAGCTAGACTTGTAGCTCAAGGATACTCCCAACAAAAAGGTATTGATTGTTTTGAAACCTTTGCTCCTATGGCAAGGTTAGAATCAATTTAAATTTTATTAGCTTTTGCTGCTTTCGAATATTATAAGTTATATCAAATGAACGTCAAAAACACCTTCTTAAATGGTTTGATTCATGAGGAAGTTTTTGTGAAACAACCCTCCGGGTTTGAAAATCCATATTATCCAAATCATGTTTTCAAATTGTCAAAAGCACTCTACGACCTCAAACAAGCTTCAAAGGCTTGGAATGAGAGATTGAGTACTTTCTTGCTAAATAAGAATTTTTAAATAGGTAAAATTAATATAACTCTATCATACAAAATCTTGATTCAAATCTTCTTATTGTGCAAATTTATGTTGATGATATCATTTTTGGTAGTCCTAACATCTCTCTGTCTGAGAATTTTGCTAATTTGCTGAAAGAAGAATTTAAAATGAGTTCTATGGGAGAGCTCACATTCTTCTTGGGATTACAAATCAAACAAACTCCTAAAGGTACCTTCGTTATTCAAGCTAAGTACACAAAGGAACTCATCAAGAAATTTGGTATGGAACAAGAAAATAACTATGTAACTCCGATGAGTCCATCTGCAAGTGTTGATTCAGACTCGTCTGGGAGGGATGTTGCTAAAAGGATGTACAAGGGAATGATTAGATAACTACTCTATTTAACTGCCAGTCAACCAGACATCATGTTTAGTATATGTAAGTATGCCAGGTTTCAGTTGACGCCCAAAGAGTCTCATCAGACTACTGTCAAAAGGATCATCTAATACCTCATAGGAACTCAAGACATTGGACTATGGTACCCTTGTTCTTCTTCTTTTTATTTAATTGGATATTCAAAATCTGACTTTGCAGGCAATAAAAATGATATAAAAAGCACTTATGAAATGTGTCAAATTCTTGGTAATGCCTTAATCTCATGGTACAACAAGAAGCAAAATTTAGTTTCTCTTTCAACCATTGAAGCTAAATAGATAGCCATTGGAAGTTGTGGTCTCAAATTCTATGGATTATGCATCAACTACTTGATTTTAGTTTTCCTTTGAATCTGTTCCTATATTGTGTGATAACACCAGTGCTATTAGTTTATCTTAATATACTATGCATCACTCTAGGGGAAAATACATTGATATTAAGCATTATTTTATTTGGGATCATGTAGAAAATAATAATTTTTAATTAACATTTGTTGACTCCAAAAATCAACTGGCAGATATTTTTACAAAACCCCTATTAGCCTTAATGAATTATGAGTCTTATTTTTTATTTGGGATCATGTAGAAAATAATAATTTTTAATTAACATTTGTTGACTCCAAAAATCAACTGGCAGATATTTTTACAAAACCCCTATTAGCCTTAATGAATTATGAGTCTTATTTTTGAAAAATAGTTTCGCTTAGATTTTCTCATCAGTGTTTAATCTAAAAATTGATTTTCAAAAAAGGGTCCTGTACCTTATTTTTTGCTGGGTTGTAAAATGATTTTTAATACACTATCCGACACACTATTTATTTTGCCTTGTACTTGTTAGTTAATAGATTAAATCTCTTCTATCTATCTACTTCTCTTTTTACTTCTCTGAGGTTCTTTTTGATTATTTCAAAAGAGGGAGAAAAATGAGAACATCAGAAGTGCCTACAAGTTGAGGGGAGCAAGCCGACTACAGTGACAAACTGAAATGCCAACTGATGTTTATGCTTGTTTGTCATTATCAAAAAGGGAGAGATTGTTAGCCTTCTATATTTATGTTTTGTGTTTTAATAATGACAAACTAATAAGTGAACTTTGCTGGATATTAAATATGCCTAATGATAAAATGAGATCTCACACAAAGGGTATTGAAGATCTCAAATCATGGGAGGATATCTCGCATAAGTCAAGGAATATTCTTTCAAAGAATATCGTGCTAAATATAAGTCCACATCAAAGATATTAAATATCAATAATGATAGAAGGAGATCTCACACAAAGGACATTGAAGATCTCAAATCATGGAAGGGTATCTCACACAAGGCAAGGAATATTCTCTCAAAGAATATCATGCTAAATATGAAGCCACATCAAAAGTAGGATATCACTTGATAAGGAAAAAAATTATATCAACTAAAGATACCAATAGACAAAGCAATTAGATGCTCCTCATGACAAGATCAAAGGAGAAGGAAGCTCTCACTACTTACATGGACATATCTAATATGGACATGTATAGATATGAGAAAGGAAAATCGCACCAAGTATGGATATATATGATGTGGACATACCATATGGTGCAAACTCCCTCAATTAAGGAATCAACTCAAATCCTTGATTGAGAAGAAATCTTGTGGGTTTCCTTATGAAGGAAAAAACATATACAACAGAAGACTATAAAGTCCAAAAAAGAAGAAAGAAAACATTATGCAACTTTAAAGAAGAATATCAAAGTGTCCCAATCTTAGTCTCACAAGGCTTCGTAACTTTTAGTTTACAATTGTTATATAAAGAGTAGAATTGAGTCAACATTGCAACATCAACTAAATCTTGTCACAAGATCTAAAGAGCAAAATAAGACTTCAGAACTTGTTTTCCATTACTGTACTCGAGCCCAACATTGAACGATCTAAGGAGACTTTAAAACCCAAAGGGACTGGAAATAGGCACCACGTTGGTGTTCCAAACTAGGATAAATTTTCATGTCTTTACTTTATGTTCAATTATTTGTTTGCTTAATTTCTTTTAAATATAATGTATTTTGTGAAGTGTACTAATCTACGGGCGAGTCGACTGTGAAGAGTCAGTAGTCAACTCATAAAAATTTTTTCAATTCACCCCCCTCTTGAATCTCATGTGGGTCTAGTGTTACCCCTTGAACAAGCCCTAATGCGTGTAGCTACACGAACCGGACATATCATAGATGGTTGGGGATTCCCATTTACCCCATAAGGTTTTCATTATATAATCACTTGGCGGATTCCTATGTAGCCCGCAAGGTTTTTAAAACCACCCATAACTATTTAACCATTTATACCATGCATTAGTTTTAAGAAATAAGTCCAACCAAACACTTTGGGGATTCCATTGTACCCCTAATTCAAATTTCCATCTTTCTCATAACTACTTACCAATTTTACAATACAAGATTGGGGTCATAACCACTTCAAAAGTCAAAAGTTTAGAGAAAGGTACCATTATTAAATTCTACCACCATACCATGAATTCATATGCTCAGAACCATATTTAAAACATAGAGAACCATAATTAAACCATGGAAAAACATTATTCAACAATAAGCATTTATAACCCCAACCTTTATTTCAAAACCATAATAATACTATGAAAGCCATACATTAAAACATGTGCTTTAAGTAAAATAACAATGAGGTAGGAGTACATGCCTAAAATACCAATATATTTGGAAGAAATTGCACCCTTAGAACCCTAGATGACCACTTTATTTGAAACACTAGCCTTAGCTTGAACAGAGAGTTTGAGAGTATTTTATTTGGAATGATGTGTTATGAGGTCTTAAAGGAAGTTTTAAGTCATGGTATCAAAGATACTTAAAGTTGAAAATGTCCAGAATGACCCTAATATAATACTGTATAAAGCCATCCTTTGTTATGAGTTGATCTATTGACTTGTCACCACATCATACGACTCATAGCCTTGTGTCGTAGCCTAGATAGTAAGTTGGACACCCATATACTGTCCACCTAATGACTGTATGATCCCACTCATAACTTGACCTTATGACCCATAGGGTCTAGTCATGACCAACATAAAACCCAAATAAGTCAGACACTAGATAGCCTTCGACTTCACTTCACGACTTATAACCTGTCCTCATGGATCCTAGTGAGCCACTCGTACTAAGAGCAAAGTTAAGCCACTAAGTTACTAATTTGGTTAAGGTTTATCCTAGCATCATTTTACCATCCTGAATGACTCATTACCACCAAGTCGTAACCAAGATAGAAAACCCAACCACCATCTACTGAAGACCCTACGACTAGAGCCGCCTGACCCATCAAGACACCATATAACTCATATGGTCAAGTCATAATCAAGGCACTGAGATCAAAGCTTAGGAAATTTCCAAGGGCCAAAAATTAAGGTGTTTTAGGCTTTTTCTTTATTTTATCCCTCATGGGTCTTGCTCTTTATTATTGATATTAATGTGGATATTATGAGGATGCCCAGCAAGGTTGGATAATACTATGATGATACGATAATGCCGAACAAGGCCAGAGGATAGTATAATGATATGGTGATACCCAATTCAGCTGGAGGATATTTTGATCATTTGATGATATCCGACAAGGTCAAGGATACTATAATGCTATGATAATACCCATCAAGGCCAAAGGATGATTATGATGATAAGAATATACTCGACAAGGTCGGAGTATGATTATTGATGTGCCTATGAGTATATCTATCGGTTTGAGTCAGGCTAACCCTACATATGGAAACTATATCTTATTTATGCTCAAGTGTAGCTGGGTATAATATTGATGTTAGAGATGTCAGCCTTAGTTTTCTGGCGATAAAGGTATAAAGTGGTATAATTGTTGACTTAAGGTTGAAAACATGATTAGTGATGAATATTAATTAAGATGTTAATAATGACTTATGGATAGTTGGACCTTAGCAATAATAAGTACTAGTGGTATTGATGACTAGTAATTATGATGATTAAAATATAATAATGTTTAGCGCAAATAAAGACTTATAGCAATGATGATTAGTTGATAATAATGTTTTAGTCGATGATGATGACTAGTTGCCAAATGAGAATTATGGATTAGTGATGCTAGTTACTAAATGGCATTTAGTCAATAAATTAAATAGTGAATAATTGGTGATTAGTGGTTATTAGATCAATGGTGATTAGTGAGTTTGTGATGGCTAGAAACAAATATTGGCTAGTTGATAAATATGGCTTAGTAATGAATATTAGCTATGTGCTAGTTATTGACTAGTTGTTGACCCATGAATAGTGATCATATGGTGAATAGTGTATAGATAATAATTAGAAGTATATGATGACTAGTGAGTAATTAGATTAGTAAATAAGTATTGGCTAGTTAATAAGGAGCTATTAGTGTGTATCGATGATATAGTTGTCTAAATGATTGTATTGTTATAGTTATGCATATATTGTCATAAGTTTTTTAATTATGAATATTGATGATTATTAAGGAAGGTTGATTAACTTCCGATTGATGATAATTGTGGAATAATAAATTGATCAATTGATAGTAAGCGTGGAATGACAGTTGAATAATGATAGAGTTTGACTAAGTTGTTGATTAGATTCCCTTACATTTCTCTTAGGTGTACTCTCACGTAGTATGGGACCCTATGATGAGTTCTTTACTTTACGCACCAGTTGGCGTATGAGAGCCAACTTTGTACTTGTGATTTATTATGTTGATGCTTTATGATAAATTATTATTCCAATTTGTCCAATTCTTATGTACATGAGCGACTTCCAATATTTATTACTTGTTATATACAACGATATTGGCATGTGTTGATGCCTTATGTTATACTATTATTCCATTTTGGTTACTTATTATATACAGTGATGATGGAGATAATTTAGGTTCGATTCTGTACCTTGACTTAGTTACGATTATCTTGCATTATATTATCTTTATATTATGACTTAGCTTAGTTGGTCGATGATGCCTACTAAGTACCCATTGTTTTGGAACTCATACTATACTTTTGTATCCTACAAATTATAGTGTAAGTTATCTTTGTTGATGTGTGTGTGTCGTGTGGAGAAGCTATAGTTCAGAGACTTAGAGTGGATCCTGACATTTGGAGTATTACCTATTCTCTCTTATGTATTAGACTAGTCTCTATGTTGGATTCGGAGATAACTTATATCGGTTTATTCAGTTGAAATTGACTTTATACTCTTGTATGATTAGCAGTTCTTGTACTGATACCAACAGGTTTTGGGATTATATTATGTAATTGCTTTTTTATTTCATCTATTCTGTAATTTTTTTCTTTATAAATTTGGTAGTCCGTTACTAGCCTTTATGAACTATGGGTTGGGTTTTCCTACTAGTGGGTAATAGTAGGCGCCATCATGAACCAAGAAATTGGGTTGTGACATATTAGTATTAGAGCCTAGTCTTCACTGGTGTATTAGTACAAGAGAAAAGAGTTAGTAGGGTCCTATGGATCTGTACGGAGACGCCCGTAACCTATCTTTGGGACGCTACAGGGACATTTTAGGAAATTCACTTATTGACTAATTATCATGGGTCCACATTTCTACGAACCTTGCATAAATTCTTTGACTCTATTTTTTCCTTAATGAATGATGCAAGATGGACGACGTTATCGACAAATGCAGATGAGACTTTAGCGTGCTTTTCTAGAGTTTTAGCGCAATGCCAAACTAGAGAGTAATAGATGGATATCAAAGATTTTCAGCATCATCCTAAATGATTTGGGGTCAACTTAGGCTCCAGTTGAGCTTGTGACTACTTTTCCCTTTGAGGTTCAACATTGGGGATTCGAGTCATGAATGTAGATCCTTCTTATCCATGGATAACATTCAAGTCATAGACAGTTCTTAAGCTAGAGTTGGATAGGTTGGAGTTCATCAGAGTTCTTGACTAGTTTCTGAGTATGATATTGGGTTTCTTGAGTGGGCCAGGCATATTCTATGCTATATCTTTTAGAGCAAGACTTGGTTCTTGGATTTGTTGAAGGACTAGAATTTCCACTCTGTTTAGTGTCGGAGCATATGATAGCAGTTAGATCTGGTTTCTCTCAAGTTGAGGATTATGTGAGGGCCATAAAGAGAGCTATAATACCCCTAATTTTTTCAAGATCTAGACCTCTTAAAAAATAGGCCATGAAATTAGCTTTCCAAAGCTTCAAGTCTCACCTTAATCTGATATCATGGCAAAGAGTTGTGGAAAGTTTCCCTTAAGGACCTGATACACTACTATAACTATAACTCGAGAAATGATTCATAACCACTTGTGATGATTCATCACGAGTGAGTTGTAGTCACAATAGTTTGTTGGCAAAGACCTACTTTAGTGGTTATGAGTCAAGCATACAACTCATAGTCTGACATTACCAGTCGTATAGGGGACTCGTAGCTTGACCAGTGAGTGAACCATAAACTCAACCTCATACTATGACTCCACTTAACGATTCAAAGATAGTCCCAATGAGTCATAGGATGGTGAGTCGTAGTCAAGATAGTGAAGGCCCCAGCCTCTGAGCTTTAGCCTATGACTCAAACTATGACTCGTAACTAGTCGTGATGAGTTATAGTATGAGTCATAATGACTAGGGATAGATTCTTGTTCGATTTTCCAGGGACTTTTAATTTTTTTCCCACTCTTTTTAAATCCTAACCCACATTGTTTATGCTTTCTAAAGGGGGGTTATAAAAGACCCACAACCCCCAAAAATTCCATCATTTATCATAATTTAACTTTGAGAAAACAAAAGAAGCGGTTTCCTTCCCCCTTAAGAGCAAATTAGGATTTCTCAAAGAACAAGACCAATATCAAGGATTTCACCAAAGCTTCAGGTATGTGGGATGTTTATCAATGGGTCCTTTCCGCCTACTGAGTCCCAAGAATTCGCTACTTTTACAAGTATAAACTCCTTTTCCCCAATTGGTGAAATTTCATATAGATTATAATTTTATAAATTTCTTCTCAATTGCTTTTATTTTAAACCAGGAAAATATATTCCTTCATAATAATGGTGCTTCCATATGTTTGATAATGCAACCCACTTCATGATTACTTATTGAAACATGGGTCAGTATTATGATTTTCCTACACCATGGATTGCTTAATATATGCCAAGATCAGTTGTAATAGATAGTCACTGCCAGAAAATACCCCTATTGCAACAAAACTTTTGGCAACGGTTGGAAAAATATTTCTATAGACTGCCTATTGTGATGGTTCCAACCGTTGTAAAAATAATTTGTTCTAATAGACCTATTTGATGATTTAACCATTGCAGTTGTCATAAAACCGTTGCATTAGACCACCCTATAGCAACGGTTTCCAAAACCATTGTGATAGAGTTAGCTAAGGCAACGGTTTCCTCCCTATTGCATCAGTTTTACTATCTATCTATCTATATATTTGTCTACCAAAAAAATAGTGTCCGATATCATCCACCACAAAGCAAAGTTTCCTAGCTCCGACTACCACAAAAAAGTAGAACTTTAGCTCCGACCGCCATTGATATTCATCTCCAACTTCTCATTTTCAACATCTCTCTCAATCTCTCTCCATCCTTAGCCACTCTATTCGACCTTTTGAGTTTTCTTTCACCCCAAATCTGTCATATTTCACCCAAGAAGTGGTAAAAAGGCACACTTGCTCTGACTACCACTTCAATTTCTGAGCAAATTTGGGGTTTCTTCTAATTTGTTGATTTTAAGGTTAGTTTAGTATTCTAATTGATAATTTTGACCTAATTTATTGAGTTTTTATTTTGGGGTTTTCTTTTCCTTCACTTTGATTGTTGACCTAATTTGTTAATTTTGGGATTTTGATCGTCTTATCTTGCTTAATTATTTGCTAAATCCCCTTTATGTAGATGACCTTCTTGTAAAATATATGAAAATTTAATATTCTTTGTGAGGCACAGAAATGGCCCAGCAATGAGGCAATACTGGAAGGAAAATATAATTTGTGGTTTACTGTAGGCTCATCGAGCATTGGATTGAAGGATAAAATTACTGTTTCAGTACATTTAGTAAGTGCTCACTCTCTATCAGGTGCTTCTAGTTTGACTGCTCAAATGGCTCTAACCTTTTTGTATTAGTAGCTCTTCTGCAATACTCTTTATTTAGCGGGCAAAGATGACATGAATATTAGCTTCCGGTACTTAAGCCTCCGGGTAGAAAGCTTTTATACTGAAAAGGATTCTTCAATTATTGACACAGTACAATAATTCACTGGATATTTAATTTTTACTTTATTTTGTGGTAGTATGGCGGCGGACTTGAGTAAAAGATGTGTTACCAAAAATGCATATTATCTTTCTTCATAGTTAAAGTCCTTGTTCACACATCTGAAAATGTGCTTCACTTGATTTTGATATTCCATTTATCTACCAGGAGCTGCTAGGCTCCCAAGGTTTCATGTGTACGATGGAAGTGGAGGAGAGAAACAACTTCCCTTATTGCAGACATATGGTCAAGCGTGACTTCTATCAACGTTACATATGGTGGTGTATCTGGTTAAAAACACATTTCTTATGAATCATATGATCTCGTCTTGTAGGCATATCATTGATCCTGAGTACCTACATAGTGAAATCAGATCTTGCTTCAAAGACTTGTTAGTGCAGCCGACGAATCTTTTAAATATAAAAAATTTGTTATTGCAACTGGATCCACTGTGAGTCTCTTGGAAATTTGGTTGTGTTGTATATATTTACTTTTCGGCATTTGTCATTACATGAACTTTTTTTATGTCTATTCAGATTTTGAAGTTGTCAAATTTTGGTGTACAAGGTGCCGATTCCAAGAACATCTTGTACTTGAGAGAAATCAATGATGCTACTAAGATTATGGAGGCATTAAAAGTTAACAAAAATGCAAAGGCCGTAGTTGTTGGAGGAGGGTACGTTGGTCTCGAGCTTACTATTGTACTAAGAATGAACAATATTGAAGTCGATATGGTTTATCTAGAACTGTGGTGCAGTAAGTAAATTGCTTCTAGTTCACATACTGTACGTATAACATGCAACGTTGAACTGTTTCATGGTAGTCCTTTTGCTTTTTGCAGTGCCTCAGCTTTTCACCGAGGGCATAGTTGTATTCTATGAAGGTTATTATAAGAAAAAAGGGAGTTAATATCAGAAGTTATTACTCCTTAAAACAGAATATCATGCTCTTGTTCTCTATGCAGCTATATAGATATCCATTCTCTTTAATATAGATATCCAATCTCTTTACTATCAAGTTAACAAATATCACAAGGTGTATAGTAAAAGTACAATTAATATAAGAACCTTTTTTCAACTTTTGTCATCTTGTTAATTGATTGTTTAGTGGTTGAACTTCTTAATTACTTAAAATATTTAAACCAAAGTACACATGAATTTAGTAAAATTGGCAAGCAAAAAATTGTTGATTGTTCACAAACTTACATATAAGTATAAATTTTGTTACAACGTAGATACAGAAGGAAATCAGTGAGAGGATAGACAATGTAGAGAGTTTTAGAAGAGCTATGAGATGCTTGTATTTAATAATAATACATTGTAAATAGATTTAGTTTCTTTGTTTTTTTTCTATTTTGCGTTCTTGAGGATGAAACAACCTCTCTTCCTCTATGAGGTAGTGGTATATGGTCTGCATACACTCTATTGCAAAAATGTAAGGTAAGACTGTAATACACTCTAGTGGTATAATCCATATGCATGTGGAAACAGTCAGCCTATTGCAAAAATATAACATAAGAATGTATACAAAAAATACTTGTGGTTCAATTTTTCTCCAGACCCTGCATATAGCAGAAGCCTTAGTACAATGAACTGCTCTTTTAACATTGTTTGAGATAGAATAACAACAACAAAACTTTTCTACTATTACTCCACCAGCCTAGACTCCAGTCAATACCACTATCTCAATAATAATTAGTATGCTTTAACAATATATAAAAATTAAAACTACCTGTGCTATATATAAGCTTAAATACTCAATTAAGTCAGTCATTAGCTTAAATTATGTATTTCCTTTACTTACCAGATCAAGCAACCTTTTTAATTAATATAAATTATTGTGACTGGTGAGTGCTACATTAATCAATTAAACATATGCCATGTGCAGCATGCAAGCTTCTTCGTAGATGATGCACTAGGGATTGCATTTTGTTGCCTCACTTTCCCTCTGCTAAACCAAATAAATTTATTGCTATTCATCGTATTTTTGGTGCTAGCAACATCAGCAAAATATTACAAGTACATAATTCATAGTTTTTAATACAGTATATCCTTTCTCTTCTTTTTTTATTCTCTTTGGAATGATGGTGGAATTTCTACATGACATGATGCAGTTTCTAATTATCCAGGGCATTACATTAGGTAGAAAGTTGTGAAGGAAACTGATTGTGGTAGTTTATCTTGTTTACTCTTCATTCCAGCTTGCCTGTGGCGATTAGCTGGATCTACTGCTGCATTGTTCACAACTCCATTCGATGTTGTCAAGAAAAGATTACAGACACAAGTTATTCATCCGATGTGTTCCCTTTATGTCAGTATGTCATATAGTTTTCTTGAAACTAGGATCAATTTAAAGTATTCAGAAAGCATTCTATTTCTGTGTTTCATATCCTTTTTTAATATTTAACTAATTGCTAATGAGAAACTGATTTAAGACTGGTATGAGTGCCTTTGGAAAGCTTCATCTTCTGTACTCCTTGTCTTCTGCTTTACACTATTTGGATGACTGATTTGTATAGTTCCTAAGAAAGTCTTGGTCATGCAGATTCCTGGATCCAGGACTTATTTTGGTGTATTTGGCATACTTCAAGAAATAGGGAAGCTCAAAGCTCTGAATGCAGTTGGTATGGTGCCATACCTATTCTTATCTTTCTCAATGCTGCAGTTGGTATGGTGCCATACCTATTCTTAGCTTACTTACTTGCTTTCCTGTTCTATGTATTTAATCTGGATTGCTTATGATTCTCGATTGCCATTGGTCCTTTCTATTGCAGTTGCTATCTCATCTGCTATTCAAATGCTTTGCAGTGCAAGTGTATGTAGTTAAATTAATTCTTAAAATTGATTAACAGCCACCCAACCCCATTTTTATAGATAGAAAGTCACTGCTAGTTTTGAAAATGCCTTCTGGCCTTCTGGAACCTTCTCTATCATATCATCTACTATTCAAATGCTTTACAATACAAATATATGTACTTAAATTAGTTCTTAAAATGGATTAACAGCCTCCCAACCCCATCTTTATAGATAGAAAGTCACTGCTAGTTTTGAAAATGCCTTTTGAAACCTTGTCTATCTGCGTTCTAGAACCTTGTCTATCATACTATTCCCTAAATGCTCAAGTTTTAATGAGATTACATATGACCGGTATTTGTTCTATTCTTTCCGTTGGACTTTTCTATAGTTTTTTTCATATAGAATTTAAACAACAATTGGCTATATATTGTCTTATATTAGCATAATAGTGATTCTGCATTTCACTATCTTGGACCTGTTTTAAGTCTGGTTAATTTTTTCACATTATTTAGGCACATAGTGACCTAGCTCATGATGTAGTTTGCAAATCCTTAGTTTTGTTGAAAAATGGGAAAGATCCAAAGAAACCATTTCTTCCTCTAGATAAGACTGCGAAAAAGATCCTCGTTGATGGAGCTCATGCTGATGATCTTGGATTCCCATGTGTAGGATGGACAACTACATGGACAGGACTCAGTGGAAGAATCACAGTTCGTAAGCAGTGTCTGATTACAAGTCTCTCCCTAACATGATTATAGGCAATACATTATCAAGAGAGTTCAGTAACCATACAATACTAATCAAAATCCAAAGTCCCATTTCTCACTTGGTAGGTATATATTCTTTAGTTTCTTGTGTAGACTATGCAACTGAATCTAAAAGTTCTACTAAAATTATATGTCAAAACATTTTTGTAGTGTCCTGGAGAATGTGCCAGAAACTATAGTTGCCCTTATAACTGAGAAAGGTAATTCTCTAACTATTGTTTATATAATTCCTTATTATCCTTATTCTTGGATATAATTAACAGTATAACAACTTGTTTTTTTCTCTTAAGTAATCAACAAGTTTACTGGTTATGCTTCTATAGTTATTTATGTGTTGAGTTATGCGTGAAGTGCCTATTTTAGTAAACCACCTTATAACCATTAAAGCCATGAAGTACCACCATTTAAATCCTAATCTATACGCAAAACTAACGGCCACCATTAAGTAAACAATCTTATAACCTTAACAACCACAGTTTAACCTTATAACCTTAACGGCCACTATTTAACCTTATAACCACTGTTAAGTAAACAACCTTATATTAGTAAAAAACCTTATGACCTTATAACCTTAACGACCACCGTTTAATCTTATAACCTATATTAGTAAACAACCTTAACGGCCACTGTTTAACCTTATAACTATATAACCTTAACGGCCATCGTTTAACTTTATAACCACCGTTAAGTAAACAACCTTATATTAGTAAACAAACTTATAACCTTATAACCTTAACATTCACCATTTAAACTTATAACCTTATATTAGTAAACAACCTTATAATCTTAACTGCCATCGTTTAACCTTATAACCTTGTATTTCTTTCAAACCATGATTGGTTGATTTGCCTCATCACTAGCTAACTTATATGTGGTATTTTGTTACGGAATAGTCCTTTTTATGTTGTTATTTAAGTGCTAATTTATATTATTTATTCTCTTTTTATAGGTGTCCAAAATGAAGAAAGAGGGGAAGAAAATGTTGAAGACATTGACCATAGAAAATTTTTGGGTTGTGGATAAATGCTATAATATCAATAGTTTTGTGTTGAATTTTTTGAGACTTATCATGACTTGAACTTGCTAGTATGTAAAAACTTAACTAAGCATTTGGACTTGATTAGATTTAACTTTTGGGTTTAAATTACTAGCTTGTTGCATATTTTGAATTTTGAGATTATTAATGAATGATTTTGTTTTGTGATGTGTATATATTGTGTTAGCACAGAATAACACTAGGTAGTCAAAAAGTGTTGCAATAGAATAAGAAAAGCATCACAATAGATGCTATTGCAATGGTTCATCTATTGCAACGGTTACTAACCGTTGCAATGGCATCTATTGTGACGGTTTGTAACCGTTGTTATAGATGAAAATAGGTGTCTCAATATGTCAAAAAATAACCGTCGCAATAGGTCTATCTATGGTGACGGCTGTCAGAAACCGTCAACATAGATCTACCTATGGCGACAGTTTAGACAACCATCACAGAAACCATTGCAATAGACCTATCACAACGCCCACCTATGGGATGCTTGTACAACTATTGCGATAGGTCTATGGCAATGGTTTTTTCATCTATTGTAATCGTTTTAGAACAATCACCATAGATCTAATTTTTAGTAGTGAGTGCTGGTGGGTTATGAACACCTGATACCTAGGTAAATCATGCACGTTACAGTTTTCAGGTTATATGCCATTCAGAGTATGCTTGTAATCTTTAAATTTATGATATATTCATAATGAGAACTTATCAGTACTAAATCATGTTAAATGAATATCCATACCATTGTGATTCAGTTGGGAGACACTGACTGAACACAAGGATGGCGGCTCCCCCTTCAGTTAGGCATGAGTTGTTAGTAGTAGTCCCTAAGTTCCAGACCTACGGTGCCACCCTAGATTTTGAGGGTTCCCTACTAGTAAGAGAATGACACCCTTATCCTTTACGACATCCAATTAGTGGAGCCGTACTAGCTAGTTTTAGTACCCATGGCATGATATTGACACCCTTCCAACTAGGTTTACAGGTTTGACCCCGATCGACTCAGATTGGGGCATTTCTGTTAAATGTTGGCTCCCACAGTCTCAGTTTAGTATTCAGATTATGCAAGTTTTGTTTTGCATGACCAAATGTCCAGTATATTATTTATTTAGTTAAACAAATATATATATTATTTCAGTACATGCTTTACTTAGTCTTCCATTCGAATTATGTGTTCATGCATTCATACTCAGTACCATTCTATATTTATACATATCAGATAGTCCTTATCTCACATACCATTACATTTAAAGTACTGATTGCATACTCTCTTTTGTGTTATGTTCTCTTGTAACATAGGTTCGAACACTCAGTTCCCCGATCATACTTAGGCAGTTCACGTGCCACTCAGCTGCAGTATTGATGAGTCCTCATCAGTCAAAGACTAATTATATTACTTACTATGCTTTCTAGTATTTTAGTTCATGTTTATTTTTAGTAGTCAGAGTTAGTTGGGGACCTGTCTCATGAACTCATCATGTTTAGATGGTTTTAGATAGTCAGTCAATTAGTTATGTTTTTTGGTAATTTGTTTAAGACAGATTTACTATTGACATGACTATTTAAACATTTATTTAATGACTTTCACAAAATATTTTATTATTTTCCTTTAGCATTTATAGCTTGTGCCAGATTATGGGTTAGCTTGGGGTCACCCGTGGCCTTAAGTAGCATGTTACGATTAGGGGGCACCCTGGGTCATGAAAAACTTTTTATTAGAGCATAAGGTTTAAAGTGTCCTAGGGTTTTTAAAAGCCATGTTAGGTTTCCTAGCCACACTTATGGGCGAGCGTCTATAAGATATTTTAGGAAATTTTCCCTTCTTTCAGTATTCATGTCATCTGTAGAGCGTAATGTCTATTAAATTTCCCTTTTCTAACTAGTCCTTCATCCATTTATTGAAAGTGCCTCCTAGAAAGAATAACAGAAGAAGGAATAGGGACTAGCCCACAACTCCACCTGATCAGGAAGACTCTCTAAACAAACATGTCTCCCATACAAAATTCAAGGCCACTTTCACAATTTTGGCCAAGTTTATGGCTGCTCTGAATAACCAACAAGCTGTTTCTCCAGCCAATCCAATAGTGAATACGACAACTGCTAGGATCCATGACTTTACTCTAATGAACCCTCCAGTGTTCTCTAGATCCTAGTCTGAGGAGTATCCATAAGAGTTTCTTGACTTATGAAGAAAGTGACTTATCATGGGTGTCACTTCCAGTGAGAGTGCTGAATTAGCTGCTTACTAGTTGCAAAGGGTAGCTCATACTTGGGTGAAGCAATGAAAGGAGGATAGAGGTTCCGATACAAGGCCTATAAAGTGGGATGAGTTTGCTACTTCTTTCTTAGACTTATTTTTCCTACTCGAGTTGAGGGAGGCTAGAGTGTAAGAGTCTATGGTGTAAGGTATGCTCTGACTATGGTGCCCGATGGTAGGGCCAGAATAAGTATGTTTATGTCAGGAGTTTTAGAAGAGGTAGTCAAAGAGTGCAGAACAGCTATGCTGATTAAAGAGATGGATCTCTCTAGGCTGATAGTTCATGCTCAGAAGATTGAGAAAGAAAAGTTTAAAGAAAGGGAAAGGGGGAATAAGAGGGCCGATAAGAAAAGTTTAAAGAAAGGGAAAGGGGGAATAAGAGGGCCAGCATCGGCAGTTTTAACTTTTTTCAGCAAAGGTCTGATTATGGGAATCATTTTCAGTTTTTCCATAAACTTTCATCCTGTCCCATTCTTTTGTCAGTGCTCTATGGCCAAAGTTTTTGCTAGATGTTTGTGAATAGATCGCTTGGCTCTAAGTCTCAGGGTAATGTGAATAGTATCTACACTAATCTAGTCTGCAAGAGATATGGTAAGAATCATAAAGGTAATTATATGACTGATAGTTATGCATGTTTTGGGTATGGCAAGACAGGACACATGATAAAGGATTGCCCAATGGGTATGTGGAAGGGCAGTAATAATTGTTAGTAGGGCCAGACTAATTCTTTAGCAGCACCAATAAGTTGCCCTACTCAGCAGGGTGCCACTTCTAATGTAACTAGTGGACAGTACTAGAACTGACTCTATGCCCTCTAGACACGTCAGGATCAGGAAATTTCTCCTGATGTGGTTAATGTTACGTAACAAGTATTTCACCTTCATATTTATTGCACCAGGGTTCTACTCTTAGCCTATTTTTGTTTGCTTTGGTGATGGATGTGTCGATGCGTCATATTCAAGAAGATGTGCATTGGTGTATGCTTTTTACAAATGATGTATTTTTTACTGATGACACGTGGGGGTGTGTGAATGATAAATTAGATGTGTGGAGACATACCCTTGAGTATAAAGGGTTCAGGTTGAGTAGGAGCAAGACAGAATATTTGGAATACAAGTTTAATGATATGAGGCAGGAAAACAAGGTGGTAGTAAGATTGGATTCCTAGATGGTGTGTAAGAGGGATAGTGTCGAGTATCTTAGGTATATAATTAGGAGAATGGTAAGATTGATGAGGATGTCTCTCACCTTATTGGGGTGGGACGGATGAAGTGAAAGCTTGCCTCGGGGGTATTATGTGATATGAAGGTGCCGCCCAAGCTTAAAGGCAAATTCTATAGAGTAGCCATCCATCTGGCCATGTTGTATGGAGCGAAATATTGGCTAATCAAGAAATCTCAAATTCAAAAATTAAAAGTGGCAGAAATACAGATATTGCATTGGATGTGTGGGCTTAATAGGGGTGATAGAGTTTGAAATGAGATTATTCGAGAAAAGGTTAGAGTGGCTTCAGTTTTGGACAAGATATGGAAAATACAATTAAGATGGTTTGGGAATGTAATGAGGAGGGGTACGGATGCCCCGGTTTGTAGGTATGAGAAGCTTGCTATGGATGGTTTCAGGTGGGGTAGGGGTAGGCTGAAGAAATTATGGAGAGACGTAATCAGGAAGGACATTGAGCAGTTACAGCTCATTGAGGACATGACCCTAGATAGGAAGATCTGGAGGACACGAATTAGGATAGAAGGCTAGTTCCAGTTTGAGTCATTGGGGTAGGGCATTACTTGGTAGATGTATTATTCTTGCTAGGACACTTTGTTGCATGATTTATTATGAGTTTGTTTACTATTCTTAGTTTATTATTCCTTGTGGGTGGCGTATTTATGTCTTGACATCTTGTTCCATGTTTTATTAAGTATTTGTTTATTATTCCTTGTCTTGAGCCGAAGGTCTATCGGAAACAACCTTTCTACTTCTCCTGAAGTAGTGGTATGGACTGCGTACATCTTACCCCGCCCAGACCCTACTATGTAGGAATACACTGGGTTTGTTATTGCTATTGTTGTTTATGCATTATTAGACCCAGAAGCTTCACTTTCCTTCATGAATCCTAATATAGCCATAGATTTTGGCATCAGTCCAAAAAACCTCGCAGAACCCTTCTCCGTGTCTACTAAAGTTAGTAATTCTATCATAGCCAGATAGGTATACAGAAATTACCCGATCATAGTGTATCATAAAGTTACCTCAGTAGACCGTGTAGAATTAGAAATAACCGACTTTGATGTCATTCTTGACATAGATTGGCTCTACTCCTGCTATGCCTAAGTTGATTGTAGAAATAGAATCATCCAGTTCTGGTTTCTGAATAAGTCGGTCATAAAATAGAGGGGCAGTGCCTCAATACCTATAAGTCGATTAGTCTCTTACCATAAGGCACGGAAGATGATCTCTAAGGGTTGTATTTCTCTGCTTATTTGAGTCAAGGACTAAAGTTCCAAAATTCTAAGTCTTGAGTCATTTCTAGTAGTTAGTGAGTTTCCAAAAGCACTTTTTGAAGATCTGCCCAAAGCTCTTTCTGAGAGAAAATCGACTTCGGAATAGATCTCCTCCCATATACCCAACCTATTTCAATTCTACCTTATAGAATGGTTCCAGTCGAGCTTAAGGAATTGAAAAAATATTTGAAAGATCTATTAGATAAGTATTTCATCAGGTGTAGTGTTTCCCCATAGGGTGCTCCAATTCTATTCGTGCATAAAAAGGATATCTCTCTCAGAATGTGAATCGACTACCTTTAATTGAACAAAGTCACAATCAAGAATAAGTACACTCTACCCAGGATTAATGACTTTTTCAACCAACTTCAGGGAGCAAAATTCTCTAAGATAGGCCTCCGATTTGGCTATCACCAGCTCAGATTCAAAGAATATGACATTCTGAAGACAACCTTCAGAACTCAGTATAGTCACTTTAAATTTGTAGTTATGTCTTCTGGACTAACAAATGCCCCTACAACTTTCATGGACATGATGAACATAGTGTTCAAGAAGTATCTGGACATGTTCATCATAGTCTTCATAGATGTCATTCTTGTCTACTCTTGTAGTGAAGGCGATCATGCAGACCATCTAAGGAATATTTGGTAGACCCTTGAAGATCATCAATTATTTGCTAAGTTTAGTAACTGTGAATTTAGGTTGAGATTAGTAGACTTTTTTGATCACATCATTTTTGGTGATGGCATTAGATTTGATCTTTAAAAGACTAAAGCAGTAAGAAACTAGCCCAGACCTCTCTCTCCATTAGATATTAGGAGTTTCTTAGGTATTTTCGGTTACTATAGATAGTTTGTTGAGGGATTCTCTTCTATTAATTCTCCTATGTCTAGACTGACTCAGAAGAAAGGTAAGTTTTAGTGGTCATATTCCTATGAGAAGTATTTTCAGAAGTTGAAGACTCGACTCACTTCCACTCTAGTATTGACTCTACCTGAAGGTTTGGATGGGTTTGTAGTTTATTGTGATGCTTCTATGGTTGGTCTTGGATGTGTGTTGATACAGCGAGTCAAGGCTATAGCCTATTCTCTAGATAGGTTAAACCTTATTAGAGAAATTACCCAACTCATGATCTTATTTTGGCAGAGGTTGTCTTTGCCTTAAAGATTTGGAGGCATTAGCTATATGGGGTTCATGTTGATGTGTTCACCGATAAAAAGAGATTACAATATGTGTTCACATAGAAAGACCTAAATCATTATTAGAGAAGGTGGCTTGAATTGTTGAAAGACTATGATATGAGTGTGTTGTATCATATGGTTAAGGCTAATATTTTGGTTGATGCCTTTAGCAAGTTGTCTGTGAGATGTGTTGCTTATGTTGTAGATGATAAGAAGGAGATAGTTTGCGAGGTCCATCAGCTGGTTAGATTGGGTGTTCAGTTGGTTGATTTAGCCAAAGGTAGTATTTGGGTTCAGAATACCTCAAAATCTTCTCTAGTTTCTGAGGTAAAAGAAAAGCAGTATAGAGATCCTATTCTGGTTAAGTTGAAAGAGGCAGTTTGGGATCAGAAAATCAAGGTTTTCTCCCAAGAGGGAGATGGTGTACTTTGTTGTCAGGGCAGGTTTTTCATTCTGAAAATAGATGGTTTGAGTCAACAAATGTTAGCTAAAGAACATGGTTCATATTATTCTATCCATTGGAGAGCCACTAAGATTACTACAGTTTATGAGAAGTCTATTGGTGGAATTGTATAAAAATGGATATTGCAAAATTCATGGTTAAGTGTCCTAATATTCAGTAGGTTAACGTTTAACATCAGATACCTAGTGGTATGCTTCAAGAGTTTAGCCATCCCACTTTGAAGTGAGAAGTGGTGAATATGGATTTTGTTACAAGGTTACCTCATACGCGTCGTCAGCATGATTCAACTTGGGTCATCGTGAATAGAACAACCAAGTCAGCCCATTTCTTGCCAATCCATACTTCATATTTAGCCATAGATTATACCAAACTCTATCTTAGAGTATTGGTGAAATTACATAGGGTTCCATAAACTATCATTTTAGATAGAGGTACTCAGTTTACCTCTCATTTTTGGAATACTTTTTAGAATGGTCTCGATACCTAAGTTCATTTTAGTATATCTTTCCACCCATAGATAGATGGTCAGGAAGAGATGACTATTCAGACCTTAGAGGACATATTGAGGGCTTGTGTTATCAATTGCAATGGTAGTTTGAATGATCACTTACCTTTGATTGAATTTGCCTATAATAACAATTATCATTTATGTATTCAGATGGCTCTATTTGAGGTTTTGTATGGTAGGATTTATAGGTCTCCTATTGGTTAGTTTGAAGCTTGTAAGCTACTTTGATAAGGATAAATTTAGTATTTGAGGTGATGGAAAAGGTTTAATTGATTCATGAAAGGCTAAAAATAGCCCAAAGCCATCAGAAATCCTATATAGACGTGAGGAGAAGAGAGCTTGAATTTGATGTTGGTGACTTTATGTATTTGAAAATTTCACAAATGAAAGAGGTGGAGAGGTTTGGTAAAAAGGGAAAGCTTAGTCCCCGATATGTTAGCTTATATAGGATTTTGAGATATGTTGAGAAGGTAACTTATGAGTTAGAGTTGCCAGCAGAGTTAGCATAAATGCATTTAGTGTTTCATGTCTCTCTGCTAAAGAAATGCCTTGGTGACCCAGATTCAGGAATTTCTTTGGAGAGTGTGGGTGTGGAAGATATCCTCTCCTATAAGGAGGTCTCAGTTGAAATCCTTGATCATCAGATCTGTAGGTTGAGGAATAAGGTGTCTGCCTTGGTTAAGATGCTATAGAGAAATCAGTCTATTGAGAGAGCTACTTGGGAAGCAGAAGCCGATATGTGAACCAAGTATCCCCATCTCTTCTCTACAAATTCAGACTCAGCTTGAGGTAATGGTTTCCTTGAATAAAATCTTTTTTCTATCTCAACTTCTAACCATCTTCTTGTCATAGTATGCATTCATGAGTTTAGTTCAGTCCATGCATCATATTTCAGATTCCAGATATTTAGTCATGATTCAGCTCCTAAATGTTCCGTGCATGATCTCAGTCTTCTTAGTATTCCAGCTCAGTTAGTTTCATTTGAGTAGAATGATCCCAATAGGGAGACATTGTAATACCTCAAATTTTCAAGATCTAGATCTCTTAAAAGATAGTCCACAAAATTATTTTTCCAATGCTTCAAGTCTCACCTTAATCCAATGTTATGGAAAAGAGTTATGGAAAGTTTCACCTAAGGACCTGATACACTGCTATGACTACGACAGAAAATGCGTTGTAGTCATAACAGTGTGTTACCCAAGACCTACTCTAGTGATTACAAGTCCAGCATGCGACTCATAGTCTGACATTAGGAGTTATATAGGGAACTTGTAGCCTGACCAGTGAGTGACCCAGGAACTCAACCTTAGATGATGTCTCCACCTAATGACTCATAGCCAATCCCAATGAGACATAGGGTGGTGAGTCTTAGTTAAGATAGTAAAGGTCCCAGCATTAGATTTCCAACCTACGACTTATACTATGACTCATAACTAGTCGTGAGGAGTCCTAGGATGAGTCATAACGACTGGGAGCACAAATTTTTGTATGATTTTCCAATGGATTTTAAGTATTTTCCCATTCCTTTTAAGGCCTAACCCATGTCGTATAGGATTTATAAAGGGGGTATAAAAGACCCAAAACCCCCCGAAATTCCATCATTTATCATAATTTAACTTAAAGAAATCAAAATAAGTGGTTTCCTTCCCCCTCAAGAGAAAATTAGAGTTTCTCAAAGAACAAGAGCAATCTCAAGAATTTCACCAAATCTTTTACTTCAGGTGTGTGGGATATTTATCAATGGGTGCCTTCCGCCCATTGATTCCCAAGAATTCCCTACTTTTAAAAGTATAAACTCTGTTCCCCCAATTGGTGAAATTTCATATAGATTATGAATTTTATAAATTTCTTCTCCATTGCTTTTCTTTTTAAACTATGAAAATATATTCCCTCACTAATGGTGTTTCCATATGTTTGATAATACAACTGTCCACATCATGATTACTTATTAAAGTATGGGGCATTATTCATGATTTTACTATACTATGGATTGTTCAATATTTGACAAGATCAGTTGTAATAGATAGTGCTGGTCGGTTATGAACATCTATACCTAGGTAAATCATGCATGTTATAGTTTTTAGTTACAATAATTCAGAGCATACTTGTATCGTTAAATTCAGTATATTTTTATAATGAGCACTTATTAGTACCAAATCATGTTAAATAAATATCCATACCAGTGTCATTTAGTTTGGAGTAATACTTCGCACTAAGTGAACACAGGGATGGCAGCTTCCCCGTCAGTTAGGCATGAGTCATTATTAGCAGTCCCTAAACTCTAGACCTATGATAGCACCGTAGATTTTGAGAGGTCCCCCATCTATAGAGGTATGACACCCTCATATTTTGGGACATCAGATTAGTGGATCCATGCCAGCCAGTGTCACTACCCGTGGTAAGGTATAAACACCTTTCTAACTGGGGTTACATGTTGGACCTCGATCAGCTCAGATTTAGGCATGCCAGTTGAATGTTAGATCCCATAGTATTAGTTCAGTATTCAGACTATACTAGTTCAGGTTTGCATGACCAAATGTCCATTCTATCATTTATTAAATTAATCAAATTTATAGATTATTTCAGTATATGGTTTACTTGGTCTTTTATTCAAATTACATGTTCATGCTTTCATACTTAGTACTATTCTATATTTATACATATTAGCTAGTCCTTATCTCACATAAGTACATTCAAAGTACTTATTTCATACTCTTTTTTGTACTATGCCGCCTTATAACATAGGTTTGAATGCTTAGTTCGCCGATCATACTAAGACAGTTCGTGTGCTACTCAGTTACTGAGCTCTCATCAGTCGAGGACTAATTATATTACTTACTACGCTTTCTAATATTTTAGTTCATGTTTATTTTTAATAGTGAGAGTTAGTTTGGGGCCTGTCCTATGAACCCATCATGCTTAGAGATTTTCAGACAGTCAAACAATTAGTTATGTTTTTCGGTAATGTATTTTAGATTCCTTTTTGACTTGACTATTTAAATATTTATCGAATGACTTTCGCACAGTATTTTGCTATTTTCCTTCAGCATTTACAGCTTGTGCCAGATCATAGGTTAGATTGGGTCACACATGGCCTTAAGCACGTGTTACAACTAAGAGGTAGCCTCAGGTCATGACAAGAGCATGTATTGAGACTTATAGAGGTGGCGAAAAGAGGCCATGACATTGGTAAAGATGTATTGGTATTATGTCTGAGAGTTTTTTTTAGTTATGGCTAGATGGGTCATTAGTTCATATAGCTCCCCAGATGTGACTTAGTGATCGGATAGAGTCAACATGTATTCCTTGCCATCCTAAAGTTCTTGAGGTAGGCTATGATTGCTGGAATGATGGTCATTAGCAGTAGAAAGTGCTCTCCGCATTAGTTGTCTAGCCATTTGGGCTTGTTGTGTTGCCCTCTGGGATTTAAGCTTCTGGATATGTTGCTACTGTAGAAAGATCAATTACTAATCTATGGAGTGTCTCCAAAATGGGATTTCTAGTCATTCAGCTCATTGATACTAGCTTTGTGATGACTGTGGAACCTATAGTTAGAGATAGTGGACTTAGTGCCTCAGTTGATGATTCAGTCGGTTGGTCTGATTTTGGACACATTCAGATTTACTCTCTCTTATATCCATCAGACATAAGGTTACGGATTTCACCGTGATTGGTGTTCTTGTTTTTGCATTTATCTTTTTATTATCTGTATTAGAGTTTTCATACCCATTGATAATTATATGCCTTGATGAGTTCGTGTTGGTTATTGTGTTGCTTGTTATTGTTCATGATTATATGACTACCTCTATATCTTACTTCTTTTAGTAGTGGATGGGGTCTATCTGTATTGATTTTTTCTCCCTATGAGTGTAGCTTTTGGGTCCGAGTCCTATTTATATTGGCATATTGGCCTTGTTGTCGCCCCCAAGCGATACATGATAGTGGTGTTCGTTTTGGTAACACCTATCCATTATATTGATGTTGATATTGTTGTTACTCTTTCTATCACTGCGAAAGCTTATCGATGTTATTTGATACTATTATTTCATTTAATTGATCCTCGTTGGGTAGCTGTATAGACTAGTGTTATGCAGTTAAAATTTTCTTTCCATGCAATTCTTATTCAGTGGCTTATGTAGATATAGCCTAATTTGATGATTTCTTTTCCATAACATGATGAGGTTGATTGTTTTTCTTCTTGGTTATCTGTGTTAGATTGATTTGGGGATGTATTGTGGTGGTGATAATGCTTAACACACTCCTATGTTTAAGGGGTAAGGCGATCGTTGTCAATATCCCAAATTGCATTGGGGTCGAATCCACAAGGAATGAAATGCAAATTTCAAGTCCTATGGGAGCTCTAATTACTAAAAGGATACCCGGAATGCATGCAAATACAACATATAATGAAAGTGGGGGGATTTGGTTTGTATCAACTTGTGAGTTAAAACAAGCTATAATGACTCTTTTGATTTAAAAATCAAGTTTGGGGAGAATCTTAGGATTATGTCTTTCTAAAGGTATAAAGTGTGTAGGTTGGAGATGGTTCATCATGATGTCTAGTTGGTGAGTGAGATATAGGCTAGGTTGAAAGTATTTGTGGATAATTTTTCAACTAAACCTCAAAAATTTTATCCATTGGCTCTTTCGAGCACCTAACAAAGAAGATGCCCATGACATGACTTACACTCCATTTACACTTATTTCTAAGATTAAAAAAGGTAGTAAACCACATACTTAATTGTCCACCATTCTCTTATCCCCCTATAGCCTTTTTTCAAGGATGTTATGGGTTCCCATGGGTTCACCTTCATCTCTCTTTCAAGGATGATAAAGGTTTTCTATAGTTTAGAGTTTTCATCCATCAAACCCATTTGGAGATTTGGGGTTTTCACCCACAAATTCCAACTATTAAACTCAAGAAATGGTGAAATCCGTACTCAACAACCAGAAATCATGTAAACACATCAACACCCATACAAAAATATACTTTAGTTCAACATAATCCCAATACTAAATTACTTAGCTACTCATGAAGAAAGTAGAGAAAGATATACCATAAGGATTATCCAAAGCATCCGTCCTTCACAAAACACTAAGAATTCAAGTCTCCATGATTAGTTACAATCTTGCCCAATTAGTGTTCTTGTTTCAAATTCAAAAATATCTATGAGGTAAGCAATACCTAAAGAAGAAAGGGTTTTTGCCTATATAAGGTTTGGGATTCAGCCAAGTGAAAATACAAAACTACCCTGGGTAACATTCCCGCTTAGCCGTGATCGCATGAGGTTGTTTGTGACTGTGATATAGTTCCGCGATTGCGTTCTATTGACCATTTTGACTGAACTTTGGCCCGTAATCAGGGTAACTAGGGCTGATGACTGCTCCAGGTTTTCTGCTGAACTTCTTTGCTTCCACTTGATCTCTTTTGATTCAATCCATATCTTTTTATCTCACCAACTCTATGCCTGGAAAATATGGATATTAGTGCATTAAATCATGATTATGTTTTATTTATTTATACAAAACATAGCAGTGTGCACGAAAGTTGAGTGCAAATAAGTGGTAAAATCACCACTCATCAAAACCCCCAACTTAAAACCTTGCTTTCCCTCAAGCAATCCTACCCTTTATCATGAGACAATTTCACATGTATGCCGATATTCTATTACCCAATGATCATGATGAATTTAACTCAATTATTACCACAAAATCTCTTTACACCTGGGAAAAATAGTTTTGACTACACCCCTCAACATAAAATGGAATATTGAAGGACGGATTAGACTTTAAGGAGAAACCCTGTGACAACTACTAATACTCTAGAAATGACTCACTTCTTGATCTCAACCACATTATACTCCCTTTTGTCTCATTTTTTAGAAGATGAAAAACTCACCCACCTCAACTTGTTCACATACCTTCTCACAAGAATGAAAATTTCACACACCAAGTTATCAACCATGCAACAAGTAATTTTAAGTGCAAACACTCTCTCTCTAAAGAACTCTCAATAATAACAAGTACCATGCCATAGTCTTTCCCCTATTTTTCAATCACCACTACCATGACCATATTTGGTTGGGAATAACGAAGGACTTTTTGGGCTCGTAATGTAGGTTTGGGATAGGGTAGGATATTAATTTAGGACAACAAGTCTAAACCCTCCTTTAACTTTTACATCACACTCCTTTCACTTTTGATACTGGGCCACTTCTTTTCTTTCACTATTGTGCCTACTTTGCCTTGTTGGTTTACCCACTTTTTCTCTCTTTTTTGTGCATAATTCATGCTTTTCTTTCCTTTGTTGGATCTTTTCTTTACTCTAATCATTTTGATTTATTTGCTTAAGCTCGTAGGCACTTTCTATTGACTCTGTGGCCCAACGACACCTCTTTTGATTTTCACCAACCCCAACTTAGTCTTTTAGCCTTAATTTGTATTCTTAAGTTCAAGGAGGATAAGGTTCAAGAAGGGATAATAGAAGTGTCACGACTTACAATGTTTTTCCCAAGGAAAATTACAAAGGCTCAAAGTGGATGAATAAGGATTATATCTATGTATTGGTAGGATTTTTAGGCTAAAGTAGGATTCAAATGTCACAAGGATTGCCTAGGATCATTTTACCAACCAAATATAATCAAGATTTATCCTTGAAAGACTAATAGGGAAAGTTCTTGATGGTACAAGTACACATGAGATATGGAAAAATAAGATCCCACACATAATATATGAATCTCATCGAGGGGGTTCAATTACGCCTCCTTCTTGAGACAAATAATTTCTAAGTCAATTTTTGGAGTCATAAAAAGAGAAAAAGTTTTGTTACAAAGTTTCTCACGTCCCCTTGAGTTTTACAAGAACTTTGGACGGAGGGGGGGGGTGTTTTCTTTGCATTCACACCACACATAATTTGCTAATCATGGAAACAACCCAAGCTTTTGTATCACATTGAGGATTTAATAAGCGTTATCCACCCATATGGCTACTCAGACTTCACCAATGGGTATGAATGTAATCCAAAATCAACAATGCCACAGGTACTTAAACTTCCCTTGTATTTGTGACCTTAGTGCCACGGGTACTTAGACTTCCCCTGCATCCATGACTAAAACCCAATCATGATGCTTTACTCTTAGGAATGTCGTCACTCAGTCTATCATAGGGAAAAGCTCGTCAAGTGATAAAAATAAAATAAAACAACAAACTAGGAACAAAGTAAATAATCCATGCAAATGTGGGCACCATCAAAGTGTCCAAATATTAAAACCAGAATAAAAATAAGAATCATCTAAAGAGTAAAAAAATATATAGAAATATCAATAATACATGCCCAAATTAAATTAATACGGAGATAGGAACCCCTAACTAAAATGGTTGCAGTGTCCCTACTACATAAATAATCAAGGATAAAAGAGATAAAGGTGCTCCCTGAAACTGTATCAAGTTCTGATATCACTCTTAAACTCTACATCATCATCGTTCTCCTTAAGATTGGACCAATCGGTTGAGGCCTAATCATCACTCTCCACCTAGGAGGAATGAAGTCGATCTCGGGGTTGTAAGACCTTCCATAAGTCCTTTACCCCCTTTCATATCTAGTTAAAGAACTCATCACTCTTCGTCTCCCTTATGACTATCTTTTCATATGCAATCCATAGATCTCAATGTGATTCTTCTAAAGGTGAGTAAGCTTTCTCAAGCCTAAAAATGGTAGCTTCTTGCTATTTTTGGTCCTCTCTATAATTCTCATAATCGAACCATGAAATATATGAATGATGAATGGTGGAGAGATATCCCAGTCCCCGGGGAAAATTAGACACAAGATCCTTGATGGTAGCAATATAAACTCTAATATCCTCAAGAGGACCGGGGGTGGATGGCCTATAAAACTCAGGCTTAATACATGCCGACTTCCTTAAGTCCATCTTTTGCTTCTTTCCTTTACTAGGTTCACCATCCCCTTAAATCCTCAAGGGGTAGATGGGGGACCAGGATGCACTCAAGTATCACTAACATACTCCTCAACCCCTTCTCTCCTATAAAGCTCAGTAATCAATAAGGGAAAAAAGAGATGTGTACCACCTTGGTCCTTAAAGTGGTCCATTTCATTGACCATGAGATAACCAACATCCAAAGGAATGTCGTTTAAAATGCAAGAAACCATTCGATCATACATATCTGGGACTTCTATTATGTGGGTGCAAGGGGAGACTCTGCAATATATAATGTACAACTAAATTCGAGCCTCAAAAGTAAAGTCATTCATAGAGATTTTGCTTTTTGTATTCGCCTAAGAGACTTCCTTTTTGGGACACAATATTTCTACCAACCAACTTCCCAACTTATACCCTTTCTCTTTGAATTTCCCCATATCTACATATGGGAGCCCATAAACTTCATTGATTTGCTTCGCCCAAAGTGCATCGTTTGGCCCCGGATCTATATAGTCATGTTGGATGGATCTGAGGAAGAAACTTCACAAATGTTGGCATAGAATTCATGGACCCATTGCTCATTTGCATTGCATGGATCCGAGGCAAAACATCCCCACCCTGTGGCTTTAAGCATGTCATGGAATGCCGGAAGCTTCTCTGGCATATTGTCCAAGCAAATTACTCTCTCCGGGAGTAGCTTTGTCCTTAAAAAATAACTATAGTAATAAGTGTGGCACTTGGGTGCAATGAATCAAATGTGATCATACTTGTCCATGAGATTGAAAGCACTAGGCACACATGATGTTAATCAATGATATATTTATACATAAACAATGCCACATTGTTCACTAAAGCTCATTAGATGGGCACTTGGTGGTGGTTGGTTAAAAATTTGGAGTGCAGTATTTTTGGCATAGTAGGAAATCACCCTCAGTTACCGCGATCGTGGGCCATAACCATATTTACACTACCACAATTGCGGTCCAATGACTGCAATCTAGGTAACTGAGACCAGTTCCCACCAACTTTCTATGTTCAAAATTTCCAAATATTTAGACCATTAGCATGTTCTACAATATGGATTCACATTAAGACCAATGAATAAGGCTATTAGGTGCTCAATTATGCCCTTTTGAATGTAAAACCATTATTGAATACTCATTTGAGCAATATATCAAACACTTGGTGTACATACTCCATTTCACACACATTTTTGGGTACTCAAGACTTCCCCACTTGTGTGCACACCATACTCTAGCAGCTAAACACCACACGAATACCAAGTATGAAAAAATGGGAACATGAGAATCAAAGACTTAGGACCTTTCTACATCATGCATTCTTTAGCGTATTTTTAAAAATCAAAGCATGAATTCAAGGCACCTACTGGATTTGTGATGCAAGAGGAATGCAAGGATGTTATTGGAGAGCTTACAAACTTGGCTAGAAATTAGCCCAATTAGAGAGTAAGATTTAAAAAGGGACTGTGACGAAAATAGGGGATTCAGCTGGTCATATAGATGAAGCAACTGTGGTCGCTGGTAAGTGACTGCGATTTCGGGAACGTGCGTGGATACGATTGTGACCAAGGGCCTGTGATCACGGTAATTGAGAGAATTTTTTCTCCTTTATTTTCCCTTGTTTATCTTAATTCACAAATTGAAAGCTTTCCTTCTGTTCTATTTTTAATACAAAATTTCACACTTTCCCCTTTTATAAACTCATAAAATGCACTCTATAGTGCCATAATACATGGGTAATTGAAATTCCAAAACCAAAATCTAAGCTACAACATCATAAAGAAAGGATACGAGCCACTTTCATGACATTTATGGGTTGCCTTCCACACAGCGCCTTAGTTAACGCCATGGCACGATGTCTTTCTTTTTTATTCTCAAGGCAGGTCCTCAAGCCGCCGTTCATTCACCTCCTCAAATCTCAACATTCACCTGGACACAACTTGAAGCTCCTTAGATTATTTCTTCGTCTTAGAAACCTTGAAAGTGACTTCATCCTCTTGTACCCTAAACTTCATCTCTCCCATTTCTAAGTCGATAGTGTCTTTTTAGGTGGCTAAAAATAGATGACCAAGGATGATGGATACCTCATAGTCCATTTTGATATTCCAATACCACAAAGTCCACTGGGAGTATAAACTTGTCCACTTTGACTAAGACATCAAATAAAATTCCCATCGATCTCTTGATAGACCGATCAGCCATTAAGAGTCACATAGAGGTTAGGGTGGGGGCATCCAATCCAAGCTTCTTGTAGATGAAAAATGGCATGAGGTTGATGCTCACACCAAGGTCGCATAGAGCTTTTGTAAACACATGCATCCCGATAGTATAAGGAATGGTGAAATCTCCTGGGTCATCTTTCTTTTCCACAAGCTTACTATCTATGATAGCACTACACCCATGGGTGACATCAATGGTGTCACCTTCAATGAGCTTTTTTTTGGACACCAACTTTTTCATTAGCTTAGCATATCCTGGGATCTCTTGGATCGCCTTAAGTAATGGGATATTTATCGATAGGCTTCTAAGCTTTGCCATTAATTTTCTCAACTTTTAAACCTCTTTTTTTATGCAATCGTTGAGGTAATTAGGAAGGGGGGACTTGGATTATGGGCCTTGCTTTATTTTGCAGCTTTTCATTCTCAACCACTTATTTGTCAATTTCCTCAGTCCCATTCTCATAATCTTCTTCTTAATTTAAAGGTAAAACCTCATTTGGCTAAGCCATAGGCATCTTCCTACTCAAGTCTCCTTTCAAGTGCTCATCAAGGGTATTTTCACTCCTAGTGACAATTTCTAGGATTTAGCGTCATTCTTTGGATTAGCAATCGTGTCACTAGGGAATCCACCTCTAGGCCTAGAATTTAATTGCGTTAAAATTTTCCCAATTTGGGTCTCTAATTATTTTATGGAGGCAGAGTAGGCCACCATGGTTTGAGAGAGTTGAGAGAAGTCACCTTTTAATTCACAGACCACCTTATCCATACCTTCTACCCTATTCAAAATTCTTTCTAGGACATCCTTGGTTTTAAATTTCTTAGGGTCAATGGAGCTTAACTCTTTGTTTTAGCCCGATCACGGGGAGGCACATAGTGGTCATAATCACACTCTCTATCTCTCCAATCCTTTTCACGCTCTCGGTCCGTCTAACCTTGATTCCCACCTTGCCTTTAATAGGCACAGCGGGAACCCCCCGAGTAGTTTTCTAAATACCAAATCTCCTTATCCAATTTCATCTTCGTAGTATTTTGATGCCATGGAATTTACTATTTTTACGGGTGCACCTATAACATGCTTGGTCAAGAGCTCAAGTTAGGTCATCATCTTTTCTATGGCCTCCTATTTTTCTTTGTCCCGCTGTAGAGGAAGAGCTTATGGGCACTTTGATATCTCGGGTATACCAACCCCAATTTTGTTTTTTCATGTCTCTAAGAAACTCCATTTCCGTATGATGGTGCAACTTCACTAGGGAACCTCCTACCGTATTATCTACCATGATTTTGTTTAGATGATCAAGGTTACGGTAGATGACTTAGAAAAGCATCTTCTTCGGGACCTTGTGATTTGGGCATTATGCTAATTTCCTGTTGAATATCTCCATTACTTCATATAACGACTCTCTATTCAATTTTCCAAAGTTTATGATCTCATCCTACTTTTGAAGCATTTTGGAAGGTGGGAAGTATCGATCAAGAAAAACCTTGGTAAGCTCTTCCCAATAAGTGATTGAATCGGCTGGGAGTGAGCGAAGCCACAAAACTGCCTTGCCCATTGATTCTTGAGTGTTGTAGGCTATGTTGAATGGCGCACACACCTCCACAAAAATTTTCAAGTGAAGATTTGGGTCCTCATAAGCTTGACCCCCATATAGCCCTTTCATTTGTAACATGTGTAGCATGATATTTGTTATATCGAAAACACCATTCCCATAAGTTGGTGGGACACGGATTACACTTGTTTGGCCCGTATCATTGAGTTATCCCTCATCATCAAGAGGGGCATCAAAAGGTCCCGTATGATTATCACTATCACTTATTTCCTTATTTACGCTACGGTCACCTATATAAAATCAAAAATAACAAATAAAGTAAATCACAGCAACCCGGGTATACCCAAGAAATCTATATTCCACTCCTCAGCAACGGCACCATTTTGATAAATCTCAACTTACTCCCATGTTTAAGGGGTAATGCAGTCATTATCGATATCCCAACTCATGTTGGGTCGAATCCATAAGGAGTGAAATACAAATTTCAAGTCCTATGGTGCTCTAATTACTAAAAGGATACCCAGAATGCAAGAAAACACAACATATAATGAAAGTGGGGGGATTTGGTTTGTATTAACTTTTGAGTTAAAACAAGCTATAATGACACTTTTGGTTTAAAAATCAAGTTGAGGGAGAATCTTGGGATTATGTTTTTCTAAAGGTATAAAGTGTGTAGGTTGGAGATAGTTCATCATGATATCTAGTTGTTGAGTAAGAGATAGGCTAGGTTGAAAGTATTTGCAGCTAATTTTTCAACTAAACCTCAAAGATTTCAACAATTGGCTCTTTCGAGCACCTAACAAGTGTGCCATTCATAGTCATCTAACACCTTAATTGGGTATCCCTATTTCTAGGAAGATGCCCATAACATGACTTGCACTCCATTTATACTTATTTCTAAGATTGCAAAAGGTAGTAAACCATATACTTAATTGTCCAAGATTTACTTATCCCTCTATATCCCTTTTTCAAGGATGTTATGGGTTCCCATGAGTTCACCTTCATCTCTCTTTCAAGGATTATGAAGGTTTTCTAGAGTTTGGAGTTTCAACCCATTAATCCCATTTGGAGATTTGGGGTTTTCACCCATAAAATTCCAACTATTAAACTCAAGCAATGGTGAAATACATACTCAACAACTAGAAATCATATAAACATATTAACAACCACACACAAATATACTTTAGTTCAACATAATCCCAAGACTAAATTACTTAGCTACTCATGAAAAAAAGTAGAGAAAGATATAGCATAAGGATTATCCAAAGCATCCATCCTTCACAAAACATTAAGAATTCAAGTATCAAAAATTAGTTACAATCTTGTCCAATAAGGGTTCTAGTTTCAAATTTAAAAATATCAATGAGGTAAAAAATACCCAAAGAAGAAAGGGTTATTGCATATATAAGGTTTGGGATTCGGCCAAGTGAAATTATAGAACAACCCTGGGTAACATTCTCACATAGCTGTGATTATGTGAGGTTTTCTGAGACCGCAAAATGGTTCCATGATTATATTCTATTTACCATCTTGACTGACCATGACTGCAGCTATTGGCCCGCAATCGCGGTAACTAGGGTTGATGACTAATCCTGTTCTTTCGTTGCACTTCTTTGCTTCCACTTGATCTCTTTTAGCTTTAATCTATATCTTTCCTTCTCACCAACTCTATGCCTATAAAATATTGATATTAATGCATTCAATCATGATTATGTATTATTTATTTAAACAAAACTTGGTAGTATGCACAAAATTTAAGTGCAAATGAGTGGTAAAATCACCACTCATCAGGTGGCAAAGGTAAGTTGACCTTTTCTAATTTTGTATGACTCTAGAGTTGGAAATTTAGTTATATTGCCCATTATCGAGTTTGAGATTCTTAGACTTTTCTCCTGGGTTGCAATGGCTTTTGTATTGGCTATATTTTTCAATTCATCCCATTTCTGTGATTGACTAGTTTAAGGTTCATTCTTCATTCACGGATATTTCATTGCCCGATAGAAGTTTGATATTCTAATGCCCCAAATTTTCTTTAAGTCAAATCTAGTCTCTCGAAGAGTTATTGGTGATTTCCTAAATGATTAATATTTAAATCAAATAGAATTTCCCCAATTTTAACTTTTTATCATGTAGAAAATTGAATTATCTTTCCAACAATATCAATTTCATCCAAATACGATGTCGGAGTAAAAAGTTATAGATGTTTTACAGAGAACTGTCAGAACTTCCCAAAAGCGACGGTCAGGTTGACGGACCGTTGAGCCAGCGATGGACCTTCATCCAAGCCGTTGTGACTAAGACAGTGACCCCGACTTCTGGTAAAGTGCGATGGCCAGGACCAATGGACCGTCATGCTTGCGATGGACCATCGCCCAAGCCGTCACTACTAAGGTAGTAATTCCTTATTCTGGCCCAGGTGCGACGGTCAGAGCGACGGACTATCGAGCCAGCGATGAATCGCTGAATGAGCCATCGCAGATCCCGTTCAGCAAATTCTAAGCCATTTTTAAAGGGTATTTGGGTCTTTTCCACCCATTTTAATCCCTAATTATATCATACCAAGACTTATAAGTTCATTACCTATCTACAACATCAAATTAGGGTTTTGTCTCAAAGATAATCCCCAAGAATAAGATCCAAATCATTCTTCAAGAAACTAAGAGATTACAAGTTTTTCAAGTCCAAGAACTTCAAGAAACTCACAACCCAGGTATGTCACCCATGAAGCTTTAGAATCTCTTTTTAAAATCCAAGATTTGTGTATTTATGAATGTTCATGATTTAAATTAAATTGAAATTCATGTTCATGAAGTTGTAGGGTTTTAATTCATGTTTGAAATTACATATTCCAATGATTAACCCTAGGATGTAGTGATTTGCATAATAATCATGATAAACCCTTAAATTTACACGTTGATTGATGTATCCATGATTATTAGATGTGTTGATGATTGTATAACTAAAGCATGCTCCCTATGTGTTCGATTAAATGCCTATGTGAAGGAAAAGTGCCATACTAGTATGATAATATAAAATCCCCATTTATGTACAAGTTTATGCATGTCCAGTGTTTGATGAAATGTCTTAGTCAATGAATTATGGATATATGTGTAGCCATTGTGGTGCTTTAGAACTTGTACTTCATGAAATCTCCAACCTATTATATCATGGATTGGTGATGTTGGTCATGTATTTAAGAAAGTCATGCTTTTTTCAGTTTCTTCTCATCGAGTCCTAGGGGTACTTGTACCCAAAAATTTAGCTGTGTGCCTAGAATCAGTGTCATGTTTACAAGATACTCTCAGTTAAGCCATGATCCATAGAATTCAGTCAGTCTCATGACTCAGGAAAACTTAGTAATCTCAGTAGTATTCTGTCAGTCAATGGAACTCAGTTAACTCAGTCCAGTTCAGTTTAGTTGTCCTAGTACATATATAAGAAATAATCCTTATCAGCTCGCGGCTAACAACTCCTAGCCACATAATCGGGGGTATGTCGGGCATAACTAAGGTAACGATCTTGGCAAAACAATCTACGACTGCATGATAGTGGGATAACCAGTCTATGCCAAAAATCATATCAAAATCAACCATCTCTAATATAATAAGATCATCATAAGTATCAACATCTCTAATAGTCACAATGTAATGCCCCACAATTCGGGCTACAATATAGACCACGATTTTAATGCATTGTTAATCCCAAAGCCAAAAAATCCTACGCCAATATGGAATGTTAATTATCGTGTAGCATGTGAAATCCACTCAAGCTTGAATTTAGACCATAGAGGTCCTTCAACTCAAGGATGAGTCAAAACTATTTTAATCGATTAAGTTTTAGTGGATGTTGTAAAGTGTGTCAGCTTTCTTTCACCATAACTCTCCGTATATGTCGAATTAGGGAACTAACTATGTGTCAAATAATAGGTATTCGAGTTAGCTTTCCAACTATACCAATTTGGCTAAAATTCGACACTCGAGAAAGAAGTTATGACCTTTCAAAGTGATAAGCGATGCCTAACCAATCGCCCATGGCCACTGGAAAGCATAGGTGATAGCTTAGGCGGCGCCTATGTGAACATAGGCGATAGCCTAGGCGGCGCCTATGTAAACATAGACGATAGCTTAGGCGGCGCCTATGTGATCATAGGCGATGGGATGGGCAGCGCCTATGTAAGGAATTCTAGTGATTTATACACTCTTTGTTGAGGACAAAGTGGTCCTTTTCCACCCTTACTTAGCCCTAAAACACGAGATTTAGTTCCAAGGACCCCAAAATACATATTCTTTCTTCAAAAGTGCTCAAGATTCTCCTTAGGGTTTCAAAAATAAAAACCCAAATAGTTCAAGATTTGACCATAGGTTTTCAAAAATAATTACATATTCGAAATCACCAATCCGCAAGCTTCAAGAAACATCTATTATCCTTGGAATTAGAGGTACGTGGGGTTATCCAAAAATCTCATGGGTGTAGTTTTATGAACATACATGATTTTAAATGGGGGTTTTCAATCAAATGTAAATATCTTGCTTTCAATATGATTTCTAAGTCATTTTCTTTATGTCATGGGAATTGTTGCCTATATACTTCAATGGTTGAAATCATGCATATGTGATTTTGATATTTTCCATGAAAATTTTATAAATATTTATGATAAATTGTTTTTAAATTCCCATGATAATTGTTTTGATACTGCATATTGTATTGTGATCAACAAAAGAGAGCATGGATTTGAAATAAATATTGTTCACCACTTGTAAATGATGAAACATCTTGGTTTTTACATGATTATGCATATGTGGATGTGATATTGATGACTTGCAAGTCGAGTATGACGATACCCTTCAAAATACGATATGTGATTGAATTACATGTAATTTGAATGCATTGATTTTAAATGAGAAAGGTGGATTCCCGAAGAAGGCGTTTGAGACACAAGGGCTCATCGCTGGAATAACATGTTTGTCGATACGGAATATTGGTACCAGGCTAAGAGATCTATGTACTTGACTTCATGTCATTCCAAAATTGGGACTATAGGTAGGAGCCCGAGCCAAGTGATCTTGGGCACTACCATTGGGTCGAGACACCATATTGTGTGGTCTTAAGTGTCTATCCCTCACTTATACTCTAATATCGGTGGCAACCGAGGTTTGAAAGTTGGTGTAAATTATGTAGGGTATTCCACCTAGCTTAGTTGCATTTCATTACTATTGAGAAAAACTATTGCATTACACCCATGTGCTTTCAAATGATTTGATACGAAATTGCTTTATAATGGCTCTCAATTATACTTTGTAAAAATATTATGTTTTGTTTTGATATCTCTACATGCCAGTAATTTTATGCTGACCCCCCTCCCCTCTCCAACATCTCAGGTTCAGAGGCCCAGTCTAGGGGTCAAGAGAAATAGTAGAGCATTCAGACAGAGTTGCAGAGACAAGTGGTGAGCCTTCTATGTTTTGGAAGGTCTTATGTCCTGTAGTCCTTTTATCTTATATTAGTTTTGGGTCTGCTGGGGGCCTTGTCCCAGTTTTCAGATAGTTACTTATTTCAGGCATATAGTAGAGATTTCGGAAATGATTTTCGAGATGTTGATTGAGATTGTGGGACATTATTCCCCATTATTATTTTCATATGATTCTTGACCATGTTTTTGTTATATTGTGTTTCTTCCGCATAACTTTGATCATATGAATTAGGTGCATGATTACCAGACAGATAGGGGTGTTTCGAGCCTCAAAGGTTCGAAATGCTCATCACGGCCAGGCCCTGGTTTGGATTGTGATAAACTTGGTATCAGAGCATGGTTTATGGTCCCAGGGTGTCTGCGAAATTGCGTCAGGTAGAGCCTTGTTTATGGGTGTGTAGCGCGCCACACTTATAATAAGGAGGCTGTTAGGCGTTTAGGAAATGTTTCCCATCTTTGTGATTTAGTTCGTGCTTCAAAGTCTGAACTGTCCCCTAATCAATGATCACTTGTGTTTCAGAAAACACAGTTATGCCTCCACGTCGTATCGTCAATCAGAATGCTCAGGAAGATGAGGTCCGTCCCACCCATGGGATGCAGACCCATAATAGGGCTTACACTCCAGAATTTGTCACTACTCTGGGAGTCCCTCCAGTCCTGACCAGTCCACCTCGGGCTATGCGGATTAAGGTCAACCGTCCCCCAACTGCTCAGGGAGATATTTCAAATGCAGAATTTAGACGGTCTATTCATATGCTGACACAGTTGGTAGCCAACCAAGCTCAATGATTGGAAGATGTTGGGTCTGCATCTGTTACATCTGAGGCTACTAGAGTTGGACATTTCATGAAGATGAACCCACCTAAGTTCATTAGCACCAAGGTGGAGGAAGATCCACAGGATTTCATGGATGAGATGGAAAAAATCTTTAAGGTGATGCATGTGGATGAGGTTGAGGGGGTGGATTTAGAAACCTATCAGCTCAAGGACGTTGTGATTCAGTGGTATGCCGATTGGGAAGATGAAAAAGGTGAAAGTGCTAAGCCCACAGTTTGGGGCAAATTTGTGGAAGCCTTCCTTGATCGATTCTTTCCTCTGGAGTTAAGGGAGGACAAAGTGGAAGAGTTTATGAATTTGAAGCAGGGCAGTATGAGTGTCCAGGAGTACACTTTGAAGTTTAATAAACTAGCCCACTATGCACCAGAGTTGACTAGTAATATAAGGCCCCGAATGAGAAAATTTGCATCTGGCCTTGCTGATGACCTGGTACTTGAGTGCTAGGGGGCTATGTTGAATAAGGAGTTAGACTTTGCTTGACTGACCATTCATATACGTCATGTGGAAGAGAAGAAGAAAAATATTGTTGAATCTAGAGAGAAAGACAGACAGGCTAAGAGAGCTAGATCAGAGGACCAGCACCAGAGTTAGCCACAGAGTGGTAAATGGGGTAATAAGTGGTCATCGAAGAAGATGTTTTGGAATAATGCACAATCAGTAGCCAGCGCCCCAAAAACCAGACCACCGATAGACAGATAAACTCAGAGTTTTCAGACTCCTCATGGGTCCAAAGTTCTAGGAACACAGTCTCAGGGCAGAGTGGCCCAGTAGCATCGTACTCGTCCGCAGTGTAAGGTTTGCGAAAGGAATTATCTAGGGAAGTGCTGGTTTGAGGTGAGAAACTTCTATACTTGTGGCAAAGTGGGTCACCTTCAAAGAGATTGTCCATCTGCTGGAATAAATGCAGGGGGGCTAAGTCCCAAGCCGCCTCCACAACTCCTTTTCCTAAGGGTTCCCCTTCAACTGCCGGAAGCGGTTGCAACCGATTATATCTTTTACTAACCGCTAGGAGGCGGAAGCTTCACCAGATTTTGTCACTGGTATGTTATGAATCTTTTCTCGTGATGTTTATGTATTGCTTGATCCCGGGTCTACTTTATCTTATGTGACCCCTTATGTGGCTGTTGGTTTCGGGTTTGAGCCCGAAGTTATTGTAGAACCCTTCTCTTTTTCTACTCTAGTAGGTGATTCTGTTGTTGCTAGAAGGGTATATAGAAATTGTGTTGTGTCTATTCATAGTAGGGAAACTATGACATACCTTATAGAACTGGATATGATAGATTTTGATGCCATCCTTGGGATGGACTGGCTCCATTCGTGTTATGCCACCTTTGATTGTAGAACCCGAAAGGTCACTTTTTTTTTCCCGAATGAGACACCAATTTTTTGGGCGAGGAGTTCTGTGGAACCTAGAGGTTACTTTATCTCTTATCTTAGAGCCCAAAAGCTTATCTCCAAAGGTTGTATGTATCATCTAATCCGAGTAAAGGATTCAAAAGTTGGAAACCTTCCACTGTAGTCAATCCCTGTAGTGAATGAATTTCCAGAAGTCTTTCCCAAAGATCTCCCAGGGATACCCCCTGATAGGGAGATAAATTTTGGCATTGATATATTTCCAGATACTTATCCTATTTCTATTTCGCCATATAGAATAGCTCTCACGAAACTAAAGGAGTTAAAGAAACAACTTGCAGACCTCCTAGACAAAGGTTTTATTCGGCCTAGTGTTTCCTTATGGGGTGCACCCGTGCTCTTCGTGCGAAATAAAGATGGGTCCCTTCAGATGTGGATAGACTACCGTCAGCTGAATAAGGTCATGATTAAAAATAAATATCCTCTTCCTAGGATTGACGACCTTTTTGACCAGCTTCAGGGTGCCACGTGTTTTTAAAAAATAGACCTTCGTTCGGGTTATCATCAATTGAAAGTTAGGGAGTCAGACATACCCAAGACAGCCTTTTGAACCCGATATGGTCACCACGAATTTCTAGTCATGTCCTTCGGGTTGACTAACGCCCCTGCAGCCTTCATGGATCTTATGAATAGAGTGTTCCGTCAGTTTCTTGACTTGTTCATCATTGTATTTATTGATGATATTCTGATCTATTCTAAGAGTAAAGAGCATCATGCCAATCACCTTTGAATTATCCTTCAGACCCTTAAGGATCATCAGCTGTATGCCAAATTTTCTAAGTGTGAATTCTGGTTAGACGTTATTGCCTTCCTAGGGCATATTGTGTTCAGCGATGGGATAAGAGTGGATCCCCAGAAAGTTGAAGCAGTGAGAAAATGGCCCAGGCCCACGACTCCAACCGATATTCAGAGCTTCTTGGGTTTGGCGGGGTATTACAGAAGGTTCGTAGAGAGTTTTTCTTCCATAGCTGCTCCGCTTACTAAACTGACTCAGAAAAATATAAAGTTTGTGTGGTCTGACTTGTGTAAAAATAGTTTTGAGAAATTAAA
>NC_061117.1:134216303-134262561 GCF_002878395.1 Capsicum annuum
AAGTTTGTGTGGTCTGACTTGTGTAAAAATAGTTTTGAGAAATTAAAGTACAAGTAGACTACTGCTCTTGTTTTGACCCTTCCCGAGGGTGTAGATGATTTTGTGGTTTATTGTGATGCGTCCCGTGTGGGACTTGGTTGTGTATTGATGCAGCGTGGTAAGGTAATAGCTTATGCATCTAGGCAGCTAAAGGTGCATGAATGCAATTACCCCACTCATGACTTGGAGTTAACAGCCATGGTGTTTGTACTTAAAATCTGGAGGCACTATCTCTATGGAGTGCATGTTGATATTTATACTGACCATAAGAGCTTACAGTATGTTTTCTCACAGAAAGAATTGAACCTCATGCAGAGGAGTTGGATGGAGCCTTTGAAAGACTATGATATGAGTTTGCATTATCATTCGGGCAAGGCAAATATTGTAGCCGACGTCCTCAGCAGGTTGTCTATGGGCAGCCTTTCTCATGCAGAAGAAAGAAAGAAAGAGATAGTGAAGGATATTCACCACCTTGCAAATCTGAGAGTACGACTCTTAGAATCCAAAGATGGAGGGGTGATTGTTCATGAGTTAGCTAAGTCATCTCTTTGTGCTGAAGTTAAGAAGAAGCAGGTTGAAGATCCCATCTTGATGGAAATCAAGAAAGATGTGGGTCAACAAAAGGTTATGTCATTTGAAATTGGTGGCGATGGTATTCTGAGATTTCAGGGTAGGTTGTGCATTCCGAATGTCGATGGGATATAGGAAAGAATCCTTAATGAGGCACACACTTTGAGGTATTTCATTCACCCAGGCTCTACTAAGATGTACCATAATCAGAAAACCTTGTATTGGTGGAATAACATGAAACGTGATGTAGTTGATTTTGTGTCCAAGTGTTTGAATTGTCAGCAAGTGAAGGTGGAACACATGAGGCCGGGTGGTACTTCTCAAGAGATAGCCCTGCCTTTATGGAAGTGGGAGATGATGAATATGGACTTCATTACAGGACTTTCGAGATCCCGAAACCAGTATGATTCTATATGGGTGATTGTAGATTAGTTGACCAAGTCAGCACACTTTTTTCCTGTGAGGACTAATTATTCAAGAGGGATTTATGCTAAGATTTACATTGAGGAGATAGTTAGATTGCATGGGGCACCAGTGTCCATTATATCCAATAAAGGTACGCAGTTTTCATCTCAGTTCTGGAGATCTTTTCAGAAGGGTTTAGGTATTCAAGTGAATTTGAGCACAACTTTCCACCTTTAGATGGATGGGCAAGCTGAGCATACCATTCAGACCCACGAAGATATGTTGAAGGCATGCGTCATTGATTTCAAAGGTAGTTGGGTAGATCACCTGCCACTAGTTGAATTTGCTTACAATAATAGTTACCATGCCAGCATCAAGATGGCCCCTTTTGAGGCTTTGTATGGGAGGAGATGTAGGTCTCCGATAGGATGGTATGAAGTGGGTGAGACTTGGATATATGGGCCTGATCTTGTTGATCCGGTGATGGAGAAAGTGAAGATCATTAGAGAATGACTCAAGACTACTCATAGTTGTCAGAAGTCCTATGCTGATGTTCGGAGAAGAGAACTAGAGTTTAAAATTGGTGATTTGGTGTTTCTCAAGGTTTCTCCTATGAAAGGAGTTATGCGGTTTGGAAAAAGGGGTAAATTGATCCCTCGTTATGTAGGTCCATATTAGACTTTAAAAAGGAATGGTACAGTTGCATATGAGTTAGAATTGCCTGCAAGTTTGGGTTCCGTTCATTCGGTATTCCATGTATCCATATTGAAGAAATGCATTGGAGATCATTCTATGGTATTGCCAGTAGAGGGTATCAAAGTGACAGACTCCTTGTCTTACGAAGAAGAGCTCGTTGAAATTTTAGATCGCCAAGTTCAAAAGATGAAGAGCAAAGAGATAGCCTCAGTAAAGGTACTGTGTAGGAATCAGAAAGTCAAAGAAGCAACTTGGGAGTCAGAAGATGACATGAGAATTAGATATCCCAATTTGTTTGCTTCGACGAAGGAGGAGACAGAAGGTACTATTCTTATCTTATCTTTCCTAGTCCTTTATTATGCTTAAAATTGTGTCTGTCTATGTCCCGCATCATCATTCGGGGACGAATGATCCTAAGGGGGGATAATGTAATGCCCCGTAATTTGGGCTACAATATAGACCATGATTTTCTATGCGTTGTTAATCCCGAAGCCCTAAAATCCTACGCCAATATGGAATGTTAATTATCGTGTAGCATATGAAATCCACTCAATCTTGAATTTAGACCATAGAGGTCCTTCAACTCAAGGACGAGTTGAAACTATTTTGATCGATTAAGTTTTAGTGGATATTGTAAAGTGTATCAGCTTCCTTCGACTATAACTCTCTGTATATGTCAAATTAGGGAACCTAGTATGTGTCAAATGATAGGTATTCGAGTTAACTTTCCAACGATACCAATTTGGCTAAAATCCGACACTCGATCAAGAAGTTATGACCTTTCAAAGTGATAAGCGACGCCTAACCAATCGCCCATGGCCACTGGAAAGCATAGGACATAGGCAATAGCCTAGGCGGCGCCTATGTGAACATAGGCGATAGCCTAGGCGGCGCCTATGTAAAAATAGCCTATAGCCTAGGCGGCGCCTATGTGATCATAGGCGATGGGATGGGCGGTGCCTATGTAAGGAATTCTAGTGATTTAAACACTCCGTGTTGAGGACAAAGTGGTCCTTTTCCACCCTTACTTAGCCCTAAAACACGAGATTTAGTTCCAAGGATCCCAAAATACATATTCTTTCATCAAAAGTGCTTAAGATTCTCCTTAGGGTTTCAAAAATAAAAACCCAAATAGTTTAAGGTTTGACCGTAGGTTTTCAAAGATAATTACATATCCGGAATCACCAATCCGCAAGCTTCAAGAAACATCTATTATCCTTGGAAATAAAGGTATGTGGGGTTATTCAAAAATCTCATGCGTATAGTTTTATGAACATGCATGCTTTTAAATGGGGGTTTTCAATCAAATGTAAATATCTTGCTTTCAATATGATTTCTAAGTCATTTTCTTTATGTCATGGGAACTGTTGCCTATATACTTCAATGGTTGAAACCATGCTTATGTGATTTTGAGATTTTCCATGAAAATTTTATAAATATTTATGATAAATTGTTTTTAAATTCCCATGATAATTGTTTCGATACTCCATATTGTATTGTGATCAACAAAAGAGAGCATGAATTTGAAATAAATATTGTTCACTACCTGTAAATGATGAAGCATCTTGGTTTTTACATGATTATGCATATGTGGATGTGATATTGATGACTTGCAAGTCGGGTATGATGATACCCTTCGAAACACGATATGTGATTGAATTAAATGAAATTTGAATGAATTGATTTTATATGAGAAAGGTGGATGCCCGAAGAAGGCGTTTGAGACACAAGGGCTCATCGCTGGAATAACGTATTTGCCGACACGGAATATTGGTACTAGGATAAGCGATGTGTGTACTTGACTTCATGTCATTCCAAAATTAGGACTATAGGTAGGAGCCCGAGCCAAGTGATCTTGGGCACTACCATTAGGTCGAGACACCATGCTGTGTGGTCTTGAGTGTCCCTTCCTCACTTATACTCTAATTTAGGCGGCAACCGAGGTTTGATAGTTGATGTAAATTATGTAGAGTATTCCACCTAGCTCAGTTGCATTTCATTACTGTTGAGAAAAACTATTGCATTACACCCATGTGCTTTCAAATGATTTGATACGAAATTGCTTTATAATGGCTCTCAACTATACTTTGTAAAAATATCATGTTTGATATCTCTGCCTGCCAGTACTTTTGTGCTGACCCCCTCCCCTCCAACCTCTAAGGTTTAGAGGCCTAGTCTAGGGGTCAAGAGAACCAGTAGATCATTCAGACAGAGTTGCAGAGACAAGTGGTGAGCCTTCTATGTTTCGGAAGGTCTTATGTCCTGCAGTCCTTTTATCTTATATTAGTTTTGGGTTTGCTGGGGGCCTTGTCCTAGTTTTCAGATAGTTACTTGTTTCATCCATATAGTAGAGATTTCGCAGATGATTTTTGAGATGTTGATTGACATTGTGGGAAATTATTCCCCATTATTATTTTCATATGATTCTTGACTATGTTTCCGTTATATTGTGTTTCTTCCGCATTACTTTGATCATATGAATTAGGTGCATGATTACCAGACAGATAGGGGTGTTTCGGGCCTCAAAGGTTCAAAATGCTCGTCACGACCAGGCCCTGGTTCGGGTCGTGACACACAACACAAGATCTAAACACTTGATACACTACTAAAGAATCATTCATGGGATTAGATATAGGTAATAGGAAAGACAATAAATCCCAAGATAACTTTAACCGTAGAGCATAATAAGTAGAGACATAAGAATAAATGGATCTTGATCAAATAAAGAAAGGGGAGACTAACGGTACACTAAAATTGTACCCGTGAGCATTCGATGACTCAGCCTTGAGTCTAGCAGGTAATGCATACAACTAATCACGCCCGCCACCAGGCTAGGCTCCTGACCAATCTCCTATCCTACCTACATAAGAACCTCTAGAACACCCTAGGGACTATCCCTATGACCATGTAAACCGCCTCTAGCTGAGGGATGGACAACTTTAATAGGGGAAACACTCTGGGCTGAAGCAATAATTGCCCTATCACTAGGGCACTTTTTTTAATAATGACCAAAATCTCCACAACTATAATAGGTCACATGAGCTAAAATAAAACCAGAAGATCCAGCTAACCCAAAATAGCCACCATGACTAGAATAACCAAAAGACGGACCCTTTAAGAATGACCACAAGCCTGACTAGGGAGATCATAAACACAAGACTAACCTCCATCAATTATATGGAGTGCTGCTTGAATAGGTCTATTAGGCTGAATTTAAGGCTGATACAACTGATAATAAAGGTACCTACCTTGTGAACCACAACCCCTAAATTGAGAGCTACTATGACTCCTACTGAAACTACCCTAATACCAAGGTCTCTAATTGCCTCTTGGGCCCCGTAATGTATCTCCTTTATTCCCTAAGCATGATTAGAAACCTTAGTAAAAGATCTACCCACAACAACTAAACTCTGAGTAGACATAAGAAGAAGTATCAATCCACAAACAAAGCAACAAAAGCTCTCATACATGGTATCAAGAATAGAAATAGCATGCTTAGACAACTCATGAAAATGAGACTCATACTCCGCAACAGCTATGGAACCTTCATCTAATGTAGAGAACTAATCCCTCAAATGATCCCTAAGGTTGTGATGAATTGAGCTCACATCAAAGGAGAAGTCTATACCATGAGACTCAACTAGGCCTAAAATATAGAGACTATCCTCACAAGCAATCAAAAAATCAAATGCATCCTCTCCTAGTGTACTAGGAAACCTAGGCGAAGCCAATCTTAAGAATCATACTAATATCTTTTGCTCCTGAACAAACATAGTTGGCTGAGCAACTATCGATGCAGGAGGGACCTTAACTCTGGGAGCCGTAGCTATAGGTTGCACTCTCACCTAAGTGCCACTCTGATTTGTAGACTATGCTCCATCAAACGACACACCACCAAGAAATCCCAAAAGCTAAACCAAAGCATATCGAAGCACTGAAGATTAAATAAACCCTGATGGGGCCTGGGATGGTCCTTGTCCCATTGCTGGCTAGGGCAGAAGAACCTCTGGCTCAAGAGAAGAGAAAGGGTTTGGTAAAGGCCCTCTATCCTGGACCCTACCTGGGACATATCTCGAGGCTGTCCATGACCTCTAGGTCATCCATGAACAGTGACAGGATCCTTAGGCTCGATCTCAAGACCCTCATCTCGTATATTGTTAGCACATATCCTGGCCATTTGCAAAATAATGAAACCAAAGAAATACCTTATAAACCAGCTCAGACACTTAGCACAAAATAAGTAAAAGAAATGAAGAAATCCTAAGAACGTTCAGCAGCCTCTCGAAGATAAGAAATAGACATCATCATTTCAATTTGCATGACTTTACTAGACATTTGCTCTTATACTAAAATATCGGTAAAGCCTGGGATTTGATATTAATTTGTCATAACTCGATGTATGAGTCATGATGTTACCTACTAAATCCCTCCTGTAGGTTAGCCAAACCATAACCTAGAAATAAATACAATTGGTTAATTTGGTGGAAAGGCCTCAAAAAGGGTGAAATAAACAATACAATATACAATAAGCAAAGCAATAGAAATTGTCTAAAAAGTAACCATAACATAGATAACCACCCCACGATCAGGTTGAGTCAGTACAAGAGCTACGATAAATATAACTCAAGTTCTAAAATAGTTAATGCAATTTGTCTTATACGAAAGATTAGACATAAATAAGATAGAAAAAATTGGGCAACTCCGACTCCAAGAGCTTACCCTATCTCCAGAATCCAACACAATATGAACGATGAGTCAATAATGACAACTAGTACTCAAATTTGTACTACAAAGTTACAAGAGTGTAGTATGAGTACCGAAACCATGGGTACTTAGTAGGCATCATCAAATGACTAAGCTAAATCATGATATCAATACGATAAAATGCAAGATAACATAACTAAGTCAAGGTAGAGTCAAACCCAAATCAACTCCAATATTGTTGTACATGAATGAGTAAATAATAGGAATAATAACAAAACATAAAGGATCAAACACATGCAATTATAACTAAAAAAATTTCCCCTAAAAACCAATAAGTGCATAAAAATAAAGAACCTAACGTAGGCCCTCATAAGCCTGGCGGGTACAACTAAGTAAAGCAAAAATCAAACCACCATCACTTATCAACTCTCATATTACAATCAGAATCTATCCATATTATACCACATTGTAAACAAATTCCTATTTTCAAACTTGAGCCAATCCATATATCAACATCATACTCAATTATCGAACTTAAACCGGGATCATATAATTAATATCATAAGTAATAGCCGGACTTGAACTGGTAAATATATCATTAGTGTAATAATCATTATTTAAACTCAAACGTTATATATATACATCATTAATATCATAATTATTATCCAAACTCAAACCAATATATATATCATTAATATAGAAATCAAATCACCACCACCAGGTTTTACCGTAATTTGCATTAACTCCCAATATCAAATGATCATTCCCATTAGGTCTCTATATTCATACAGCCTCACATTAAGCATTTCAAGGAATATCATGGGCATATAAAGGTCTAACAAACTATCTCAAGTCTTAGCCTAAGTCAGGCCGGAAGGTCCCATATCTAATCCTCGAATCCATTTTAAGAAAATTCTACTTGGACTAGAATAAGGTATATAAATCCAGTTTTAGATGTCAATTAAGCCATAATCAACCCTAAGATAGTGATTTTACCTAAAGCATGAGCAACTAAATTAGTTACACTTAATTTATGATTTTCGAATAGCCTAAATGGTCCAACTAACCTAAGCATTATATATTTAATTAACAACATCTAAAACCCATCCTAAATTTAACATGATACCATAAACATACTATGAATTAACTCAATCAATAAGGAGAGTGAAGCCTAGCCTACCTGAATGTCGAGGAATGCTCGAATAATCCACTAAATCACTAACTTTCCCTTTTGAGAAGCTCTCACAAGATGCCATAGTATCAAAATTTTAATCTACCCATCATGATGAGAACAATGATACCCATATTGCACTATTGTACTTTGGGTCCAAAATTAATTAAAAATCTTGTATGGGTCCCACTATTGGAAATCGAATTTTTGAAGATGAACCAATATTCCCTCATGATCAAGGATTAATTACCCTTAAAAATGGGTGAAATCCAAGAAAAATTGGTGCTAAAGATAAGACACCAAGTTTTTGGGATTTTGAACAAGAAATGAGATAATCCACTATGAATAAGAAGGAATATTACCTCAAATTTGAAGGAAAATCATGAAATAATCATTACCCCTGCTCCCAAATCACCTATGCGAGTTAATATTAAGCTTTCAATAGTATCTAAGTTTTAAATCTCTTAGAAATGGATGAAGATCAGGAAAAACAAGCTGAAAATGGGCTTTTTATACCATTTCCAGGTGTTCGGAGTTGCTATCTCAACCAAACCCTTGCAATTACGGCATTTTCTGACTTCTAAGGTGTATTTCTATTGCAACCCATCACACTATGATCACATTACTTGGTTCCCTACTAAGTTTATCGCAATTGCGACCCATGGCTCGCTATTTATGAGTGCACTAGCACAACTGAGACTTAGAATTTTCCAAGTCTCCACCAACCCCTCAAGATTTATTCAAAATCCTGTATACACAAATGGACTATGATACCCTATCAAATTTTATCTTACAAACTCAATGGCATAGTCAAAATTTTCATCAGAGGTCGTTTCAACTAAAAGTGGGTTCCACACCCAACTTCTATTTTCTTAACTTTTTGACCAAGAGATCAAAATGAGCTTAGGTGCCTCGGGACCCAAACCAAGAGTCCCCTAAGCCTAAAATTGATATTTTACAGCTATTGGAACAATCAAAATTAGCATACAAGATCATTTGACCAAAGTTTTTGCCTGATAGCCAATTTGAAGTAATAAAGACTTCAAAATAGGGAATTTTCTCTAAAAACCAAACAAACTGCCTGGTAACTGAACTGTCAGTCTTAGGAAGTCATAAATGACTTGGGGCATCTATGAAAAAGCTCTAACAGTGAAAATAAGTGGAAATACCAAAATGACTTGAAAATTGATGGAATTTCAAGGCCTACTCTTGAACGGACATCCTCTCTTACTTTAATTTCACAAACTCTTCTGCTTTCACTTTCATCAACTCTTGAGAAAAGAAGCGGTCTAATAAAGCCTTAAAGAAATCCTCCCAAGTGGTGAAACTAGAATCAACACCTCTAGACAACTCCTACCCTTTTCACCAGTGGTATGCTATATCTTTCAATTAGTAGGAAGAAAACTCAAAGGCCTCAACTTCCATAGCATGCATGATTTATAAGATCTTTTCCATTTCATGAATGAAGCCTTGAGTATCTTCTTCGAACTTTATACCAGAGATCATAGGAGAGCTCAACCTCATTAATTGGCTAATTTTTGTTGCCTCAAAAGAAATGGTAGTTAGAGAATCATACTTTGGTTGAGAGGGTACCAATTGAGTCAAGACGTTGATAAAGCAACAAAACTTAGCATTAGTAGCATCCCTTTGGGGTGATGAAATAGGAGGGTTACTTTCATAGTCTAGGTTTTTAGGGAAACGTGGAACCCTGCAAAGATGGACGGATGTCGCAGCCCTAGCCTTGGCCTAAACTCTAGATATTGGATGATCTTTGTCAATAGGGCCCTCAGTTGGGGCAGAAGTTTTTAACTGAACCTCAGATCTTCTTGGAGACATGATCTAAAAGATAGCAAAAAGGGAATTATTCAAGACCTTAGACTCTATAGCTTGAGATTGAAATACTAGAAAGGGAAACATTTCCTAATTGTCTCATAACCCCTCTTTTATAAGTGTGGCTCGCTTCACAACCATAGAAAGGGATTTACTTAACACGGTATTGTGGACACCCAACTAACCATGACCTCGGCTCTGATACCTACTTGACATACCCCAACGAATGGGTACCCTAAGCTCACATGAACAGTAGGTCCCCCCAATTACCCATCTTAATCTTTAATATACATCACATGGGTTGGGTGAATTTTGACCATATAATAAGATAGCGGGAACATATTATAAGTAATAAAATAAACATATCTTAAGCACTTCATTTGATTAACAAAACTAGCCAGTATTCCCAAGTCCATAGTCATCCATAACACCTCTATACAAACTAATGTTTATATATGTATATGTCGGGACAAGCCCCCGACAGTAGGCAAACCAAGTCAAAATAAGTCAAAATAAGACTAAGTCTAAAGATAGGAGACCAAGAAGGAATATCTTCTGAAGTAAGAAAGCTCACCACACCAAAGTCACTGTACGAACCGCTTTGATCACCTAATCACTGTATAAGAGGAGAAGATAATGCTCCGATCCCTATATCACATGAGGATATACCATCCAGAGACGGTTAGTGGTTGGAGAGCTAGAACGTAACTTAAGAATAAGGATAAAATAACATTATTATTTAAAGCCAATTCATCACATCACTTTCAATCACATTCTTAAATACAAAATCATACTTGTTGAAATATACAACATGTTCATATTATGCCACAAAAGAATAGGACTTAGAAATCATTCACATTTCACTTATTCCTGTCTCACGAGGTGAATAACTCTGACCTTCACACTTGTAGGTTAAACATTTCTCACTAACCAAGGGACTTGAGCCACAAGAAATTCATTAGGCAAGGAGCTCGAACCACAATTATTCATTTTATTAGGTGAGGAACTCAAACCATAAGCCATACCTTTGGGCATTGGACTCGACCCACAAGTCATTTATTATATTAGGGACTCCAACCACTAGCCATTTTATTGGACGAGGTACTCGAACCACAAGCTATTCATCATATTAAGGACTCCAACCACTAATCATCTCATTGCCATTATTAGATGAAACTTGAACTCTTAAACTCTTTCTGATCATGCATTAACATTCGTTTAATCAATTTCACATTCAGTGACTTAAACTATATACCCACATTAACACCATATCGGTCCATAAGGTCTTTATTAGAGTATTTATTGATTAACAACTTTATTAAGCCAATTCCTTCATACAAATCATCATTTTATTTGAATCATAGTCATCAATACCTTTGAAATTCATTCAAGCTTCATTAGCCTTTCTATACCGTACTTTAGTTCCACACACAATTTAAGTTCATGCTTAGGGACTTAGACCCCTTTCTAAGCCATCAAAAAAAACATAGTGATACTTTAACATATGACATGGATAGCAATATTTTTAACATAGCATTCAAAAACCATTCATGCTCATTAGATCATTTTTGTAGTTCACAACATCATTAATATATAACTAGATATTTCATTTAGGTATTTTCTCAAACACCTTATGCGCATACCTTTATCAAGACTAAATTCATGGTAGAAATCATCATGATAAGGGTTACTCAAGTCAAACATGTTATATCATATACAACAAGAACCTACATATGCAAATCATAATTAATAACATGTATAAACTCAAGTCAAAGCCACAGTCAACATTATTCATTATTAGGCAAAAAATTCTTTTTTCATTTGATTTCCAAATTACCATGTTCACTTACTAATTAAAGTGTGAAATACATGGGTTTAGAGTTATTTATCTAAGGGAAAAGTTACATGCCTTAAAAATATGATTCACCAAGAAAATTGACCTGACTTTGCCTCTTGAAGATGAACCTTTAAACCTTAGTCTCTAATTCTTCAAAGATGAGTTTGAGAGAGTGTTTTCGGTACTTAATCAATGCAAAATGCATTTAAAGAGGCCTTATACAATTATAAAGTGAAGAGACTTAGCGTTTAAGGCATGTTAAATGACCACAAGGTCATTTGTTAAAAGTTTTAAAATGAACCCGTGTATGGGTATGACTCACCTTACAAACCGTACCTTAGGGTACATGTGGTACCCTGACTTATACCCTAGGCCTCTCCTTGGTCACCCATACTATTAAGGGTATGACCACACACCCTTGAGTTATATTCAAAGGGTACAACTTATGCCCTCAAATGTATACAACACTTATACCAAAAAAATTCAATTCTACACCAAGTGCCATGCACCATACGACTTACCTAGGTATGACTCATACCCTTATGTATGATTGAGGGGGATGGTCACTAGTATAGTAGACAGTATACTATCCTACTAGGTTGCTTATGGTACGAAAGGGGAGGGGATAGTGGATACAACTTAATTCCAAGAGGTACGTCCTGTGCCCATAGTCATACCCACTCTAGTGACATCAAATGAAGAAATTTATCAATGGTTCAAAGCCTAGGTGTTTTAGTGTATTCCTTTTCCTAATTTCTTATTCCTTAGTGCAATCTCTTTTTTCACCATGAATTGTAATTTCTTCTAATTTACTACTAGGTTTGTTTCCAAATACCATTGGAAAACATTAGCCAAGTGATCAACAAAAGTCTAAAATATGTCACCACCATCAAAAAATCTTCTCTAAAGACATCATTGTATCTTCAATTATGTTCAAAAATATATACAACATATATCTTTAAAAGGTGGAAGGAGTATTGCATAACCCAAAGGTCATGTGCTTGTAAGAAAATATTTCATATGGGTATGTGAATGTTTTCTTCTCTTGATCTTCAGAGATGTAGAGATTTGGTTATACCTTGAATACTCTTTATAAAACAATACCAACCCTGCGTCGTCAAGCAGTCTAGTATTTAATCTATGAAAGGCATATGAAAATAGTCCTTTTCATCCATGAGTTGAGTTGTCGATAGTTTATGCATATTGTCTAATCCATAACCTATCTAATAGGTATAAGTACATTATTTTCATTGGGAGACACTGTGATTCCCTCATTTTGGGAACACATTGCATCGAGCTCACCCAAGTGTTATCAAAGATCAAATAAATAATGCCCGTATCTAATCACTTGATGATCTCCTTTTAAAAACTTTTGTATGAAGGGTTTAACCTATATTAAATTTCAACGCTCAATACATATTCATGCTCCAACTTTATCTTATGAGTGCAAATACTAGGAAGGATCTTGATAATATCCACATAGTCAACCCAATAGCCTAAATAAAATTTCTCATAACCAAATACAATATTTTCACCTGCTATGAAAACAAATCTCCTACAATAATAATGGGTAAGGTGTTACCTTTCCTCAAAAAGACATAGCAAAGATGTGATTGTAATGGCTTAAGCTTAAGTTGATGTGGCTCTTCAATTGAAGGCTTGATGGGAGGACTCTCCCTATTTTTTAAATCAATGTCTAATTTCCATAGGTATTTAGTGTAAAAACCAAGATCCATCGAGGAATCCATGACCTCATATCCCTAAGTATCTTCACTTTTGTAATTCCATAATACCACTTCTTTTGGTTCACAAATAAAATCCACCACATCATCGATCATATCGAACACTAAAATCACTTGCAAGTCCTTTGATTTCTTTTTTGACTTGCATATATGAAATATCACTCAACTTTATTTCACTATATTCCATATCTACTAATGCCCTTCCAGTAGTAAGGAAAGTTCTACTAAAAATGATTGGAACTTAATAGTCTATCTCAAAATTGAGAACAATAAAGTCGGTAGGAAAAATGATTATTGACTCTGACTAGAACATCATATAAAATTCCACCAATATTTAATAAATTAATTTTTCATTTAGAGTCCCATGGTTGTGGACATTGAAGATCCTAATTTCAACTTCGTAAATATATCTAGCGACATCAATTTTATACTTTCCCCTATGTCACTTCAAGCTTTGCCAAATTGATACACCCCAATGGTGCAAGGAATAGTGAAGCAACTGGGGTATTCTTTCTTGACCACCATATTTCTCGACATTATAGCTCTACAACGATGTGAGATCTCAACAATTTTAAACTCCATGGATTTTTTATTTATTACCAAGTCTTTCATGAACTTGCCATTTTTGGACGTCACAAGTAAATCTTCAACCAAATAAATGTTAACTAATAAGCTTCTAAATTTGGGGAAAAACTTCTAAAGCTTGGCATCATGTTTTTTTCTTTGACCTTTATACAAATATGTGAGGTACTTTTATTGACGTCTTTGGAGCAATGGGTCATTCCCCTGGTTTTTGACATTTTCATCAACTATTATTGTTTCTCTTCACTCCCAAGCCTTTTTTCCAATTCATTTAGTTTTCCAAAATTTTAGCTCATTAGTATTAGAGATTTAATTATTTAACTTGTCAACCTTTTTTATTTTCCTACTCACTTGCTCTTTATTCCCTATTTAATTAGGGTCTTTGTCAAGATCCACAACTTCATTAACCAGTGTCCTTCCACTTTTAGTAATAATAGCTATGCCATGAACATCATTTCTAAATTCACCATGATGTCACTAGGGAGATGGACCTTTTGTATAGTGTTAAGATACACCAAGACTTTGCTCTGTTATGCTTCAAGTTGCATAATTGAAACCAAAGGAGAAGTGACTATTCAATTTAGTAGTGAAAGTCTCTTTTTATCTCTTAAATGTTTTATCACTACCTTCAAATCCTATAAGAATTTTAGAAAGCATGTCTTTCTTATTGTAACTTTTCAAATCAATAAATATGGTATCTTTACCCTTTTGCCTATCATGTTGTGGTCACTATAATTTTTGTGCTTTTTGTCTCTCCATTTGAAATCTCTTTGTCTTTCTTTCTCTGTCTTATCCCTATAATCACGATCATAGTCTTGGTTCCTCCAATCTTGATCTTTCTAATCTCTATCCTTTTTCTTCCATCCTAGATTCCCACCTTAACTTTGATAAGTAGGTAGGGAAGCGTTGTATGATTTAATAAGTAATGGATCTCTTTAACAAATTTCCTCGACATCCTCATCTTCATAAGCCTAATTTTTCTTTAATCTATGTCTTTAACCACTTTGGGGGTTGACCACATGACATACTTTCTTGTCAGATCTATTTGTGTCATGATCTTGTCCATGTTCTCATCTCTTTTTTCATCCCTTTTAATTTGTTCTAGGCTTACATAAGACATGAATAGAGAATCACAACAACTTTAATATCTTGTATGTGCCATGCTCTACTTTGCTTTATCATTTGGTCCAATAACTCCATGACAATTCAAAATATTAGGTTGATCAATGATCCATTGACCAAGTTATCCACCCCATACTTATTCAGTTGTTCCAAAGACCTATAGAATATTTGAAGAAGCATTTAATTCGACAACTTGAGGTTAGGAAATGTAGCAATTACTTCTTGAACCTTAACCATGCTTCATGCAATGTCTCACCACTTACTAGTTAGAAGTTTTTTATCTCATCATTCAATTGAAGCACAATTGGTGGAGAAAAATTTGATCAATAAAGACTCTATTAATTAAACCCAAGATGTAATATATCATTTTGGCAACTTAGGCAACTATAAAACTACATCACCCATCAAACAAAATTGAAACAACCCAATCGGATGGACTCTTTGGATATATTAGCAATTTAAATGTAGTGGAAACATCTAAAAATATTCATTAAAGGAGTATTGTTCTTTCATCATCAATAACTAGGACATAAAACATTTCTTTCATTTGGAGAAGATTAAGCATCACACTAGTGACATATAAGGTCACATTACCCACCATATGTGATCAACGAATGGTACTAGCCCATAGGAATCACCTAATTAATCCTCATCCTCAAGTTTCCCATCAAAGTTAGTGTTGACACTATCATGTTCACTCATCGTGCCTTGTTGGATTATTTTATAACATAATCAATATAAAAGAATTAAATAAATTAACTCCAAGTTGCGGGTAATAAAAGAGAACCAAAGCACTATAAAAATGAATGCTAAATTTAATTCTTCAGAAATGGCACCATTTTTTTATAACGCTCAAATACACCCTAAAAAGGATGTACTTAATGGTTATGCAATATATTCACCCAAGTCATGAGTTGTGGTTGATCCCATATGAAATGAAGGAGATAGGTTCACCTTCAAGTATAATAAGCCACTAAATGTTTCCACGTAATGGGTAAAACACGATAAAAGTAAAATGGGGGAATTATTTTTGAATATCTTTGTATTTAATTTATCAATTGTAAACTTGGTTTGTGATGTGAGCCTAAAAATACAAATATCCAATCATTATTTGTCTTCTATTTTAGTACTTTAATTATGTTTGAGTATTTTTTTTAATATTATATTATGCTAAATATTGTATTTCAATGCGTAGAAGTAAAATGGAGTGAATATGATGAGATTTGGAGAAAAATTGGATACGTAAAAATTGAAAAATAAATTAAAGTTGCTAGTGTGGAATTAAAATTGCAAAAAGAAAATGAAATAAAGATGTTAATTATTAGCCACTGGTTGGCAAATGATGGAAGAAAGATTACAATTGTGGCAACAAGTGAAGAAACGATTATTGATTACATGTGATGAAAGTAGAAGCATACTTACACAACAACACTTGGACATATTTGCACCATCAACTCTTTTAAAAATAGTGGCACAAGTTTGACCTACAATCTGAAAGTCTTCAGCTTCCAAACTTTTAACACCCCCTTGCTTTGGGTGTGGCATAAAATCGGTATGTGCTAAAGAAATCTCACTACATTTTGTGCCATTGCTCCGATTTTTGACAGTGGTGCGAAACAGAACATATTATAAACCAATTGGAATTTATTATCGACAATTTAAAGATTCCTAAACTCAATATAAACACCGCTCGTACATTTTTTTTATCGTTAACAACTGATTTGGGGAAGCAATATGCCAGGAAAAAGCTCATGAACAAGATTTAGTTTAGTTTTTGATTTCCACCTTACAATCTCAAGAAATTTCTTCTTCTAAAGAGATTCATGAGTACCTAAACCTCTTAATTTCTAGGGTTGTTGTTGAACCTAAAAGTTATGGCTTGAATATCTTATTATATATTTTGATTCCAATTATTGAGTAATTTATTTCTTCTTGCTTTAAAATATTCGTTTGATAGATCACCTTGTGAATATTATCTAGGGTTATTTTATTGGCTTTAAAAAGGGAACAAGTGTAAAAATTAAAATAGGGATAGTTTGTGAACCTTGAAGGAAAAGAAAATCAATTTTTCACTGAGGATAGAAATATACTCTACGACCTAGCTTAGTTGATACAAAAATATTTTTGTGCACTTCACTTTTATCTGACAACCATAGAAATATAGGTTTTAGGGATAGTCAAGTAGGCTTAAAGTTGTTGAAAAACACTCAATAGCTACAATAAATATAAAACTAGTAACTCAGAAAATTAAATTAGGTGTATGATAGGAAAGCTTAACTAGATTGTCAAAATACTACAATCCTGGATCTTTTCTGAAATCTAAATTACAATACAACCAATCCACGACTTGCTTACAATTATTTATACTTACTTTCAATACACTCATGTCTCTCAATATTAATGGTTATCAACTGTATAACTGAAATAAGAATTCAAACTAGAAATTAATTCGTTAAATTCCTATGGATACGATATATGGACTTACATCCTTTATTACTTGCACGATCAAGTACACTTGTGTGTGTAAAAGAAAGCAACAAATTATTTCTGTCGTTGCAGGAAATTTATTATAATTGTTACTATTATGAGTTTTTATTAAATTATTCAGACTTTATGTGTGTTCGTTGTTTTGTTTCTCCCATTATATAGATGAATTTGACACTATTCCAATTTTCACTAAATGGAGAAACAAAGCAATGGTTCCAAAATGAACCGGCAAGATCTATCATGTCTTGGATGCTTTCTATGTAAAGTTTCTCAAACAAAAGAGTTCAAAGGCAAGATTTCTAGATTTGTTTCTAAACTTTTTTCCTAAGCTTATGAGAGATAAAAGGGATACTTGAGAGATATCCCACACCACCTTTATCCTATGGAGAGTATTGGACATAATTTTACTGAAGAGTTGAGGCCAAACTCCAAGCCATTATTCGATGCTATAGCTCAAAGGTATAATTTATCCAAAATTGATGATGAAATAGAGGCATTTCTCAATCTAATGTCTTCAGGTAATCAAGACCATTCAGAGCAAAGCAGATTGTTTACTTCTAAATACAAAATTACAGGTAAGTTAGAGTTGGATGATATGTCATCTATTTCAAATAGTATTGTGAAGTTGTGTGCCATAAAAAAATAGAGTTTATTAGCTCCAATTGCAGGTCAAGTTCAATTGGTACAATATGTTTAGGCTATTGCTTTGATTTTTTAGAAGTGTAGTGAAAATCATACTTACTCTGGATGTCCTTAGAATCTAGAATCTATATGTTATATAGGGTGGCAAAATTATAGAAACCACCCAAATTTCTCTTGGCATGGAAATCAATAGGTGTAAAGATAACAATCTATACCAAAAGTTTCACAAGTTAGGAATTCTATACAAGAGATAATAAAATAGGTCATAGGACAAACAACTTAGAATATGAATAAAATATAGAAGTCTATTCATGAACTTGAGAGTCAAGTAAACCAACTAGCTTTATCACATCATGCAAGACTTACAGGTGCACTATCGATTGATACCGATAATAATACCAAATAGGTAATGATAGTCTCACTAAAGAATATAAGAGATCTGTTTAAAGCTCCTCTTAAATACAAACGTCAAGGTGTAAGTGTAGAGTTATTGAATGGAAAACCTCTAAAGAGGAGAGTAAGTAATTGTGAAAAATATGACAATCCAAAACATTCTATAAAATTTAATCCAAAAACCAACTCCAGCGATACATCTAGTGTAAGAGCAAAGAAGAGAGAGAGATTATTGAGCAGCCTGAGATCACTTTTGAGGAATCTCTGCCATCACTCCCATAAAAATTTCATAAATTTAGGAGGATGCAAATTTAAAGAAGTTCCTTGATATCTTCAAGCAATGCCATATTAGTATAACCTTAATTATTCCATTAAGGGTCACACACAAATATGCAAAATACGTTAGAGGTGTGGTGATTTTAAAAAGAAGATGCGTAGAGTTTAAAACAGTTGCACTCACTAATAAGTGTAATTTGAGGGTACTGATCAAGCTCTCTAAGAAATTTAAATACCCTAAGAGTTTCACCCTTCTCATGTACATTAGTAAAGTAGAGATTGGGAATGCATTGTGTGATCTGTGGGCAAGTATAAACTTAATGCCTCTATCTGTGTTTCAGAAACTAGGTTTGGGAGAACCACGCCTAACTACTCTTTCTTTACAAGTGATAGATTGCTCTCTTGTGAAACTACAATGAGTGGTTGAAGATGTGCTCATCAAGGTAGGTAAGTTTGTGATTCTTTCTAACTTTATTATCTTAGATTTTAAAGAAGATAAGTAGGTAGCGGTTATTTTGGGATGGCCATTCCTATCCACTGCTGGAGTTGTGATTTATGTACAAAAAATGGATCTTAAGATGAGGTTCCATGATGATGAGGCAATTGTTATAGCTTATAAGTCACTCTCTATTTCTTTACACTATAGAGACTTATTTATAATTATAGAGATAGTCAATGATAAGTGTAGGGTGAAAGAGTGGGTCCAAACAATAAAAGATTTAAAGTGAAAAAGACTGGATGATATTAGTGATCCTCCTGGAGTAAAGAAGTGGCAGAAGTTGTATCATATGGGAGGAAAAATTGAAAAAATTGTGTAGATCTTTGACTTACGTTCTGTCGTGATGTTAAATTAGGTGTTTCTATTAAGAAACTTAAGTTGTAATAGTATTGTCTTATATTTATAGTGTAACTTTTGATTTTTATTTTCATTTTTTTGGTTTGTGAATATTTAGGGGACTCAGATACCCATATTTCAAAGCTAAGAGGCATGGATAAAGCATATGTGTGGGGTCATTCACTTCTTGAATAGAAATATCGAGGAAGACATGCTGCTAGCTAGACCCTATAGGAATTCAAGGAGTATTTCTAACCACTATTTTATTTTGATTAATGCTTTAGGGACAAAGCACAACTTAAAGTGTGTGGTGAAATTCTTCTGATATTTGTTAAGGGTGATGTGTCCTAGAGGAGTTTCTTTGTTATTAGTTATTTGTTTAAATTGAGAAATATCTTTACAAAAATATAAAATCCAAGAACACAAAAGACATATTTTTAGTTTTCTAGATTAGAATAGTTTTTATTGGATGTTAGCTTTTTAGTTCATTAGTAGAGCATGCTTCACCAATCCATTGATTTTTTCTATTCTTTTTAGAGGAGAGACCCTTTGAACAGACTATATTTTTGTTTTGGAATAGTTTTTTTCTTATTTATTAGGTAGAATGATTTTCTTATGATGGATAGTTACCTTTCTGAGGAAAGAGTTAGTCGTTAAGAGTTAGAGAGTCGTTAGGACTAATTGAATGTGATTTAATCTTGTTAGGCACTACATATGAAAGAATAATGGATGTTGGTTTTGAGCTTGAAAGCATGTGTTTTTTTTTTTTAAAAAAAAAGACTTCTCTTAAGACACCTAGGCTCTTTTACTTGACTCGTATGTGATTTTTAACTTAAATTATAACTCTTGCTAGTTTCTTGATTGAATGTTTATATGGATCCTTCTTGAGTTAAATATATGCCATATATGTTAGGTGTTTGTTGTTATTTCATGTTTTCACTTTGATGTCTAGAACTTACCCAGTGTGTTTGCAAAGCAAAATGAGGAATGTTGAATTTAGGAGATAACATAGGTGTTTGTTTGATTAGCCTATTTTCATTCTATATGTTTGATTAGCCTATTTTCATTCTATACTTTAGCTACCTACAATGGATGGTCATTGTTACCCTATTGATTCTATTGCATATGAAACTTAATCCTTTTTTTCAATAGACCTTAAATTAGATCCAAAATCCCTAAGTATTTTAATTAAGAAATAAGAGTTAAAATTAGTGAGAATTGACAAAACAAAGATAGTTGAGGTGGAAAGCCTATAAAAAATATAATGTGCAAGTGATTTTAAAAAAATTCATATGCAATTGGTAGGGAGTAAAAAAAGAACAAAAGAAAAGAGAGAAAAAAGTTTTTGATAATTAAGTTATCCTTACTAGAGGTATGTGAACCTTCTTAAAGAGATGGAAAAATAAAGAAATCTGTGGGTGAGAAGAGCATAAGAAAGAGTTGATTGAGTGAAGAGCGTGCAAATGATAAAAATTTTGATGGATTAAAGTGTTCCGGAAAATTAGTCATTGTTTAAGATAAAATAGTTCCTGCTCATCCCTTAGCCTATGTTACAACCCGAAAAGTTCTACTTGATCTTAACTTTGACGTTCTTATATTAGTGGAGGAGTACATCAAGTAAAAGCTTATAGTTCACCATATATCTCATGTGATTTTTTTTGTGAAATGAGAGTAATTCTTTCTTATATCCATTTATTCATTAATTTGTATAAATGTGGGTGAATATTCGTAACTCTCTTGTTGTGAGAGTACATGATTAACAAAGCATCGGTAAAGTAGTTGATATCTTGATTGGGTGAATTGTATGAGTTTATCAATAAGATTGAGCCAGTTCTTGAGGCTGGGAGGTCTTGGAGCAGTTGTTTAAATTTATGTTACGACTGAAGCATGTTTAATAAGAACTTATCGTCTATTATAGTCGGTGTAGTCTTAGTTTGAGTAATTTTTTTTTAATTTATAGAGTTCTAGTAGAGTCTAAGTCATGAGTGTATAGCGTACTCGAGCGGAAGAGAGAGTCTAAGTGGGGGAGGGGGCGATGTGAGTCTAAAAATACATATATTTAATCATTATTTTCCACAAATTTTAGTACTTTTAATTATCTTTGAGTATTTATTATATTATCTTATGTTTAATATTATATTTTAATGTACAGAAATAAAATGAAGTGAAGATAAAAGATATTTGAAGAAAAATTGGATGAGAAGTGAAAGTTGCCAAAATAAAAAACTAAAGCTACTCATGTGGAATTAAAATCTCAGAAAGGGAAAGGAAGATGTTAATTATGAGCCAATGATTGACACAAAATGGCATATTGATTAGAAAATGATTACAACTTTGGAAACAAGACAAGAAATAATTACGGATTACAAGTGAAGAAAGAAAGTAGAACCATACTTAAGTAGCTACACTTGGATTTTTTTGTGCCATCAACTCATGTAGGAATAGTGGAAAAAGTGTGGCTTACAATCTAAAGGTTTCTAGTTTCCAAGATTGTGCCACCACCTTGCTTTGGGTGTATGATGCGAAATCTGCATGTCCTCGGGAAATTTTACTGCTCTTTGCACCACTGTTCTGCTTTTGGGTAGTGGCGCATATCAAATTTTTTCCAAATCCGATTGGGATTGGTTTTCGACATTCTAAAGGTTCCTAAACTCTATATAAATTCCTCTCATACATTTTTTATTATTACCAACTGATTTGTGGAACCAAAAAGCTATGCAAAACTCAAGAACAAAGTTTAGTTTTATTTTCTCATTTTATTTTCAATTTTTGCCTTGTAAATTCATGAAATTGCTTTTTCTCAAGAGATCCATGATTAGCTAAACCTCTTAATATCTAGGGTTATGGTTGAAACGAATGTTGTGGCTTGAATATCATATTATCTATTATGATTTTCCTTTATTGAGTTATTTATTTCTTGTTGTTTTCAATTATTTGTTTGATTGTTCACCTTGCGAATATTATATAGAGCTTGTTTGGTGGACTTGAAAAAGAAAACGACTAGTGTAAAAATAAGAATAGGGCTCATTTTTGAACCTTAAAGGGAATGGAAATCGATTCGTCACTGAGGATAGAAATATTCCCTCTGACCTAGTTTGGTTGATCTAGATGATCTTTTTATGCATTTTACAATTAAACGGTGACCATAGAAATATAGGCGCACTAGAAATTTGTAATCAAGGATTAAAGTCTTTTGGAGATATGATTTCATGAGATTGAGTGCATACATGGGTAATTTGATATTTTTCTAAGTTCAATTAATAGTTATAGGTAGGCTAGCTCTTAAATTTTAATGCTAATCTTTCAACAAAACAATAAACATAACACGGGATTCTTTTGTTCACCTCACAAATGTTACTTTATAAACAACCTAAAACCTCAATTTAGTATCCTTATATCTACGAACAACCATTAAATAATAAGTATCAAGTCATTGTGAACCACTACTCCTCACCCTTTATCTCTTTTATTAAGGATGCTAAGGGGTCTACGATTAACTAGAGTTTGCACCTCCAATTATAGGTTAATAACATGATGTATTGGCCAACCCCATAACAATTAATCAATTAAAAAAGAAAATAAGCGACAATCATACAATTATCACTACCCATTCATACATAATCACTAATTGAAAATTAGCTACTCATAGAGAGAGAGAGAAAAATTATGCTCATATTCTTATTGAAGTATTCCATTGAATCCAAATATGTACAAATGAAATTCAAATTCAATGTAAAAGAACAAGAAATTAACTAAATTCCCACTTAGGGTTTCAACTACAAACTTCAAGATCTCAAAATTGGCAAAGATAGGGTTCAAAGCTGCCAAAAAACATTTTGTAGTTGAAGAAAAAATGGGCTAGTTATTTTTGAAAAATCCACAAGTGCTACCTTTTATGATGTGAGTTGAAGAAAGATCAGGCTGGGTAGAGTAGTATTCAACTCTTATACACTAAATTAGGAATGATTAACACCTAATGCAAGCCTCAATTGCTTGAAAATATTTGGAGAAGATGAACCTTCATCTTCTACACCTTTCAAGGACAAAACTCACCATAAACATCGTGAATCTTAAGCCTAGAATACTGTAGGAGCATTGAAAATTTAAAACTAGCATGCTTGTTTAGTCCATTCAAAAATGAGTTAGCAAAAAATGTACCAAAACCAATAAAAAATTCAAAAATTTTATCCTAAAAGACTATGATTTAATGATGATAAAGCATAACGAGCCTAGTAAAACTAATGATTTGACATTGGGAAGAGATTTGATGAAGAGATTTCAAATAATTTGAGAGTCAGAAGATTAGATAAGTGGGAAAAATTAATTCCACTTTCACTTTTTGTAACTATCGAGTACCACTGTAGTGGCCCATTTAAAACTCATCCCTAAGTTGTGGTCTCTTATACTGTTTGTCTATTTCAAAAAGACCCTCAATTGACCCTAGTTTTAGTATTACAAGGAGTAAGATGTCATGCTAGATAGGGTTATTTCCAAGCATTTCCCTAAAGAAAACCTCAATGGATTTGTCACGACCCGATTCACGAGTCATGATGGCACCAACTATAACCTACCAGTAGGTAACCCAACACCGTAACCTGGACACCACCTAAGGCAATGGGTTACTTTGGTAGAATTTCCCACTGGGTCTAAATACATGAACTCGATCAGAATCAATAGTGTTTCATTAAAAGAACACAATCAAAATAAGAATACCAATCCCATGACCTAGTAATATCAGTACAAGAGCATCGAAGTATGATAATAGAAATTACAACCCAAAAGTCTAGAATAGACAATAATTCTGTCTCGAATACAAAAGACTGAAAATGATAGAGGAAAATAGGTGACTCAAAACTCCAATATCTTACCCTATCTCCGGAAGAGCAACATTACACGAACAAAAACTCAGCAGTGGCAACTAGTACTCTGGTCTGCACCAAAAAGGTACTGAAATATAGTATGAGTACCAAAACAATGAGTACTCAGTAGGCATCATAGGCTTACTAGGCTAAATTATGATATAAAGATGATATAAAGCAAGATAATATCTCTAAGTCAAGGTACAAAATCGAACCTTAATCTTCTTCATCATAATTGTATAAAATAAATGATCAACTAGAATGATAATACGAAATAACATATCAATAAAATCCAATACCATCATATATGATGAGTACGTGATCAAAAAGCATAAAGCGACACTAATACAATTACAACCACGTAAAATACCTAGTTGGTACACATACATCCATTAGAGCATAAAGTAAAAGAAATCACCACGACGTCCCACACCAACAGGGAGTACACCCACAAAAACATACAATACAGAACCCATCACGATGTTCAATACCATTGGAGAGTGCATCAAATGATCAAATGAACCAACGTAATAAGATATATAACTAACTTTCTCGATTTGCATGGTTTTCCACATGTAACATCAATGGTATTTTCTAAAAAGTATAATCATCAACCAATACTAGAAATAACTAAAATATACCAATGTACTAATATCGATAATCATATCACCTAATAGATGTCTAACTCATCAATATGTTGAACTTATTATTTGCTAACCGATGATTATTAATATCTCACTAATTCGCTAGTAATTATATGGACTTTAATTATTAGCCTAACTGATTCTAACATAATCCCTTTTCACATGATAAAAAGTAATCATTTTCAACTAAATAGAAAACATCCAAAATCTAGTCGAGGTTAACTACTAGACAATAAATGCCATTAATGAAGGTATAATTCTAGTCATCATAATCATACAAGTCACCATCTAGCAGAAAACCACTAATCATCATTTAAACAATTATCTATCGAAAGGCTAACGTCTTTTAGTATCTAGCATCATTAATATACAAATTCACATTTAATAGCTAATTGTCATCATAACTTAGTCATCACTATTATTAGTCATCACCATGCGAATTTATTATCATATTTAACAACATACCAACCACAATTGTGAGTTACCACATTTAAACTAAACAAGGTACATAAACTATTACTCTGGACTTCTAAACATCAATTAAAATAGTCACTTAATAAGCAACTAGTTACCACATAGCTCATTCTAATATACAATATTCCTTAATAAATCCATTTATTCAATCTATGTATACCCACTAGGTGAATTCATAATTCCACACAAGATTCTACTTACCAATGAGTGATAACTCATTATTCGGCATAGTCTACTCCTACTCATTATTTAGCACTAACATGAGTTATGCCACTTATCAAGTGATTAACACTGAAGAACTATAATCGATAATACTAAGAAGAATATCACCACTCAAAGCACGTACGAATGTAATCATATGAAGGTAATCCAAACACAAACATAAATACACTTACAAATTAATATATCCTCCAGACATACCGAGCATCATCATAACATCAATATATACTCCGAACTTATCGGGCATCATCATATCATCAATATATCCTCCGAACTTACCGGTCATCATCGTATCATCAGTATATCCTCAGGACTTATCGGGAAACATCATAATATCAAAATATATTCTTCTTGATTTACAGGGAATCATAATTACATCAATATAACCTCCGGACTTATCGAGAATCATCATAACACCAATTTATCATCTAGACTTACCGATCATCATCACAACATCAATATGTATATAAGAAATTCAATCAATAATAAATGCCAGCCCCACAAGGGATAAAGTTAAACAGATGTAAGGAAAGCCATACCATCGTACTTCATCATTCCTTATCAACACAACATATTAATAGGTGCATGAACAAGTATGCTTATATGGTATGGACACTTAATCCATTATCGATCTTAAAAAAATCACTAGCATAGTGACACAAGCCATGGTTTATACCTTCTATAGCCCCTGTTTATTAGCATGATTCGCATTATTAGCATAAGAGAATCTTTAAAACAAACCTTGGCTTAGTTACTAGGCCTAAACATAATATGAGCAATAACATAATTCAAGTCCCATATGATAATTTAGTCCATGATTTAAGTGATAGCATAGTCATAGGTTTAATTTATATGACATTTCATTGGTGTCCATGCATTATCAATAATATAGAAACAAATCAAGAACATCATTTCCAACACTAACATCAAGAATAAAGCATTTAGTAGAGTTAGCCATCATATTAAAGAAGGTATATTCTATGTGTTTAACAAGTATATAGGTCTAATAAAACTAGATAGTCAAAACTTAAGGTGAGTCTATTTTCGGTTCTAATAACCCAAACTTCTCAAATAGTCTAACTTCTACCGGGGACTGATCTAAGCCATCTAAGTTATGTCATAGAGGTTTATCAATCCACACTAGTTCTATGACACAATTCTTCATCAAGCATTACTCTTAATTCATCCCAAGCTAAAAGTGTAATTTCCACAACTATGCACAATTAGGTCAGCTTACTATTTAATATTAGTGATAAAGTCACTCCCCTCAACTAGAGAAACTAGAGCATTCTTATATTATTCATAAGATAACAAAACCAACTAACCAAGGTACTAGACAATAAGTCAAGTATCACACTTTATGAGTTCAATAGCCTAAGTGGTTCAACTAACCCCAAACATGACCATCTACTATTTCAACACCAAAAACCCACCCAATCTTTTCAAGATATCAAATACTATAATTAATCTCAATATAAAAAAAATTAAGCCTAACCTACCTTGAATAAAAATATAGCGCGCAAACCTATAACCTTCACTTTTCCTTTCCTCAAAGCCTCTTCAAGGAGCCAACATATCAAAAATATAATTTATGTATTATTATGAGCATATCATTACCCATATTGCATCATTGTTCTTTAAGTCTAAAACAACACTAAAAACCCCCCAAATTAGTCCCAATTATGGAAATTGAGTTTTCGAGACCAACCCACTGTTTCAATACCATTAGGGAGTTATATCCCTCAAGAAATTGGTGCAAATCAAGCATATTTGGTCTAAAATCAAGCCTCTATCCATTTGGAGTTCTGGGTCAAATAATCAAGAATTCTACACAATAATGTAAAATTCATGCCTTTGATTTGATGTTAATCATGATTATGCAAGTTATTCAAATAGGCACCCCATGCAAATAAACTATCTACCAAACATAAATATGGGTTAATCTTTCAGCACTGAAGGTCATCTAAATAGAAATGAAATGTTTTAATTTGGTCAAAAGATCCACAATAACCTAAATATCACCAATACTATGGAAAATATGAGGCAAATCACTGATGAAGTCCATAGTAATCCATTCCCATTTCAATTCGGGAATGGGCGACCTTTGATTCAACCTTCTAGGATGCTGATGCTCGACCCTGACCTGCTGATAACATAAGAAATAAGCCACAAAGTCTACCACATCTCTCTTTATATCATCCCACTAGTAATGTTGTCTCACATCTCTATACATCTTAGCTATATCGAGATGATTAGAATATGTAGAGCTATGAGCCTCATAAAGAATCGTCTGAATAAAGTCATCAATATAGGGAACACAAATATGGCCTGAAACCAAAAAATACCCTCAAAATCAATGGTGTGCCTCTCAAACTCACCACTAACACATAGTCATGGAGGAAACACAACTTTCTATCCTCATACTGATTATCGCTAATCTGCTCAAATAGGGGGGACCTCTTCTTTACACAAGCTAAAATCTTAGCAGGATCATAAATATCAAGGCAAACCATCAAAATTTCTAAGGACCGAATGTCTTGAGCCATAGGCCTCTGAGAATCTGATATGCATGCCAAGCTATGCATACTAACTGCCTTGCGACTTAGGGCATCAACTATAATATTTTCCTTACTCAGATGATATAATATTGAAACATCAATCTTTTAGTACATCCATCTATGCTGCCAAGTTATAATATCTTTTTGGGTCATAAGATGTTGAAGGCTACACTAATCGATGAAAATCTCACAATGCACTCCACTCAAATAATGCCTCCAGATCTTGAGCGTGAGAACTACCATCGCCAACTCCAAATCATGAGTGGGGTAGTTGCACTCATGTACTTTAAGCTTTCTCACAGCATAAGCAATGACACGACCCTTCTACATCAAAACACAACCAAGACCAACACCCAAAAGCATCACAAAACACGGTGAATCCCTTATGCTCAACAGGAAGAGCTAACATTGGAGATGAAGTAACATAATTCTTGGGCTTTCTAAAGCTCAATTCTTACTCCTCAGACCAATCGGAAAGGAACTCACTTCTGAGTCAATCGAGTCATAGAGGCTGAACTAGAAGCAAAGCTCTCAACAAAGCACCTGTTATAACTAGCCAAACCAATAAAACTACCAACCCTAGTCGGATACATAGGCCTATCCCAATCACGAATCGCCACAATATTAACTGGGTCTACAATGATACGAGATTTAGATACCATATGTCCATGTAATGACACTAACTCAAGCCAAAACTCATACTTAGAGAATTTGGAAAAAAGGGATGATCTCGCAAGGTCTGGACCACTATCCTCAAATATTGTTCATGCTCTATACTAATTCTCGAATAAACTACAATATCATTAATGAATACAATAATAAAGGAGTTTAGGTACGATCTAAACACACAGTTCATCAAATCCATGAACATGGTTTGTGCACTAGCCAGCCTAAAAACATCACCTAAAACTTATACTGACCATAACGGGTCTTGAAAGCTATCATTGAGATATCTTTAGCTTGAATCCTTAGATGATGATAATCGAACACTACAAGAAAAATAGCCTAAAAGAAAGGGAAATATGAACCCAAAAAGTCCAAATCTCGTCCCAATTGGGTTTTTAGAAAGGGAAAAACTGGTCACGTCCCATCTTAACAGGCTCCGCCGCAAAAGCTCAATAGTGACGACGCAAAAAATATGGTCCTTAAAAACCTTTTGAGACGGCCAAAAATTCTGTTCTAATTATCCTTTTGTGAGGATATATCTCATCCCAAATAGACTAACTACCTTGTCCTAATTATTCTTTTGCGACAATATATCTCATCCCAAATAAACTAACTACCTGGTCTGAATCATTTTTTAGCAATGGTATATCTCTTCCCAAATAGACTAACTACTTGATCATAATTATTTTTAGCGACCATATATCTCATATCAAATAGTCTAACTACCTGGTCCTAAATTATCTTTTAGGGACGAGCAAAATTCTTTTCCTAGATCAAACTTTAAGGATGAGCAAAATCCTAGTCGTTGATCAACTTTTAAAGAAGAAAAATATTCTAGTCCTAGATCAATCTTTAAAAATGAGCAATATTTCTAGTCTCTAATTGACCATAAATGAGGCTAATATATATCACAAAATAACAAATTTCATCAATTTCTATCAAATTGCAATCGAGAATCTCGATACAAAAACATGATATAATTAGAGACCAAAAAACTAAGTTAACATACCATGATATTAGTTTCAAAAAAAATATAGTTACCATCCCGATCGAGCTAAGTATGATATCAATTTTTTCATAAGATTTGAATACATAGCAAAAAAATAATCAAGTAACTCCTATTTCTACTATTTCTACTGTTTAAGTCCTTGACTTTCAGTTTAAATCGCCATCTGCAATTCCAGTACCTTCTCTGAAGGCTTTCATTTCCTTTTGATTGTGCCTGCATCCTCTGCAGTATAATTATCAATGGTTGAATTAAAATAATAACTAAATAACATAGGAAATTAACAATGAGTTAGCTAATTATTGAGATTCATACAAAAGTCTTTACTAAAATAGAAGAGAACTTTGTAATTTAGTTTTAGAACTAGAGCATGATCCAAAGAATGGAACAAATGTATGGGATAGATTATCTGTACACTACATAAAAGTACAATAAAAAGTATACCATCAGCAGCTTCATAAGCCTGTAGAGTATTTTAGTCTATAAATTTGTAGAGGAAATGATGAGAAACAACGATTTTTCCTCTAAATAGAGATGCAATAGAGGAAAAAGTTGACTTTTTCATTATATTTTATGTCTCAAAGGAATTTTCATTACTTTATCTGGCTCAGACATCACCATAAATTTTACTTTCCTTCCGTTGCAAGGTCAACTTACTTTTTGACTTCTTTTTATTGTCACTAAATATAGATAACGATACCTATTAGGATATTCTGAGCGATTCCTCAATTATTATGTATATTGAACTCAAAAAGTTCTGCTTCAGTATACATAGTGACTTCCCTAACATCTCAGAGAAAAAACAGATGGTTTACAATAGATCGGTAAGAGTAACTTCACTTGTTCAAATAGCATGATAGGATTTGATAGCTTGTCTTAGAGTTTCTCCAGATAAATAGTAGGAAGGGTCTGTCAACAATGGGAAATTTAGGCTACATGTGAAGCCAAAATTCCATGTTCATTCTTACAGTTTTATTAAAGTTGAACGATGGATATGCATGTATTTGCACAAAATAAAATCAAGTTTGATGCATATGTTTTCTAGAATAGACATCTTCAGTTCTCCCTCCTATAGAATATAACCTATTGGGCAGTCCAGGTAATACAAGCAAACCAAATATTCCTCTTAAGGAATATAACCTATTGAGTTAAATTTGTTAGTAGTGTAATATTTGAGAACAGCGTCTTGTAGACACAACAAACATGCACAATAAGACATATAGAAAAGGACTATAGGGAAGGATACAGTTCTCCCAAACAGAACAAATAAAATAGAACATAACAAATGACGGAATAAATGTAAATTTCAAGAATATCGTAATACAACAATATTAATTTAGCCATCCAAGAAAAAGTTCTTGAGACTGAGATCAAGGAATAGTTGATTGACATCCAAGAAAAAGTTATGACACAAATTCTGAAATTTGTAATTAAACATTAAACCTAGTAACCTTAGGAAGCTGTCATTATAGGTTTGTCAACAGGATACAGATTTTATAAACATTTTCTTTCAATTAACATAACAAGGAGTTTACACTCACCAAGGATATTAATAATTACACTCCCCAATGATATGACTATTTACACTCACCAAGGTTATAGAAATTGGAATCATGGAATTTGAAATAGTTTGATTCATTTAAAATACAATGGCAAATGTAGTTACCCTTATTTTAAGAAAATAATAATAATAGAAAGTGTCTTACCACCTTCAAATGGACTAGACTCATGTTTCACTTGCCCATTTTGGCCAGCCCCATCTGAACTAGGGGATCCAGACTGGTTGCTTTCTCCTAGCTTTGAACTACTACCAACACACTTGACCTGTGGCTCTAGAGCATCAGGAATTGGGTCAACAGGCAAAAAGAAAATTTCATCTCCCGACATATCAAAATCACTGAAAGTTGAATCTTTCTCCCCACCAATAATATCAACATCTTCATCCTTGTCGACACCTGATTCTTTAAACTTCATGACCATGATCATATCAAAAAGAGAAAAAGAAAAGTAAGAAGAATGTCTGATCTATACTTCTTTCGAATTCAAAAAGTCCAACAAGTAATACCCCCACCTTCTCCATGTTAGGATTGAGATCAAATTCATCTTCCCTTTCAATATACTCCTCATTTTCTTCAAGCTCTTTGAAATCGGGAGCAAATGCACTCCAATTCTCGGTGTAGTATTTCACCCAAATATAAACAAACCCACATAGCAAAACAGAGACAACAACAGGGTGTACGGGATGCCAAGCTAGATCTATTATTGTTTTCTTTTGTCCTTAGAGGTTTTTTACAAAATGACCTTTCCGATCCCAAATGTAGATCTTGTGCTCTCCTTTGTTGGCAGAAAAACCAATAACCCACTCACCGTCACCACTAAAACATAGAGCTTTCCAGTGCACTCTGGTAACAGAATCCTGAAACTCCCGAAACGGAGCTAAACATTATGCCCCAACTACTTTCAACTTATCAACCCCTTCAAGGTCATTCAGGCCATTGGTTTCTTCGTAAGTGCATTTTTAATTGGAAGAAGGTTCTCATATATCTTGATTATAGGATCATTTGAATTTGTTAAGAGATAATAGCCATTTCTGCTAAACACCATATTCTTTATAAAAGCGTTTCTTGGAACAAAAACTATACCACGCACTTGAACACTTCCCCTTTAGAGTTCCCCAAATAAACCAGATCTTTGTACTTGTTAAAGAAAGCTGCAGTTGGAGTAAATGGGGAAGATCCATCTGAAAATTTATTTTTTGAACAAAGAGCATGTCCATTCCCTCTTTCAGTAGGCAAGAAAGGGAGCAAAGTCACACTTTCTGTGTCCAAGTCAACAATCATAGGGGCAGATAAAAGGGGCAAGAACAAGCAAATAGACGGAGTAGAGGACACGAGATGTAAGCGAGCTTGTAAAGGGGTTTGTTGTAGAGTGGTCCAAGTTATCTTCTCTCCTCCAACAACATTCCAGAGTGTCAAGGACGTAACAGCAATGGAGACAAGTATGCGATAGCCATACTTGGACCAACAAACATTTGTAACTAAGGCAACACAGTCATCGTCCTAGAATTCTCTTGCAATGCCTCTAGTCATAAAATGCCTGATTACGCAAGTTCCATCAGCGCATCCAGCTGTAAATTCAGAGACATTTTAGGTTTTTACGAAGCAAGCATATATTTCCAAAAAGTTACATTTTATTGGTATATTTTTCCTAATAGTTATTAGTCTAAACAATAACAAAAAAGTTTTAATCTTTTCTGCAACAACTAGATATTCGAGTGGCTTTAAAATATCAATAGAATATCTTTATCTCATTTGGCTTGATGGTTTAAGAAATTGAAAAACCCAAAATGCACGCAAAAGAGCTACATGAAGAAACTGATTAATAGAAAAAATATTGATTAGGAGTCAGTGAAAGAATCATCGATTAAACCAAAGCCTTTGATTAGAGAAAGAATCTAATTGATCTTCCGCTATACCCCCAAAAGAGCGATATCACACTTGAATAAAATTCTTCTCTTAAAAGTATTTTCAGCTATCGGTTTGTACCCTCTTCCTCGGACTATTTATAGCCCTCACCAAGCAAACACAATTAACAATAATGTGAAAAGGACTATTTTTTAACAAAATTTTGTCTTGAGCCAGGGATCTATCGGAAACAACCTCTCTATCTCACCTTTGAGGTAGTGGTATGGACTGCATTACACTTAACCTCCTCAGACCCCACTTTGTGGGAATATACTGGGTATGTAGTTGTTGTTGTTCTAAGACTTTATGCTTCATGTTAGTTGTGTCAAAGTTGGAATTAAATTGGGGGAAGGGCGGGTGTTCAGGTAGGGTTTAATTCACAGCACCTGCAAGAAGGGTTCCAAATGATTAAAAGCTATCCATTTCATGATCCCACGCTTCAAATACTCTTCGATAACTTTAAGGAAATTCCCCTACAACGGTCTTAATCCTAGAAAAGAACCCAAAAGCAAAGGCCCGTGTCATTAAAGAACATAGCAACAGAAACTAAATAGAAGAAAAGAATTCAAAATAAATCGAGTCTGCATTCGTCACCGATATGCATATTTTTCTCATCCCTTGCCGATGTAGACTACACGCGTACCTGCAAGGAAACAGAAGTATTATTTACCAGCTTGAATCCAATGAATAAACAAATATTATTGAGATGGTAGCACATATATCTTTGACTTCGAGACTGACCCAATGCTTATGGCTGTTTCCATCTCGTCACCTGTCAGAACCCAGATCTTGAGACCAGCTTGCATCAGTTTATCTATATACTGAGGAACCTGATGAAATGGTACATATGTGAAATAGTCAAAAATGGCTACTATGTCTGAGAAAATGTACTTTGTATTCTTGAGGAGCATAAAGTACGTACTTGTAGTTTATCTTCCACAATCGTTGCACCAACAAGGATCAATTCCTTTTCCATCATATCAGATAGAAGTTCAAGTTGTAATAAACCTGGAATAAATAGCAGCTTCACAATATTGACGAAACTAAAAAGTCAAATGAAACAATACTCTCTGCTAATGCTGAAAATTGTCCCAACCCAGATGAAAATACACCAGATTAATTGAAACTAACACAACCCATTAACATATAACGAGAAAACACAAAACAAGTTGTAATAACCCTGGACTCCTTTTGTTCATTGACAAGAAACCATAAAAAGTTCACTAAGAATAGATCAATTTGCCCTACTCTCAAATGAGACTTTCAGCACATATACTATAGAGAAGACAAATGAAGAACCACAGGTTTCCAATAACTAATCATCCGATATATACAATCAAAAATAAGTCCAAAAGGACATCCCAAAACTGCGATCACCTGGATATACAAGAAAACACATTTAGAACCGCTAAAGCACGGTGACCAATCTTTAGTCAATACAAACTGCATTACATAGGAAAAACAGTGTAAAGTAGAGCTCACCAAAGGGAATCGAATATCAATTTGAGAACGTCACAGTGAATCGATGGGAGAATTGCGCACGGTACAATGAATCAAGAAGAGTACTAATTTGAGAGATGGAAATTAGGGCTTATTAATTTTGTTAATTGTTACAGAGAACTTCTATAATTTTCTATTCGCATGTTTTCAGGAGAAGCTGAATAGTGTTTTAATTTTTTTAAAATTTTATTTTATTTTTAATATATTAATTAGCACCCAATTACGATTTTAGTATTAATTAAAAATTTGGCGGTATTACTCTTTCCCACTTACTCCAAATTATCAATAGGGACTGGTTAAAAAATTTTTTAGGGACCAGATTTTATTCCTTCATAATAAATTGCACATTTATGGACTAGAATATAATCTGGTCTCAATAAATATAATTTTAGAGACAAGATTATATTCCGTCCCTTAATGTTGGTCTTAAATAGATCTTTTTGTTGTAGTGGAACCTCAAATCAATCTTAGAAAACATGGTTGCACCCTAAAGCTGGTCAAACAAGTCATCGATGTGAGGCATACGATAACAATTCTTCACTGACACCTTATTAAGGTGCCTATAATCAATCCATATACGCATGGAGCCATCTTTCTTCTTTACAAAGAATATGGGAGCTCCCCATAGGGACACACAAGGTCTAATGAAACCTTTACCAAAAAGATCCTGATGCTTATTTTTCTCCTTGAGCTCACCAAGAGCCATACAATAATGTTCCATAGAAATAGGTCAAGTGTCAGGCTCAAGATCAATAGTAAACTCAATGTCACAGTCAGGGGAATATCTAGCAGGTCAGTAGGGAACGCATCAGAAACTTCACAGACAACAGGAACAGAGTCGAGCGACGGACTCTATACATGAGTATCAAATATATCAGTGTGATAAGACTCGTAGCCCCTTCGATATAAGTCTTCTAGCACAAATATAAAAAATAATCCCCATCAGCTCGCAACTAACCGCTCCCCGCCATAAGAGTGGGGCTACACCGGGCATGACTAAGGTAAAGGTCTTGGCAAAATAATCAATTATCATATGATAGTGGGATAACTAGTTCATACCGAGATTTACATCAGAATCCATCATATCCAGAGTAATAAGATCAGCATTGGTATCAACATCACTAACAGTCACGACACACAATAAGAACACTCGATCCACTACTAAAGAATCACCCACGGGAGTAGATACATGTAATGGCATAGATATTATGTCACTAGTCAAATCCAACCATGGGGCATATTAATTAGATATATAAGAATAAGTGGATCCGGGATCAAATAAAGCAAGAGTTAACTCACGAACCACCAAAATCATACCTGTAACTAAAGCATAAAAAATCTCATCTTGGGGTCTAGCAGGTACTGCATATATCTGACCACACCCGCCACCTGGCTGGGCACCTAACCAACATTTTATCCTGCATGCCTGGGTACCACCTAGAGCACCATGATAACCACCATTATGACCCCACGAAACACCTCTATTAAAGGGATAAACTGCCCTAATAAGGTAAAACTTTGGGCTAAAACAACTATCTCCCCACAACTACGAAAATATCATGAAAAATTACCAGAAATCCCACAAGTAAAACAAGTGTTACAAGCAAAAAAACAACTCATAGATTCGGCTGAACTGGAGTAACCACCACGTCTAGCACGGCCTGCAAACAAACCTCTCAAAGAATGATCACCACCCTTACCGAGGCTACCACTAGTACAAAACTAACCCTCATCAGTAGTCTAAAGGGTTAAACTGGTTAACTAATCTAACTCTAAGGCTGAAAAAATAGATGCGGAGGATACCCAACATGACAACTACCACCTCTAAATCAGGAACTGCGATGACTAACACTAAATCTGCCCTGGAACTTGATCCTCTTATCATGACCCTTACGATGCATGTCCTCCATCACTCTAGCATGATCTAAAACCTCAGCAAAGGTCCTACCAACAGTAACTAAACTTTGAGTTTACACTTAAAAAGGGAATCTCAGTCCTCTCACAAACAAAGGAACTCTCTTATTCTCAATATCCAAGATAGAAGTAACATGACTGGCTAACTTATGGAAAAGAGCCTCATACTCGGCGACTTTCATAAAAGCCTGCTCCAATCTGATAAACTGATCCTTTAGTCAAACTCTAAGGTTATGCGGTATATACTTCTCTAAGAATATCTCAAAGAACCAAGTCCATGATAGGGAGGAATATCCAACTATCCTTGAACTCATAAAACCTTTCCTCTGATGTCGAATAGACAAACCCAACTGAAATATGGTAGTAATCCACACCGCGAGTCTCAATATTGTCAAAACTATGAAGTCTATCCTTATAAGAAGTAAGAAACTCAAATTAATCCTCTTTTGGAGCACCAAAAAACCTAGGCGGAGTCATCCTTAAAAATCATCCCAGTATATTAATCCCTTTAACAGACATAGCAGGCTAGGTCAAAAATTGGTTAAGTGGCCATTTACTGAACAACTACCAGTATAGGAGGAACCTCAACTATAGAAGCTGCAGCTGTAGGTTGTACTCCTGCCCCAGGAATGAGGTTTGGGGGTGGTGGCCCATTATGGTCCCTAATTGGGGACACATCACGAGGTTGTCCTTAAAAGAAAGTACGATCTGTGGGATTAGTCTCGAAGATCCTCTTCATGCATAGCTATAGAACATATCCTGAGAATCTATAAAAGAGTAAAGTTAAGAAAATATCCTACGAACCAACTCAAACTCTTAGCACGATAAAAGTGAACGAAGTGAAAGACTCCTAAAAATATCCCATCGCCTCTTGATATAGGAAATGGATGCTAATATTCTGATCCATAGGACTCTATTAGAAACTTGTGCTTATATCCACAGTACTAGTGAAACCTAATCTTTGATACTAATTTTTCACGACCTGATTCCTAAGTCATGATTGTACCTACTATAATCCACTAGTAGGAAAGCCAACACCAGAACCCAAACACCAAATGATGCAATGGGTTACTTTGGTAGAATTGCCCACTAATTCTAAATACTCGGACATAATGTAATACCTCATATATTTCTAAGTTAGAAAATAAACCGTTGTTCTTACACATGAAACCTCCTATCCTGTGATTCATATTTTAGTACATGAATTAGGATGAGTAGCCTAGTGATAATAGAGCTTTTGATGCATTAATAATGATCATAAGAGTCACTTAGAGTAAGTCAAGCTAAGAACCTTTGAATCCACCAAGTTTTCGTGTGTGATTTCATATAGGTCATCTTTGAACAAGCATAACTTGGTTTATAGGGGGTATTTTGTCAGACTTATACCCTCCAAATTGTATAGAATTGAATAAGCTTTCCGTCATACCAAATTTGTCTAAAACGGACACCCAGTGAAGAAGTTATGGCATTTTAAAGTTTCAGCAGCGTCATTTCAGTTAGTGGCAAGTCGCATTGTAAGCCAAAATGACGTTTGTCAATTTCCAGCGTCTCTCTGTGATTTCACCATGTTGCAGTGAGTTTCCAGGTCACAAACGGGGGTTAAAATGATAACTCCGCATCGCGTCGGGGCCCCAAATCGGGTGATTTTCACAGAAATTAAATGACTCAACTAGAGGGGTATTTGGGTAATCTTTCCACCCCTATATATTCTATAAACACGGAATTAAGCCCTTATTTCACCAAAACATACTCTTTATCTCAAAATCCTCTCAAGAACACATTAGGGTTTTCAACTGGGGATTCAAGTTCAAGCAAATTTCTCAATCAATCATCAAGAATCTTCCATCTAAGGTATGCTTAGTGTTCATCTATGGATCCATTTCATTCATAGAGCTCAAGAACCAAGTATTAAATGTTATATTATGATTGTATTGTTATGATATGACCATTTACATATTGATGATTGTTGTTTAATTCTCAAGATGATATCTAAAGGTGTTTCCATGAAGTATATGTGTTCCTTAGTTGAAATCCATGAACTTTATGTAGTTTAAAATGGGGAAATTCATGAAAACACACCTAAGCTAAAAGAATGCATGCAAAGTGTTTGATAAAATGCTTAAGGTGATAAGATTCTTGTCCCATGATTTAATAGTGCTTAAATGATAAGTCCCTGCTCAATGCTTTATGATTCCACATGAATTCAAAGTTATTGATATGCGTTGTTATTGTGATATTGATTGAGCATGATATTGAAGCTATGCAAGTGTACACATGTTGTATGAATGTCCCTTCTATACGTAAGATGTTGAGAACTATGCTTAGTATGAAATCCCCTACTTATGATATGGTGAATTGTGGACTCCATTTTTATGATCAAGTCAGTTATGTGTGTCAGTTTCCTTCCATCGAGTCCTGGAGGTACTTGTACCTGAAAAATATAGCTGTGTGCCTAGAGCTATGTTACGTTATCACTATAATCTCAGTCAAGCCATGATCAATAGAACTCAGTCAGTCATGTGACTTTGGAAATCTCAGAAATCTTATGATCTCAATGAATTCTCAGATAGTAGTACTATTCTATCAGTCAAAGGAAGTCAGTTACCCAATCCATGTATAGCTAGTTAAATCATGTTCAGTCTCTTCAAATGGGAGTAGAAGTTAGCACCGACTAAACCCAAGGATGGGAACTCACCTGCCAGTTTAGGGTGTGATTCTTAGTGGTCATCCATGTGTTCCAGAACTACATAGCCATTATAGGTTAATACATCTTAACCTGCTAGATTAGGGTTGATGAGGTGGCTTAACCTATTAGTTTAGGGTTTCCACCATTCTCATTCGAGTAACTGTCAGCTAAGGGTCACTTACAGCTGTCCTTACCAGTGGCACGGTATTGACACCCTTCTAGTCGGGACAGAGATTGGACCCCAACTTAGCTATATGCATTATTGGGGCACGTCGATTAAACAACTACCACCCACGGTTTTTGTCCCAGTCTCAGTGAAAGAACTCAGATATTTATTCACATTTCAGTATACCAGGACTGTCAGTTACAGTCAATTCGGTTACAGTATGGAATTTGGGTAGTTACAACAGATTCAGGACTGTTAGACATAGTCATCCATGTTATCAGAATTCTAGTATCAGTCATGTTAGATTATAGTAAACCATGTATTAGCGTACAGATCCAGATATCACGTATTCACGATCTCAGTTACTATTTATGAATTCTTACACTCTTACGTTCACATTAGTCAGTCAGTTAGAATTGCTTATATATGTAAACCCTTTTGCACTTAGCCTACCCCACTCGTATACTCAGTACTTTCAGTTGTACTGACGAATTTGTGCTATGGTGTTTCTTTTATGTTACACCATAGGTTTAGAGTCACGAGTTCCGAATCAACAGTAGCAGTAGCATTCTAGTACACAGAGTGGCAGTGAGTCCTCATTAATCCGAGGACAATATTATTTTATTTTATTCATTATTTTACTTTAATTTTGCTAGATGGAGTTAGTTGGAGACATGTTCCTGCAACTCCTTATTTCACATAGTATTTAGAGGCTTTAGAATTTAGTTAAGATTTTAGATTCAGCTTTCAGTTGTTTTGGGTATTTATCACCCACATGGCTGTTATGTTTTTGTCAGATATGTTATTCAGTTGAACCTTATGGCCTATTATTCATGTTTTCCGCATTTTACAAGTATATTATGTAGTGTACAGGTACAGATATTAGTCATGCGTTAGATTATGGTCCCTCGAGATCATAAGCATCATGTAGCATTCCGGTTCAGCAAATCAGGGCATTATAAACTTGGTATCAGAGCCTAAGGTTCAATAGAGTCCTAGAAAGTCTGAAAGCCGTATCTAGTAGAGTCTTTTGCATGGATGTGTTGCGCGCCACATTTATGTGCAAGAGGCTATGAGATGTTTTAAAAACAGTTTCCCCTTATTCAGTAGTTATGTCGTTCTAGTAAACATAATACCAAGTTAAACTCTCAGTTTAATCCGTTCTTCTATTATTTCAGAATATGCTTCCAAAGAGAAGAAACCTGCTAGCTCCTCAGCTCGAAGATCCTTTGGGCGAATATGTTTCTCTTGTGTAGTGTCATATTCACCACACTTGCTCAGTCTGTTGCTGCCTAAAATAAATGGCCACCAGTTATTCCAGCCAATCCTGTGGCCAACTCATCCGCAGCTAGGATTTAGGACTTCACCCAAATGAACCCTCTATCTTTCTTCGGGTCTAAGTCTGATGAAGACCCTCAAGAATTCATTGACCAAGTCCATAAGGTCATAGACATCATGGGAGTTACTTCTTGTCAGAGTGTCGAGTTAGCCGCATACCAGTTATAGGATATTGCTCACACTTGGTACAAACAATGGAAATCTGAGAGGTTAGATAGTGCAGGTCCTATAGAGTAGGAGGAATTTGTCACGACTTTCTTAGACAGATTCTTTCCCCAAGAGTTGAGGAAAGCAAAAGTTCTAGAGTTCATCAACCTCAGGAAGGGAAATATGATGGTTAAAGAGTATTCTCTTAGATTTACTAAGCTATCCAGATATGCCTCTCATGTGGTTGCTGACAACAGGGCTAAGATGACCAAGTTTGTGTCAGGGGTGAATGATAGCGTGGTAAATAAGTGTAGGTGTGCGATGCTGAACAATGATATGACTTTAGCTAGACTCATGAACCATGCTCACCAAATAAATAAGCAGAAGATTAGTACTAGGGAGAGGCAGAACAAGAGAAAAAAGTCAGGCAGTTTCAATTTTGCTCAACCCAAATCAGAAGGAGGAAATCGTTCCCAGTTCTGTCCTAAGCCAGAAATTACAGTTCCTTCCTCTGCTATTTCCCCAGTGCCGAAATTCAGAAATGACAATAGAGATTGAGCACCAGGCTCTAAGTCTCAAGGCAGTGTCAGCAGTTTTTGAACTAATCCCCTGTGTCAGACTTGTGGTAAGAACTACAAGGGTACCTGTAAAGCTAGTAACGATGTTTGTTTCGGTTGTGATAAGACAGGCCACAGGGTTAGAAAGTGTTCATAGTCAGGTTTGCAGGGTCATCAGAATCATTCCACAGCCTAGTCCGGTCACCCAAATCAGTAGGGTGCCACTTCTAGTGCTACTAGTGGGCAACACCCAAACAGACTTTATTCTCTTCAGACCCAACAGGATCAGGAAAATTCTCCTGATGTCGTTACTGGTACATTGAAGATTTTCCATGTTCATGTTTATGCTTTGCTAGATCCAGGTGCATCCTTGTCTTTTATTACTCCTCATATAGCAGGTGATTTTAGAATTAGAGCCATTTTCCGTCTCTACCCCAGTAGGTAAAACCATCATAGCTTGGTAGGTATATAGGAACTGACCAGTTATGATATTTCAGAAAGCTACGTAAGTAGATTTAGTCAAGTTAGAGATGACTGATTTTGATGTCATTCTCGACATGGATTGGTTTCATTCCTACTATTCCACAGTCGACTGTAGAAATAGGATAGTTCAATTTTAGTTCACAAATGAGCCCGTCCTAGAGTGGAAAGGTAGTACATCATCTTTCAGGGGTCAGCTTGTTTCCTACCTTTGGGAAAGGAAAATGATATCTAAGGGATGTTTTTATCATATCGTTTATGTTAACAACTCTGGTTTCGAATCTCCCAGTCTCGAATCAGTCCCAATTGTAAATGAGTATTCAAACGTGTTTCCCAAAGATCTTCCAGGCATTTCTCCCGAAAGGGAAATGGACTTTGGTATTGACCTTATTCCAGATACTCAGCCTATTTCTATTCTGCCATACAAAATGGCACCAGTAGAACTCAGAGAACTGAAAGAACAGCTGAAGGATCTCTTAGATAATGGATTCATTAGACCCAGTGTTTCCCCATAGGGTGCACCCCTCTCATTCGTGCGTAAGAAAGATGGTTCTCTCACGATGTTCATTGATTACCATCGGCTCAATAAAGTTATATCAAGAATAAGTATCCTCTTTCTAGGATAGATGACTTGTTTGACCAACTTTAGGGTGCCAGTTATTTCTCCAAGATAGACCTCGTATCACGCTACCATCAGCTTATAGTTAGAAAATATGACATCCCAAAGATAGCTTTCCATACTCGGTATGCTCACTTCAAGTTTCTAGTCATGTCCTTTGGTCTTACCAATGCCTCAGCCATTTTCATAGACTTGATGAACAGTGTGTTCAAGCAGTACTTGGACATGTTTTTTGTAGTCTTCATAGATGATTTCCTGGTCTATTCCCACACAGAGCGCGATTATGCAGACCATCTCAGAATTATTCTCCAGACTCTCAGAGATCACCAGCTATTCACCAAATTCAGTAAGTGCGAGTTTCGGCTAAGTTTAGTAGCATTCCTTGGCCATATTGTTTAATGTGATGGCATTAGAGTAGTCGTCAGAAGATCGAAGTGGTAAGAAACTGGCTTTTCCATATCTCTCCATCAGATATCAGGAGTTTCTTGGGTTTGGCTGGCTATTACAGGCAGTTTGTTGAGGGATTTTCTTCTATTGCATCCCCCATATCCAGATTGACTCATAGAAGGTCAAGTTTCAGTGGTCAGATCCTTGCGAGAAGAGTTTTCAGGAATTGAAGACTCGACTCACCTCAGCTCCAGTTCTAGCTCTTTTAAAAGGTTCTGATGGGTTCGTAGTAATTGTGATGCATCCAGAGTGGGTTTTGGTTGTGTCCTCATGCAGCATGGTAAGGTCATAGCCTACACCTCCAGACAGTTAAAGCCTCATGAGAAGAATTACCCTACCCATGATCTTTAATTAGCAGCTATAGTATTTTCCTTACAGATTTGGAGGCATTATCTCTACGGAGTTCATGAAGATGTCTTCACAGATCATAAGAGTCTCCAGTATATCTTTTCTCAGAAAGATCTCAATCTTTATCAGAGAAGGTGGTTAGAGCTATTGAAAGAATATGACATGAGTGTGATTTATCATTTTGGCAAGGCCAACATTATGCCCAACGCTCTCAGTAAACTCTCCATGGGTATTGTTTCTCATGTTGAGGATAGCAAGAAGAAAATAGCTCAAGAAATCCATCAGCTTGCCAGACTAGGTGTTTACTTAGTCAATTCTTCAGAGGGTGGTGTATGTGTTGTAGAATTTATGGCTAACTACCCTATATATCAGTAGGTTAAGATAGAGCATTAGAAACCTAGTGGTTCGATGCAGGAATTCACAATTCCAACTTGGAAGTAGGAGGAAGTAAACATGAACTTCATGATGGGTTTGCCTCGAACTCGTTATCAGCAAGAATTAGTTTGGGTCATTGTAGATAGAATGACCAAGTCAGCCTATTTTCTTCCAGTCCATACCTCCTATTCAGCCGAGGATTACGCCAAACTCTATATTAGGGAGTTGGTCAGATTACACGGTGTTCCATTATCTATCATCTCAGACAGAGGTACCCAGTTCACCTCTCACTTCTGGAAAGCATTCCAAAAGGGTCTTGGTAAACAATATTACCTCAGTACAACTTTTTATCCTCAGACAGATGGTCAAGCAGAAAGGACCATTCAGAATCTTAAAGATATGCTAAGGGCGTGTGCAATTGATTTCAAGGAAAGTTGGGATGACCATTTGCCTTTGATTGAGTTTTCATACAACAATAGCTATCATTCCAGTATTAAAATGACTCCATTCAAAGATCTCTATGGTAGGAGGTGCAGATCTCCAATCGGGTGGTTCGAAGTTAGTGAGGCCTTAGTCATAGGGCCTGACTTAATATTCGACACCTTAGAGAAAGTTGAGTTTATTAGAGAAAGACTTCGGGATGCTCAGAGCCGACAGAAGTAGTATGCTGACATTCATCGAAAGGATCTCGAGTTCTAGGTTGATGACTATGTCTATCTAACGATATCTCCCATAAAGGGAGTCAAGTCGTTCAGCAAGAAGGTAAAGCTCAGACCCCGATATGTCTGTCCCTTCAAGATTCTCAATTGCATAGGCAAGGTAGCTTATGAGCTCAAATTGCCTTTAGATCTAGCCTCAGTTCATCCAGTCTTTCATGTCTCTTTGCTCAAGAAGTGTATAGGCGATCCATCAGTCGTAGTCCCTATTCAGAGCATTGACAGTCAGAACAGTCTCTTCTATGAGGAAATTCTGGTCGAAATTCTAGACTATTAGACTCGTAGACCAAGGAACAAAAAAGCCCCTCTAGTAAAAGTTCTTTGGAAAAATTAGTCCATTGAGGGAGCTACTTGGGAAGTAGAAGCAGACATGCGAACCAAGTATCCACCTCTTCTCTGCCATTCTAGATCAAGCTCAAGGTAATAGTTCTCCTTAAACTTATTTAGTTTCTCGTTCAGTATTCTATACAACTAGGTATTCAGTCCATGCTCATATTTTATCACAAATGTGGTATCAAGTACCATTGCATATATAGTCATGCATTCATGTATCAGTCCAGTGTATAATCATTCATCAAATATATATTCTCATTGGGAGGACTCAGTTATCAAAAATCTCAGTTATGCATTCATAAATCAGTTACTCATGCATTAGATATGCATGTCCAGAATGATATGTTTAGCTTATCAGTTATGTACGTCATGAGATCATGTTCCAGTAGTGTATGTCTTGCATGTACTCCAGTTTATCATCTATCCCCATTTCAGTCAGTCTCATTCGAGGATGAATGTTTTCAAGGGGAAAATATTGTAATACCCCATATATTTCTAAGCTAAAAAATGAACCATTGTTCCTACACATGAAACCTCCTATCCTGCGATTCATATTTGAGTACATGAATTAGGATAAGTATCCTAGTGATAATAGGGCTTATGGTATGTTAAGCATGATCATAAGAGTCACTTAGAGTAAGCCAAGCTAAGAACTTTTGAATCCACCAAGTTTTCGTGTGTGATTTTGCATAGGTCATCTTTGAATGGGCATAACTTTATTTATAGGTGGTATTTTGAAAGATTTATACCCTACAAATTTTATAGAATTGAATAAGCTTTCTATCGATAACGAATTCGTCTAAAACAGGCACCCAGTGAAGAAGTTTTGGCAATTTAAAGTTTCAGCAGCGTCATTTCAGTCAGTGGCACATCGTGCCGTAAGCCAAAATGAGTGGTGCGTCATTTCAATTAGTGGTGCATCATGTCGAAAGCCAAAATGACGTTTGTCAATTTCTAGTGTCTCTCCGTAATTTCACCACGTCGCGGTGAGTTTCCAGGTAACAAACGGGGGGCAACGCGATATCTCCACATCACGTCGGGGGCCCAAATCGGGTGATTTTCACAGAAATTAAATGACGCAACTAGAGGGGTATTTGGGTAATCTTTCGACCCCTATATATTTCATAAACACGGAATTAAGCCCTTATTTCACCAAAACATACTCTTTCTCTCAAAAAACACATTAGGGTTTTCAATTGGGGATTCAAGTTCAAGCAAATTTCTCCATCAATCATCAAGAATCTTCTATCTAAGTTATGCGTAGTGTTCATCTATGGATCCATTTCGTTCATAGATGTCAAGAACCATGTTTTAACTATTATATTATGATAGTATTGTTGTGATATGACCATTTATATGTTGATGATTGTTTTTTGAGTCTCAAGATGATATCTAAAGGTGTTTTCATGAA